>NC_141824.1:30887263-31211430 GCF_982586985.1 Callionymus lyra | reverse complement strand
TGGAGAACCAGGGGGCCTGTGGAGCCTCCTCCTGCGGGGATGGAGAACCAGGGGGCCTGGGGAGCCTCCTCCTGCGGGCATGGAGAACCAGGGGGCCTGGGGAGCCTCCTCCTGCGGGGATGGAGAACCAGGGGGCCTGGGGAGCCTCCTCCTGCGGGGATGGGGAACCAGGGGCCTGGGGAACATTTTCAACACTTTGGGGCATTTTTAAACACTTTGGTCTTTTTCCCGCTCTCCCAACCAGGGGCCTGGGGAGCCTCCTCCTGCGGGGATGGGGAACCAGGGGGCCTGGGGAGCCTCCTCCTGCGGGGTTGGAGAACCAGGGGGCCTGTGGAGCCTCCTCCTGCGGGGATGGGGAACCAGGGGGCCTGTGGAGCCTCCTCCTGCGGGGATGGGGAACCAGGGGGCCTGGGGAGCCTCCTCCTGCGGGCATGGAGAACCAGGGGGCCTGGGGAGCCTCCTCCTGCGGGGATGGGGAACCAGGGGCCTGGGGAGCCTCCTCCTGCGGGGATGGAGAACCAGGGGGCCTGGGGAGCCTCCTCCTGCGGGGATGGAGAACCAGGGGGCCTGGGGAGCCTCCTCCTGCGGGGATGGGGAACCAGGGGCCTGGGGAACATTTTCAACAGTTTGGGGCATTTCACAAGCGCTTCCCTCGCTTACGGCCACACCACCCTGAATGAGCCCGATCTCGTCTGATCTCGGAAGCCAAGCAGGGTCGGGCCCAGTGTGGGCAGAAAACTCACCAAAGTGACTTAAAATAGAACCGGTGCAGGCGGCATGTCCCCCCACCAGATGGCGGCATTTGGGGACCTGTAGTGTGGGCAGAAAGCTCACCAAAGTGACTTAAAATAGAACCGGTGCAGGCGGCATGTCCCCCCACCTGATGGCGGCATTTGGGGACCTGTAGTGTGGGCAGAAAACTCACCAAAGTGACTTAAAATAGAACTGGTGCAGTCGGCAGTTCCCCCACCAGATGGCGGCATTTGGGGACCTGTAGTGTGGGCAGAAAACTCACCAAAGTGACTTAAAATAGAACCGGTGCAGGCGGCATGTCCCCCCACCAGATGGCGGCATTTGGGGACCTGTAGTGTGGGCAGAAAACTCACCAAAGTGTCTTAAAATAGAACCGGTGCAGGCGGCATGTCCCCCCACCTGATGGCGGCATTTGGGGACCTGTAGTGTGGGCAGAAAACTCACCAAAGTGACTTAAAATAGAACTGGTGCAGGCGGCATGTCCCCCCACCAGATGGCGGCATTTGGGGACCTGTAGTGTGGGCAGAAAACTCACCAAAGTGACTTAAAATAGAACCGGTGCAGGCGGCATGTTCCCCCACCAGATGGCGGCATTTGGGGACCTGTAGTGTGGGCAGAAAACTCACCAAAGTGACTTAAAATAGAACCGGTGCAGGTGGCATGTTCCCCCACCAGATGGCGGCATTTGGGGACCTGCAGTGTGGGTAGAAAACTCACCAAAGTGTCCTAAAATAGAACCGGGACCAGGGGGCCTCTTCCCCCACCAGGTGGCGGGCTTGGGGGGCTTGGTTTGCGGGTAGAAAACTCACCAAAGTGTCCGAAAATAGAACCGGGACCAGGGGGCATCTCCCCCCACCAGGTGGCGGGCTTGGGGGGCTTGGTTTGCGGGTAGAAAACTCACCAAAGTGACCCTAAAATAGAACCGGGCTAGGCGGCATGTCCCCCCACCAGGCGGCGGGCTTGGGGGGCTTGGTTTGCGGTTAGAAAACTCACCAAAGTGTCCTAAAATAGAACCGGGACCAGAGGGCATCTTCCCCCACCAGGTGGCGGGCTTGGGGGGCCTGTATTGTGGGTAGAAAACTCACAAAAGTGACCTAAAATAGAACCAGGCCACGCAGCATGTTCCCCAAAAAGACATTGGCCTTGTAGGGCATGTATTGTGGGAAGAAAACTCACAAAAGTGACCTAAAATAGAACGGGCCAGGCGGCATGTTCCCCCACCAGGCGGCAGACTTGGGGGGCCTGTATTGTGGGTAGAAAACTCACAAAAGTGACCTAAAATAGAACCGGGCCACGCAGCATGTTCCCCAAAAAGACATTGGCCTTGTAGGGCATGTATTGTGGGAAGAAAACTCACAAAAGTGACCTAAAATAGAACGGGCCAGGCGGCATGTTCCCCCACCAGGTGGCGGGCTTGGGGGACCTGTAGTGTGGGCAGAAAACTCACCAAAGTGACTTAAAATAGAACCGGTGCAGGCGGCATGTTCCCCCACCAGATGGCGGCATTTGGGGACCTGTAGTGTGGGCAGAAAACTCACCAAAGTGACTTAAAATAGAACCGGTGCAGGTGGCATGTTCCCCCACCAGATGGCGGCATTTGGGGACCTGCAGTGTGGGTAGAAAACTCACCAAAGTGTCCTAAAATAGAACCGGGACCAGGGGGCCTCTTCCCCCACCAGGTGGCGGGCTTGGGGGGCTTGGTTTGCGGGTAGAAAACTCACCAAAGTGTCCGAAAATAGAACCGGGACCAGGGGACATCTCCCCCCACCAGGTGGCGGGCTTGGGGGGCTTGGTTTGCGGGTAGAAAACTCACCAAAGTGACCTAAAATAGAACCGGGCTAGGCGGCATGTCCCCCCACCAGGCGGCGGGCTTGGGGGGCTTGGTTTGCGGTTAGAAAACTCACCAAAGTGTCCTAAAATAGAACCGGGACCAGGGGGCATCTTCCCCCACCAGGTGGCGGGCTTGGGGGGCCTGTATTGTGGGTAGAAAACTCACAAAAGTGACCTAAAATAGAACCAGGCCAGGCGGCATGTTCCCCCACCAGGCGGCAGACTTGGGGGGCCTGTATTGTGGGTAGAAAACTCACAAAAGTGACCTAAAATAGAACCGGGCCACGCAGCATGTTCCCCAAAAAGACATTGGCCTTGTAGGGCATGTATTGTGGGAAGAAAACTCACAAAAGTGACCTAAAATAGAACGGGCCAGGCGGCATGTTCCCCCACCAGGTGGCGGGCTTGGGGGGCCTGTATTGTGGGTAGAAAACTCACAAAAGTAACCTAAAATAGAACCAGTCCAGGCGGCATGTTCCCCCACCAGGTGGCGGGCTTGGGGGGCATGTATTGTGGGTCAAAAACTCACAAAACAGACCTAAAATAAAACCGGGCCAGGGGGCATGTTCCCCCACCAGGTGGCAGACTTGGGGGGCCTGTATTGTGGGTAGAAAACTCACAAAAGTGACCTAAAATAGAACCGGGCCAGGTGGCATGTTCCCCCGCCAGGCAGCGGCATTTGGGGGCCTGATTTGTGGGTAGAAAACTCACAAAAGTGACCTAAAATAGAACCGGGCCAGGCGGCATGTTCCCCCACCAGGCGGCGGCATTTGGGGAGCCTGTATTGTGGGTTGAAAACTCAAAAAAGTAAACTAAAATAGAATCGGGCCAGGCGGAATGTTCCCCAAACAGACGGCGGCCTTGTAGGGCATGTATTGTGGGTAGAAAACTCACAAAAGTCGACCTCGGTGCCCCAAAGTCGGACTAGGTTGCAGTGGAGGACCACTGAGAACTCTGGTTCTCAATATGAGATTTTTCCCAAGTGTGAGTGCTCAGCAAAAGTGTTAATTTCGATATCACGAGCACAACCACCTAGAGGTTAGTAGGAGTGAACACTGACAGAGTGTTGAGCTCCGCTGGCAGGCGGCGTGGGAAGTCTCGGGCTGTGGCCGACCTCGGTGCCCCAAAGTTGGACAAGGTTGGAGTGGAGGGCCGCTGAGAACTCTGGCTCTCAAAAGGAGGGTTTTCCTAAGTGTGAGTTCTCAGCAAATGGGGTAATTTCGTTGTCACGAGCGCAACCACATAGAGGTTAATAGGAGTGAGACATCGTGTTGAGGTCCGGGGGCAGTAGGCGGGGGAAGGCTCGGGCTGTGGCTGACCTCGGTGCCCCAAAGTCGGACAAGGTTGGAGTGGAGGACCGCTGAGAACTCTGGTTCTCAAAACTAATTTTTCCTAAGTGTGAATGCTCAGCAAAAGTGGTCATTTCGGTGTCACGAGCGAAACAACAAAGAGGTTAATAGGAGTAAGGATTCTTGGCCAGAGTATTGAGCTCCAGCTCGGGCGGCGGGGAAAGAGCTGGGGCCTAGGCCGGCCTTCCCACGTCATGGGCGGACAAGGCGAACAAATATGCATTGTGATCTCTGGTTGTTTTGCCAAACAAAACAAATTTTTCCTAAGTGTGAGTGCTCAGCAAAAGCGGTCATTTCAGTGTCACGAGCGCGGGTCTCACCGGCTTCCCTTCACGGGGGTGAGGTCGAACAGAGGGTCCCCGCGTCGCGCGGACCGTGGACGGGGCGCCGGGTCGCGGAGGTGTGCGGCGGCCAATAACATTTTGAAAAGTTTGGGGCATTTTTGAACAGTTTGGTGCATTTTATACACTTCCACCCATTTTTCCCTCTCCCACCCAGGGAGCCTGGGTAACATCCTCCTGCGGGGAAGGAGGAACAGGGAGCTGGGTAACATTTTGAGCACTTTGGTGAATTTTACACACTTTAGCCTTTTTTTTCCCTCTACCACCCAGGCTCCCTCCTCCTACGGGGATGGAGAACCAGGGAGCTGGGTAACATTTTGAACAGTTTGGTGAATTGTACACACTTTGGTGAATTTTACACACTTTGGTGAATTGAGGGGATTGATTTGTGGGATAGAAAATCACCAAAGTGTGTTAAAAATAGAACCAGGGTGGGCGGCATGTTCCTTCACCAGGCGGGGGGCTTGGTCCAACCTTGTCCAACTTTGGGGCACCGAGGTCGGCCACAGCCTGAGCTCTTCCCCCGCCGACCTCCCTGGAGCTTGACACTCTGTCGATGTTTCAATCCTATTAACCTCTATGTGGTTGCGCTCGTGACATCGAAATGACCACTTTTGCCGATCTTCATCAACGTAATCACTTTCCGTTCTTTCATTTCCTGGTCTGACGATACATGCGACTTTGACACCAACGGAAGTGCCCGCACTACATGTGACGAAGCCGCTGCTTGTCTAAAACTGTTTTACTAATAATAACGCACTGTACAATGCAATACAAACATTCAAGTTCCGAAATAATCTGCCCAGGGGGCTAAAGAAATGCTATATGGACGACTTGAGCCTCTTCTTCGGCTGCCACCGCAGAGGACCAGGAACAATCACTTCTGGTATTTATTTTTATTTTAATTAATATATAATATATTCATTTTGGGTGATAATTAGAATGTGTTTACTGTGCTGTATGATAACTCAGAAACTGTACAATGGATTGATGATAATCCAGGTGATTTCCGCCGGTAGGTGAGGATTCCTTGGTGCCGTGGCGTAATGAGAGCATGAAGATGCTGTGACAGGTCTGTTGAACGAGGAAGTTGAAGACAACAACTTGGTGGCCAGAGATCCTTTCATGTTTGTCTTTGACAACAAGGAGGATATGCAAATGTTTATGAGAGAGTGTCTTGATCGGATAGATCTGAGAGATTGTGCTGAATGTATTTTAGATGCTTGTGAGTTGGTGAGTTGTCTTTGTGTTCAACTGTTGGGGCATTTGTAAATAAAATGGGTGAGTACTTGTTTTGTTAATAAATTCAATTGTTTCCTCTTGAAAGTTGTTTTGTCATACACCAAGTTAACCACTGACACCTTGTATGCAATATATATTAACAGGTCTCTCTTTAAAATGAGACCTCTTAATGAGAAATGTCACCTGTAAAAAGGTTAATAATGCAAAATAGAAAATAAAACTGCCCGAACAAACAATTTACACATCCTGATTTTAGAATTTTAGAGCATATATCATTTTTATAGCAATCAAAATTATATTAAAGATCGTGAGTTACAAAAAAGTTTGATACCTGAATAAATACATTTAAATTCCAAACTAGCAAAAATGACATTGAAGATATAAAGGCTTAATAAAAGATACATTCTCGAAATGTATACACAAAACAAAATAAGGGTAAACGCCCAATAAACTTGTTTCCTGATGACAGTGTTTCATATTAAATAAATAATCGTAATATAATCAACGCCTAATTACTGGATAGTTTCTTCTAAATCCTTCATTTAAGTATGAACACATTTCTTTTTTTTTTCTTTTTTATATTAAAATGATGTATTAAAAACCGTCGAGTTAACTAAAACAAGTTAAAAACGTTATTAAATATTAGTTGGCTTTCTTCGCGTTCCAAATGATGTACTCGTAACATAAACAATTTAAGTTCTCTAAAATCGATGTGCGCATGCTTTAAGGAAATTACGTCACGACCACCCGGATGTGGAAGGTTATCGGCAGCACTTTTTAGGGCAGTGATGCTTATCACCGTGGAGAGTCAAAGTAATCCAAAAATGATTTAAAATATATTTACGTGCAGTAAACACTTGTTGAATATCCAAACATTAACTTAATTTGTATTTTTAAGTAGGATGTGTTATTGGTTTTATAATAATAATAATAATTATTTTATTATATTGTCAAACATAATGAATACATGAGAATAGACTTCAAGTGGTCCTTTTTTGGGGAACCTGGTATTACTTGAGTGAACAGTGGAGTTACCTGTTATCAATTTAACAGAATATAATCGGCAAATTGTCTTTTTTTCGGTTATGCAAGAGTTCCTGGAAATGTGGGTAGAGCCAAAGGACCTCAACCCGAGGGAAAAAGTTAAGCGTGTTGTTATCAGGGCCGGGTCTAGGCAGGGGCAAGAGGGGGCCTGGCACAATGCTCCCTCAAGATTTGTGGCTGTGTAGGTACAAATTTTGTCCCCCCTACAAATTTTGTCCTCCCACTTCCTACGTGATGACGTCACACGCGGCATATGCGAACGTCTCTTTAAAATATTTTTTATGGGTTAAAGAAACGTCAACAGAACGTTTACATGATACTTTTTACCACACATTAAACATTTATATTGACAAAAAGACGATCTTCGTCAACATAATCACTTTCCGTTCTTTCATTTACTGGTCTGACGACACACGTGACTTTGAGACCAACGGAAGTGACCTCACTACATGTGTCGAAGCCGCTGATTGACTGAAGCTGTTTTACTAATAATAAAGCTCCAAGAGTTCCAAAATAATTCGCTCTTCAAATAACAAAAATGATAGAATATTTCCCTTTCAATAACTTATTCTAGCTGTCTGTAGTTCAGATCATAAACACCTCAGTATTTATTTAGTTTTCATTTCGATTTTTTTTTCTTCCCGATTTAAATCAATTATTAAATGTACATAAGCGAATTATTTCGGAACTCGAATAATTTTTATTTGATTTTACAGTTGTGCTTTATTATTAGTAAAACGGCTTCAGTCAATCAGCAGCTTCGTCACATGTAGCGCGGACACTTCCGTTGGTGTCAAAGTCATGTGTGTCGAGATGAAAGAACGGAAAGTGATTATGTTGACGAAGATCGTCTTTTTGTCAATATAAATATTTTATGTGTGGTAAAAAGTATCATGTAAACCTTCTGTTGACGTTTCTTTAACCCATAAAAAATATTTTAAAGAGACGTTCGCATATGACGCGTGTGACGTCATCACGTAGGAAGTGGGGGGACAAAATTTGTACCTACAGCTGCCCCCTCATACATGCCTGTCTAGACTCGGCCCTGGTTGTTATGGGGAAAGAAAACTTTCTAAAAGGTGTGCGTTCATAGAACAAGTTTGTGTGCGTAATTCTAAGTTTCAGTGCGTACTTTTAAAATGTGTGCGTGTTCCTTTTAGACAGTTTTCTTACCACATACTGTATGTTGTCGGCAATTATCGCCTAAAGGGTGACTTGTAAATTGTTTTGTTTTATATTATATTGAAACCTATACCCTACATATTCCTGCCCATGGAAAATTGGAGGATCGAATGTTGCAAAACATCTCAACCAAGACAGTTGTTTATTTACGGAAGTTGTTTTATTGATTATTATGGTGTGTTAAAATAAATAAATGTGATTGTGTTCTTGTACACGCTAAATATGTCTGTTGTTATGTCTGCCTACAGTAATTGTGATATAGTTGGAATATTCTGGTTTATTTCAATCTAAAACAATTTAATTGATTTAGAATAATCGATGTAGTTATACCAATAGGCCACTAGATGCTAGTAATGTGTATAAAGATTAACTTAAATGAAAATGAATTAACTACGAGCGTTGATAAAACTTAATAATAAAATGCTTCTTTAGAAATAACTGAATACTAATTAGGCTAATTATTGGATCAATTATTTTCAAACAAATTACTTGTATCGCACAGTTAGTCAAAGTTTATATTTAGATTCAACTATTTTCTGTCCAAACATTTATCTAGGATCCGTTTAATAATAGCGATATGAATAAAATTGTATGAAGTAAATAAAGGTCGGATCTTCGTCGCGTGTTTTCATCATTACAGCACGTTAATATGTTTTAAATCATTGTTGGATTACTTTGACTCTCCACTGTAAAGAGTTTCAAAACGCTTTCTAGCAAATCCCGCGCATGCGCAGCCGCGATACTGTCGGCTGAATGAGCTTTGTCTCCATGAGAGGACCTTAGTGACGTCATCACGTTTGCAACGTCACCGCACATGCGCAGCCGCGACACTGATAACGACAACTGTTACAGGCCTTCGCGCATGCGCAGATATCCCGGATTGTGTACTGATGGTAAACATCTGCTCTCGAGGCCCTCAACAATAAACGGACCAACAGCTAGGAATTAATCAATGCTTTTTCACCAATTAACTTCGTGCCATTCTATATGCAGTTTATGTAACGTGAAGAACCATTGAAGACGGGAAGCTGTAATACAAACATTTTCCGGTGTGTATTGTCAACGACTCGATGGAACGTCACACAACTATATACTATAACGGCTGTTCAGTTTTTGAACTAGACAATACGTGTGTCTTGCATGTACACCGTCGGTTAGCGGACGCGTGACATATTGGTGTCAGATTCAATGTCCATCTCTCAAGGTAGGATTTTAAATCGTATTTGAATATAAGTAATGCGTTTTTCCCAACGACTTACATATCGCTTTAACAACACCTGCTGACATATTTACTAGTTTACACAATCGTGTTGAAAGTGGCCTCGATATAAAAAATGAACCTTTCGTTTTACTGCACCTTTAGGTAGCTAATCGTGAACAACATTTAAATCTGAAACTTCAATTAAATTCAATTTTATTTAAAGTGTCTTATCATAACAAAGTTATCTCAAGACACTATACAGTTGAAATAAGACTATAGTTGATTAAGGAAAAATAGATCCCAGCAATTCAGAAACTTAATTTCAGTAGATATTTGAAACCTAAATTGGGATATCTGGGCACTCATTTATGCCCCGTGGATATAGATTATAGTGTTTCTTGAAATAGTTTACATTAAGATTGTCAAATGACTTGTTTTTCTAACATGCAGATTTCTGTGGTTTTGTTTTCAAGGTGCTGTCTTGCTGTAGCATGATTAATGAGGGGGATTACGCCGCCCAAGCTTGTTGACCCGACGACAATGACCGAAGCACTTGGCCAAAAGCGTTTGTTGGGCTTGGGCATGTTCGTAGCATGGCTGTTGCTGTTCCATTTACTTGTCAACCTCTGGCTACTGTGTGTGTTTACCAGCCTTTTGGTTGTTCTTGGTGGCTGGTTGGGCTCACAGGTGGTTCTGGAATCAAACAATGTGGTTCACCTAGAAAGATTTATTACATTGGAGCAGGTAATGGGTCAATTCATTCAAATGACCGTTGTTTTTTGTGTCATTCTATCCAACTTATTGTATCTTTTTTATAATCCACGTCTTAGGTTAAACCTTCCGAGGATAATGAGCAGTACTTGGACCAAGAGATTCACAAAACAGTTGGCAAAATTGTGAGAGACTTTGTCTCCTCATGGTACTCTTCTGTGTCTTCGGAGAGAAAGTTCGAAATGGAAGTACAAGAAGCAATGGTTTCAATGGGTATGGAGCTAAAGATGCGTGCAAGAAAAGTGGATCGAAAGGTATGATCATTACGTTTGCTTTTTGGTTCTAAAATGAAGTGTCAATTCTAGAAATAAATGGAGCTCAATATAGTTGGCTATTGAGGTGTAACATCCATTTTCCTATGCTCCTGAGCAATCCAATTGTTTTCCTTTAGTGATTAGTCCTATCTACATTGATTTATTTTCTGATACCTTTTCTACATATGCTTTAGTCTACTCAAAATATGATTCTGTGAAATATGGTTATACAACTTAAAGCTTAGAAAATAATGTGTTTTTATCATATCATCCAATATCTCTGCTGTATATTTAGGATTCAATTAACAAGTATAACATACAAATTATAATCTTAACCATGTTCTTGATAACAATATTTACACAAAACATCATCGCAGAGCTGCTAGGTCTAACAGTCAGTCTTAACAATAAAAAATAAAGAGAAATATGACAAAACATTTGACCTAACCTCTTTCCAAAATGGTAGTTTTGGCAGCCGACACTGATACTAACTATCATCAATACAAGTGACAGGGGATCTGACACTCTACTGTATCTTGCTGTTGTTTAAACACTTCCTCTGGATGCACAACTTGTTAAAGTTTGGCTATATTTATATTACTACTTGAGTAAAAAAATGTAACTTGTCTTCATGTTTTGTCCTAATGGCTGAAAAAAAGTAATAAATTGACTCCATTGAATTAAATGGTGTGACTCACCACTGAATCATACTATAACAAAATTGTATCATGTGTGAATCGTATGGTAACCCATACAGTATATAAATATCTCTATGAGATCTGAAAAGCGCTATACAAATAAAAATTACTTACTTACTTACTTACAATTCGAGAGATATTAAAGCTATGTGTTCTACTTGTATCAAAATACTTTTACTATTAATGCAGTTAATGGGAGATGGAAATATTCTTTGAGGATGATATGTATAACATATTTGGGTCGAACACATTTAGACTTTTTAAACAGAAGTAACCATTTGTGTTAATCAGTTCCAATTTTTACTTTTTTGTGTTATAAACAAACGAATGTTTACCTGTAATCATTCAGTTGTTTTTTCCTGCTTCCTATTTAATATTGTGAATAGAGACATCACCTTTTTTACTTCGTATAAAAAGGGTTGTTGATGAGGCAAAAATTGTTTGACAAAAGGTCGTCTATTATAATTTCTATAATTTCAGACACTAACCCAGAAGATCCTGCAATTGATTGGCTCCCATTTACAAGACTACCTACATGCAAAGGAGCAGTTGACCATCCACAGAAATCCACCTGCCGACAAGATCATTGAAGACCTGTGGGGGGCATATTCTAGCATGACCACACCTCACCCTGCCATGGACAGTGAGCTAGTGCACATCAACTACACAAGAGTACTAGTAGATATGTTGCTGCATGTTTTGGTTCCATTGCCTCACCTGGAAACAAGCACAGGACGCTTTGTTGTTGGGGAGCTCATCACGTGTAATGTCCTGCTACCATTCATTTCTAGACTCTCTGATCCAGATTGTTTAAACCTGCTCCTGATAGAGATATTTGGAGGCTCTACTTACAAGAAGGAGAACTTTGAAACAAATGCACCAATTGCATCCAAGGAACAGCAACCATCTCCTCCACTTTATGAGCACCTCCTAAATGAAGACTTAATATCTAAAAACTTAGCACCTCTAACACTATCAAATGAACTGGCTGAAAATATAGACTGCATCAATACTGAAGCTTCCGTCTGTGACTTAATTGATGCTGAAGATTTGGAATGTCAACACAACATTGTTGAAGAAGAACCTGCGCAGCACTTATTGAGACAGTACATGAGTGGGGCCAAGTCCAACCTATTCTACCAGGAAAATGAATCCGATTTGGACTCTCCATTAGCAGACTATACAAAAGGTTCAATTGATTCCTTGTTGATGATGGGTCGGGAGGATGGTCTCTATTGCAGACAGAAGGAGTATGGCACTTCACTCGAGAGCAACAATGGCCATGACTCAGAGGCTGTTTCTCCAAGTACAGTTAACGGTCACTGTCTAAAAGTTCAAATGAATTCAGTAGATCAGTCAGACAGTTGTGACACTTCTTTCTTTCGACCAGTGGCAGAGGCCTCACTTGGGAGCCTCAACAATTATGAGAGAGGAGAAAGTTCTCCCCCCACAATTGCAACTACAGAGCTCCTCCTTGGTATTGAAGGAGGAGGTCATTTGAACACCAATGAGCTGACAGTTGCCACTCCATTTTCTGGCACCTCCTCTATGGGTGCATTTAGTTTTGAGGCACTCAGTAGTCCTGATGGACCAATTGTCATCCAGAACCTTCGAATCACTGGCACCATCACAGCAAAAGAACATCGTGGCACTGGATCACACCCTTACACACTCTACACCATTAAAGTAAGGAAACAATAAAAATAGTAACTGAAATAGCAGGGTTACATGTATCAAAGTAAATTGTGAGCAGAATATACTAAAGAATGTAAATATTTATTCATAGGACTCTTGTAACTTGCAGTGATGTTTGGTTACTTAAAATCTGAAGTATTTCTTGCAGTTGATAGTTATTCTGACTTTGTTAATATTAAGGAATCCGAGGTAGTTGTCCCACAATAGTAACTTGGAAGATTTTAATTATTTAATTCAAAATATAACAAAGCTAATGACTGTAAAAAAAAAAATGGTACAAAGAAAATATTAGTACATCTTTAGCTTTAGATATACTATGATTATACAGATTTTTAACTTTGCCCTTTAATATAGCAGTGTTTCTTTTTAGAATTTTTTTTTTGTTTGGCCCATAGGTGGATGCAAAAGAAGAACGCATTGTTATAATTCACTGATTGAGATGTTTTTTCAACCCATCTTATATATTTCTATAGATAAATCTTGTGTTGATTTGTACTTCTTTACTTCTCTTACATGTATTCTTAACACTTGTTTTGTGTATACTTTAAGTATGAGACTGCGATGGGCTGCGACAACCGAGGAAGTATCCAGTTAGTCTATGAAGATGCAGAGACTTTGCAAACTGGTTTAGAGAATCCACCATCTGTTCAGCCAGTGGCCTATCACATGGTCAACAGAAGGTATAGCGAATTTTTAAATCTTCAAACCCGACTGGAAGAAAGAGGAGAACTAAAGAAGCTCATCAAAGGTTGTTTTTTATCCTTTTATGTCACCTGGTGTTAACTGTAACAGTTGGTGTATGTGATGTCTCGATAACATTTTTCTCTTTAATGAGTAAAGGTGTCAAGGGTCCGAAGAAAATATTTCCAGAAATGCCCTTTGGAAACATGGACAGTGATAAAATTGAAGCCAGACGAGGGATGCTTGAGACCTACGTTAAGGTTAACTAATTATATTTTACTAATTTTTATTTAAGTCACACCCTGCTAACCTGTTTTTAACCAACATTTCTAACATTAACAAATTTCCAGAAGGAGATCTCCAGAGGGATTCATGAAGTCCAGCTAATCTATCTAATCTAATGTGGTTTGTTTGTTTCAGCATCTTTGTGGTCTCTCTGAAATTGCTAACAGCGGAGAGATGCAGGAGTTTTTAGCTCTAAATACAGATGCCAGAATCGCCTTTGTGAAGAAGCCTTTCATAGTGTCTCGAATTGACAAGGTAAACCTTTTGCTTAATGGTCACAATCAGTTACAACAATTTGTATGCTATACAATTTATAGTCACTGCATATTTGGTTATAGAAAAATCAAAAGTAGAAATCTAAGTAATGGCTTTCAGGAGATCAATTGTCACCCTTCGGCAGCTCTATTGCAGCTTCATAGCTATGCCTTCACCCAAGCCTTAACTGTAAAAACTATAAATACAACCGTGTTTAATAAGAAAACTTCTCCACATTGACAAAACTGGATATTATTTAGGATACTTGCAGTAGTTGAAGTTCAATTCAATTTTCATATACAGAGCTTTGAAATGAATACTAGATTAGGGATAGGCCTATAGTTAGTGAGGACCTCTGGATCGAGAGTGGGTTTTTTAAGCAGAGGTTTAATTACTGCAACTTTAAAAATCTGAGGCACATAGCCTGATGTTATTGACAAGTTAATAATGTCAAGTATGAAAGTGCTAAGTAAGGGGAACAGTTCTTTAAGTAGCCATGTGGGAATAGGATCGAGAAGACATGTTGTGGACTTTGAGGAGGAAACAACCTGGGACAGCTGTCGAGGACTCGCTGGTAGAAAGGAGTCAAAATATGTATCAGTCATAGTGTCTGTGACCGGTGAGGCTGCACTGGTTGTATTAGAAGAATATAGGAGGTCTTGAATCTTTCCTCTAATAGTTACAATTTTTTCATTAAAAAAGTTTATGAAGTCACTAGGCGTTTTACTGAGCACAGAGGGAATTATTTCCATAAACTTGGTAACGACACTTTCAGACAGACATCTTTTGAGAGTGCTCCTGCTCTGAAGACTTGGCTCATTTAAAATGAAGTCAAAGGTTATTAATTGATGGTCGGAAAGAACTGAATTCTGAGGAGAGACAATAACATTTTTAATTTCAAGTCCGTATGCTAGGACAAGGTCTAATGTGTGCTTAAAGCAGTGAGTCGGTTCATGTACATACTGAGAGAAACCAAATGACTCCAAGATAGAGTTAAACCTGTTAGCTAAGCTATCATGGACCATATCAACATGGATGTTAAAGTCACCAACAATAATCACTTTATCTGATTTAAGCACCAGGCTGGTCAAGAACTCAGGGAACTCAGACAAGAATTCAGAATAAGGTCCAGGGGGACGATAGACTCCAACAAAGAGAAGTGACTGACCTGATCTCAAGGTTGTATTAGATACGCTAAGTATAATACTTTCAAAAGAGTTGAAATCACATTGTGGTCTAGTAAAGGTTGACAGACATGAGTTGATGATGGCTGCGACTCCACCTCCTCGTGTGGCTGGGTGGTTTGATTCATTTAAAGATACGTAATCATCTATAGACAGCCAAGTTTCGGTTAAGAATAATAAGTCAATGGTTTTATCTGATATAAGTTCATTAATTAGTGCAGCTTTTGAGGACAGGGATCGGATATTCAACAATCCACACTTAATTCTCCTGTCCTCTACAATGGTAGTATTTATTTGATTTAGATTTATTTGAATTAGATTTTCTTTAATAGCTCTTCTACTGACATTTTTACTTGGTTTTATTAAGCGGGTCAGATTGACCTTCTCTATGTGGTTAGAGGCGGGTGGCTGTTGTGGGAGAAGGGCAGAAGAGTGTGGAAGACCGCAGTTCTGCCTTCTGATCTGTGCTCTGAGTTGTCACGTTACACTAAAACTCTCAACACTGCTAGACAAGAGAGATGCTCCTTCCAACATGGGATGGATGCAGTCTCTCCTAAGCAGACCAGGTTTTCCCCAGAAGGTTTTCCAGTTGTTAACAAAGCCAACCCCGTTTGCGGGGCACCACTCCGACAACCAGCGATTAAATGATGAATAGCGAGTAAACATATCATCATTGGCCATATTGGGAAGGTGTCCAGAGAACACTACGGAGTCCGACATTGTTCGTGCAAATGCACACACCGACTGAACGTTTACCTTGGTGACCTCCGAGCGACGTATTCGGATGTTGTTGCTGCCGACATGAATAATTATCTTACTGTATTTATGTTTAGCTTTAGCCAGCAGCTTTAAATTTGATTCAATGTCGCCCGCTCTGGCCCCAGGAATGCAGACTACTCTCGCTGGCTTCGCTAGTTTAACGTTCCGAAGAATGGAATCGCCTATGAACAGAGCAGGTTCCTCGACCGGTGACTTGTCGAGTGGAGAAAATCTGTTCGAAACGCTAAGGGGTTGGTGGTGCTCCATTGACTTTGGCCGGGAACTATTCATCCCACGAACAGTCACCCACCGACCCTGGTTTCCCGGCTGCTCGGGAATTGCTGGAGGACTACCTGCTAAGCTATGTGGCTGTGCACTGTCTACCTGACACTGGCTAGCTAGCGGTTTAGCTTTGACAGCGCACAACCGGCTCTCTAGTTCAACGAGCTTCACCTCCAGTCTAGCTAACAGGCTACACTTTACACAACTAATGCTATCTCTAAAGGAGGTCGAAGCGTAACTAAACATCTGACACACCGAGCAGGAAAGAACAGAGGAGGGAGAGGGAGAGGGAGACATAGTGAGGGGAAAGTTTGACGAATGCGCTCACCGGGAAGTTTTTCAGACTTGTCCTCGGCCCGATTCGACTTCGAAGGATGTTGGTCCAAAAATAAATGTAGATGTTCACGGATGCTCCAGGAATAAGGCGAACAAAAAGAAAAAAAAGATTGTTCTGCTTGGAGCGAGAGAGACGCTGCACGATGCTGCACTACGATACAACAGGTGATACGACAGGCGCTAGTTGAATGAACATACTTTTTAAAGCAAAAATCTTAAAACTTAAAAAAGGTCTAACCATCGCTTGCATATCCTACAAAGATATTAAGGCTGACAAATCTAGGGATCGTGGATGTTTGGTCAGTGGTAAAAGGATTTACATCTCATGTGACATTGGTCATACGTCAGAAGGCTTACCCCTCATTTTTAATACCAAAATAAATGGCATTCATTTTTCCAGGTATTCATAAACTCCTGACTAAGTCTTAATTGAGAACGATTATACTTGGTGTTAAATATATTCTTTAATCAATTTCTGACAGTAGTAATGTAATGTTATCAAATACATTCTGGAAACAATACTTTCCTTAAAAAAATATTTGATTTCAGATTGTGATGAATGCTATTGTTGACACCCTGAAGACGGCATTCCCTCGCTCAGAACCTCAGAGCCCCACAGATGATTGTGAGGATATTGATGGCGGCAAGATGATCGGTGACAAAAAAAGCAAGTACGAGCAAAAAGTGAAACGCATGTGAAGTAACATGAATAATCTTTATTATTTGCAAACCCAAAGTTTGGGTATAAGGAACAGACTATATTGGTCTTTTATGTCTATCAAATGCTTATACCTCCAGTTTTGTTTTTTACATAACTATTGCGCTCCTTTAAAAGGTGTTTAATGTGTTCAGTTTTATGAATATGATTTGGAAAACCCCACCCAGGGTCAATTTAGAAAAGTACATTGCAATCTTGTAAGGACAAAAAGTCTAAGGGTTTAGAGTTTAGACTTTCTTTTATTGTCTTTGCATTGAAAAATACCGGAGTGAAACTGGCAACGAAATTTTGTTTCTTGGCAACCGTTAAATATAAATATTAATAAGTTAAAAATAGTGCGATAAAGTATACAGGAAAAATAAATAATGTTTGGTTAATGGGTAGAAGAGTAGCACATTTCCCCCCAATTCTTAAACAAAGAAATTTGGGCGACATGACTATTTTTGGAATTTTAAACCTGGTATTATTACAGATCCCTGCTGAAATTCTCCAGTAAGAACATCTCCTTCATGAATTGCTCTGATATCAGACAACCAGTTTGTTTCAATTCAGAGCAAGCTTGCACGGTAAGTGATAAAGCACCACATTGTTATGTCCTATGACATTTGATTGACTTTATTTTACTTTATTTTATCAGATGCTCAATGGCATGTCTTTGGAGACTTTGGTAGCTTTCATTTGTGGACAAGAAAGTCTGGCAGTCTTTCCAGAGCCAGAGGACAGTCCAACAGGTCAATTCCAATTGTACATGAAAGACAGAAAGCAGAGTCACAGTGGCGGTGAGATTTCTGCTCTTAATTAAGCATATAAGCACAGCTTCCTTTGTTTTTATAGATTAGGAAGCCATTGCCCATTACAAAACAAAGAAATTCTTGCCAAATTGGTTTTTATTATATTATTTTGGACCTGTACCATGACTTTTATTTAGATAATTTAGTACAATAGTTCTTAAGTAAATGTAATTATTAAATTATTATAATAAATATTTACTTTAGTTGGTAAATAATAAAAATGAGTTGTGAAGATGGCAAGTCTTTAGTAACCACACTAGTTGTCTTCCTCTCTGTCTGCGCTTGATGGAGTTTACTGACTCCTTTAAGAATCAGCTTAAGACACTTTTATTCGTGCAGGCTTTTCCTTGATTTTCTGAGACTCCTTTATTTGTCTCGGTGTTGTCTTGACCTTTTAGCATATATTTTATTGAGTATTGTTTTGATTGTTTAATCGCTTTGTGACCCTGGTCTGGAAAAGCACTCTAAAAATATAAATTACTTACTTACCCCACCAACTCAGAGTCTGTAGGTCATTATTTGAGAAACTAATAGTAATGTTTGTTAACCCAATTCACTCAGGAAGATACAATCGATTGGGGGGAAAAATATAAACAATCCTAAAGTTGACGCATACAAGTAAGTACAGAAATATTATTAAAAAGTTTCAAATAAAATCATCTTAATTCCAGAGTATAGGTTAAGTCATTTTGCTAATCTGTTAGTGTCCTTCTCATTTACTAAAAAAAATCAAGCCGATATGCATTTATTACAATATTTACATGTTATGTCTTCAGTCATATTTTTCTTTATATCAAATCTTACCGGGGTATTTAGCATAATGTATAAAAAGTAAATTCATGCTATATTGCTAATTCTAATATTAAAATTAATTTTTGCATGCAGCACTTTAACTGTGCACTTTATGTTGCCCTCATAAGGTCAAGGAAATTATAATAAAGTTTAGGTTGACAATTTCATTTTGAATTTATTTATTTATTACTAGTTTATATAATATAACAGAGGAACTTTTGTTTAAGGACTTTTGTCATTGTGAGTAGTTATTGTCTGTCAAAAACATTTAAGTGAGTGTTAAAAATATATATATTTTAAAGGGGCTTTCACTTCAGATAAAAAACTTGAAAAAAATTATATTCAAGTCTATTCAGCTTGATTTTAATATATTTTTTTCTAACATCAGTTTTATTTTTTGTTCCAAATTATATTAAGACTTTTAATCTTATCTTTAGCATGATCGCTCCTTACACCAGTCACTGCATTAAATGCTGCCCCTGTAGAAATATAATTTCCATTAATACCATTGGTATATACAATTTGACCCTGTTTTTAGAAGATGTAGTGGGATTTTTATAAATTTCATACCAACACAAAAGAATAGAAGAATAAGAAGAGTATACAAAATACTACAATGGGTTGCTGGAGGGTAGTTTTTAAATTGTGTTTAAAAGAAGGACGCATTATCAACAAATCTAGATAAATATTTAAGAAATATTCTGGTTGAAAGTCTTTTTTCATTATTTCACTACAGTGAGGTATTGCGAACAAAAGCAAAAAACTGAAGGGAGTTTGGTCTCTTGTAGAATTTGCTCCCTGAACTGCATCACGCTATCCAGTAGCACAAATGCTATATCATCTGAGTCATGTTCATTGCCTGTAATGTAAAATGAAAACATACACCTGCAGCACCATGCAAGTATTGCTAAACACTACAGACATCACCAGCATATTGATGAAATTGGGTGAGAGGGTCTCAAATAGGGTGGTCACTCGTCCAGACTTAGGACGGACATTCCAGAATTGTAATGCCTTGACTAGAGCAGCCTCTGGTCGAACGTACATATGATCTCCTTTTGGAGTTGCACTTGAACGCAGCGTAGCATACCTTCTGATAATGACTTTCAGTTAAAAGGGATTGGCTAAAAGCATTGTCACTCAAATCTTTGATTTCACATTGGTTGACAATCTAAATAAGCCCCCATTTGCTAGCAGTGTCACTTATTATGTTAACTTGTTCATATTTTCAACCAATGAGAAATCGGAAAATGAAGTGAAAACTTTTCTAACCATTTTTTTTTTTTTAACCAAAAGTCTTGCGCTGCATAGCCTTTACGTGCAACTTTAAAAAGGAGGGTCCGGCAGACTGTCCAGCCTAAATCTAGACACATGATCACCCTAATGACCACACGGTAGCAGTGTCAGCACGTCAGACAGAAAAGTCAGAAATCGTAACTTTGTTTTGTTTTTCTTTCTACAAACAATAGTAAGATATGATATACTTGTTAATTAATGTTGTTACTGCTTTAGAATCTGAAACCGCTTTGGCTGACGTGGCCCTTAACATCATGTGTCTGCTGATGAAAGAGCATTGGAGCTGGCTTTGCACTGAGAACATCCAGAGAACCATAAGGCTGCTCTTTGGAACCCTCATTAACAGGTGAAATCACTCTTTTATACTGAATGAAACGACGCATAAAATAACAGAGGTTACAATGACAAAGTGAATACTAAATACCGCCAGCATGATAGGATTGGTTGTTAGTATCAGGCAGAGGTCACCAATATTATGATACCACTGTTCTTATATTATTCTTATCTTTGCGAGGTTAGCTCTGTGACCTTACATTCCTCTTATATAGATAACCATCCTAATACAACACTAACCTATTTCAACCTGTACCAAAAGTGCTAGAAGTTTGCTGCTTCTCTTTGATCTCAACTGTATCCAGTTGCATTTTATAAATGTAAAGAGGAATTTTGTGGTAGAAAGAGTCACTACCCCCAAGGTCATTTATATGAAACCACTTTTTCAAAAATATACAGGGAAATGACAAAAGTATTACTCTTAAGCAGTGTTCAGTATACAGTATGTTTGTCAGGTACTTTAAACACATTTGAAATGTCTCAATCCATTCCCCCAGCGCCTCAGTAGTATCTGATCCAAAATTTTCTACCAGAAAGATAACCCTTAATTACAGTGCTTGACTGTCGGTCTATATAAGGGTCACCAACCTTTTTAAAGCCAAGCGATACCTCAAGATAACAAAATGGCTCAAAGGCTAACAGCTCAAAAAATATATAAACATATTAAAACATAAACTATAAAGCGCACACAAAAAACTGTATTCATAAATTAGTATTTGTAAATGAATGTATTTATGTTTCATTGTCAAAGTGACATTTATTTTGTGCAAATGAAAGTGTCACAATTTCATTCAACAAAAAACCGAGCTCAAATTGTTTTTTTCCAATACATGACAATATGTCAACTCCAACTTTGAGGTAACATAGTGTTTTATGAAAACACTGTTCAGTCTTGCCTGTCAGTTAGTGAGAAACCTGGCATTCCATTTTATCCACTAGTTTGCTGTAGTCTGGTGTATAGTTTCCAATCTAAGTGACTCCTGCAGATGTGAATCATTTAGGTGGGTTTGGTGTTTATTTTTTTCTTCTAATTGGTTAATATTGCGTGAAGGCTTTAATGATTTGCTTTATTTACGCAAATATGACCATCGTTTATTATCTATAAATGTATAGTATTGAATGGGTAAATTAAAGCCTGTTGAAATCTCAAGTGTGGCGTGTGGTGTGAGAGTGGGTCAAATTGCGTGACTCACATTCAAAGCGTGAGACTTTGTGCAGAGGTTTGCAACTGGTTGCTGATGAATCTGACGAGATCTCCTAGAGCGCAGTACGTTTTATGCCAAGATTCCACTTTCAATTAAAATCCTCTTCAGATATCTCTACATATTTTTTTTCTTCCATGTCCACTTAGGGTTGATGTAGAACAGGGGTGTCAAACCGGTCCAGTAAAGGGCCAGGGTGGTGTAGGTTTTTGTTCCAACCAGTCAAGCACACATGAGTTAACCAATCAGGTGTCGGCTTAAACAAGCAACACCTGACTGACTAATTGATTGATTACTGTCTTCAGGTGCCTGATTGGTTAACTCATGTGTGCTTGACTGGTTGGAACAAAAACCTACACCGCCCTGGCCCTTTACTGGACCGGTTTGACACCTGTGATGTAGAATCTACATAAGGCGCAGCATTTATTTATTTTTTTTGCGAACCATAAGGGCAACTTGCTATTTTTAGAAGTCCTACGGGAGACCAGGCTGCCCGCGGTTATAGGGTTGATGACCCCTGATCTATAACAATATAACTATTTAGACATTTTAAGGATTTATACAGGTCAATTACCAAGCTTGTTTTACTGCTGTCCTAAAATACATACTGTAACACCATACATCACTGGGGATTAAACAAAAGCTTGCAGTTATCTTAATACATTTTTGCATTATCATAGTTCAGTACTGGTTATCATTTACACCTTAAGTTACATTTAGCCATAGCTAGTGAAACAAAAGTGAAAAACACTATCTTAAAATACCTGTAGCTGGGGAAAGAATCCATGCCCCAAGCTTTTTGTCTGTTTGCATCCCTCACCTTTGACTTGTGTATTAAAATGTCATCCAGGGCTCTGCATTTAACTTCAGCTGTTTTGTGGCAAAGACTGAAATGCTGGGATCAAAACGTTGATAGTGTGTGACAAAGGCAGTATACATCAGATCAATTTGTCACTTAATAGATACTGATCCTTTGCACTGGTAATTTAATATTTATGTTTTCTCTTAAGGGTGTGTCAGTGAGCAGTCTAGCAGAAGAATTTTGAGTTTTATATATATATATATATATATATATATATATATATATACTGGTACATCTCAAAAAATTAGAATATCATGAAAGAGTTTAATATTTTTTGTTACTCATTTCAGAATGTGAAACCCATATATTATATAGATTCATTACACATAGAGTAAATAAAATTCAAATGTTTATTCCCTGAAATGTTGATTTGGGGAGCCATGTCATCTGCTTGTGTTGGTCCACTGTGTTTTCTGAAGTGCGCAGTTAGCACGATTATCTACCAGGAAATTTTAGAACTCATGCTTCCTTCTGCTGACCAATTTATTAGAGATGCTGATTTCATTTTCCAGCAGGACTTGGCACCTGCCCACACTGCCAAAGTTACCAAAAGCTGGTTCAATGACCAGTTGTTACTGTGCTTGATTGGCCAGCAAACTCACCTGATCTGTACCCCATAGAGAATCTGTGAGGTATTGTCAAGAGGAAGATGAGAGACTCCAGACTCAACAATGCAGATGACCTGAAGGCTTTTATCAAACAATCTGGGCTTCCATTACATCTGAGCAGTGCCACACACTGATGGCTTTCAATGCCATGCCGCATTGATGCAGTAATTCATTAATTTATGTATAAAATATGCTTTTTTTCATTGGTTTTATGTAATATTCTAATTTTCTAAAACACTATATAATATATGGGTTTCACATTCTGAAATGAGTAACAAATAATATTGAACTTTTTCTTGATATTCAATTTTTTTGAGATGTACCTGTATATTGCCGTTTTTGAAGAGCAGTGGAGGGGAGACCATATAGGATACTATTTCAATAGTTAAGTATGGTGGTGATGAAGGCATGAAAACATTTTAAGCAGCTGAAAAGGAGAGAGTGTGTCAAGTTCACCGACCGATATCACTACTGACAGAGGTTCACAGTTTATTTCAGAACTACGGCTCGAACTATGGCGTAACATCCTCAGGCAGGTTTGTGTATACATTTCCACCGGCCGCTTAAAGCGCTCTTGTGGGCCGCACTTAAAGACGCCAATTGTTTGACTTGGGGCATGCTCGGGTTGCACTCCACTCGAAAAGAAAACTTTGATGCCTCGCCTGCAAATTAGTGCTCAGCTAGCCGCTTTGTGTCTCAGGCAAATTTTTGCCTCATAGCTCAGCTTCCGTGTCGTTATTTCTGGCTTAAGGTGACTCAGTGGGCCAAATAGATATTTTTGAGGAATCCCTTGTTGCCCCTAAGTCAAGGTGAACGACCTCCCTGGCTTTCAGAAATACGTACAGTAAAAGCGGAAATTTTGTTACACCTTCTGGGCTCTTTCAAAGATCAAAAGGGTTGAAGTGCAACTAATGTGAAAAACCAACTCTCCTGACTAAAATATTTTAGTCTTCCTCTCCAATGTTGTTTATCTAAAATTATAACTTAATGAAGTTCTCCTCCGTCTGAAACCTTGGGAAGTGAGAGGTGACACGAGCAGAGCCCATTGTGACCTCCTATTGGGCTAATGCGTTGATCTTTGATGATTGAGCAATAACGACAAGAGTGGATGTGGTTAGTGTAAGCATCCTAATTTCCAGAAAAAAATTGGCATTTTAGTTTGAGGGGCTTATGCAAACTTGTAAATATCACTTCTCATCCACATGTTACTTTTTCTATGCCTGTTAAAATTATCTGCTTGTGTTTGTTTTACAGGTGGATTGATGTGGGTGTTACTAACCTGACATGTGCTGGGTACTGGGTCACGTACCTGCAGGTAATTCAAGAGGCTGTCTGGCCCAATGGAGTTCTCCCCACTTTTCCTCCATTTGAACGGAGTCTGGAGCAAAAGGAGAGAACAAAACGGCAGGCATTAGATGTTCTAATGGGACTTCTTCCAGGTTTTAAGAACACCATTCTACATTTTATTTACAACAATGAGTTTTAAACTTTTATATTTTTCTGTTTATGCTCCCAGACCTAATCTCAGATATTCTTGGTCCAGAGAAGTACAAATTCAGCTGGCAGATAGTTTTGGACTCAATCCAGGACCCCTACATAAACAGGTGAGCTCTTACAAAGCTATCCCTTTACTATTTTATTATTATTTGAACTTATATTTACTTTCGTGAGGTACTTAACAACTTTAAATCAAATCAATTCTGTGTTTTAGTCATCCTCTGCTCACTGTCATCAGTGAGCAGAGAAGCAGATGGAGTGCATGAATGCACCTCCCGAGATGCAACAACCAGACTCAGAGACTCATTAATTCCTTGTGCTATTAGGCTGTATTCTTTTTTTCTTTTTTTATGAGTCTATCATCTGTGTTGCTGTGTGGTGGCTGGAAAAACAATTTCCTGAAGAGGAGACCGCCAGAGGGATCAATAAAGTCTTATCTATCTAGCTATCCATCATTCTATCTCTAAATCTTTCATTCTATTAATCATTCATTCTATCTTTCTATTAATCATTCACTCTTATCATTCTGAGTTTGGGGGCAGGAGCGGAGTGAAAAGATGATGTATGCCATGTTAATCTGTGTGTCCTTTATTTTGTGTTATTTTTCTTTGATCTATGTTCTTTATGCTTAGATTTTGTCATCTTGCACTTTGTTCTTTTTATTGCACTGTTCTTGAATTATGAATCTATCGTCTGTGTGTTGGGGAAACTATTTAATTATATAACTTTTATATTTCTATCTCTCTATCTCTATATACATACTGTATTTGTCTGACGAATGTGTAAATAAATCACAAAATATATTCAACTAGATGGATAGTAGCATTGTGCTAAATCTGGTGCAGCCAAAAGATGGCTTTTTAATGTATTTGCACATTGTACTTTTAAAATAAAACAAACTGAATTAAACATTCAAACAGTGTTGTTCAACAGCCTTCAAGTATAAAAAGAAAACGTATTTTCATACATTTTTTGCATTTCAAATATTATTGACTCTTGCTTCTAGTCGGTGTCATCCTACTGATGCTGTATATAAAAAAAAGTAGAGAAATAAAGTTTTAGATAAAAAAAACAATGAGCTAAAGGAACTTTCAATGTGCATCAAAAAATGTTACGCTACATAACGTATGGTCACATTGCATAAATGGTAATATAAAGTAAGAAATGGGTGTCTGTAGGGATAAGGTTTACACAATATAGATAATATTCAATTCATTTCAAGAAATATTATCAACTATACATCACAATAATATAATAATACTACAGCTGTTATGCCTGCTTTTTTTATACAATAAGTCCCCTGGAGATGGCAACTTCTGGGATTGATGTTGCACATTGACAGACCTTGATGCATTGCCAGTATTTATTTTGTGGGCAGGCTTAAACTCATTGCATATGCAAATATTTCAATATAAAGAGTTTTGTGCTAAAAGAAACATTCATGGTGAGTACAATGGAGATCGAATATTAATTTAAAAGACACTCAAATCAACACATCAGTTCACCTTTATTGTAGTTTAAATTATTTTAAAACACTTTCATCAATCACATGTTAACATCGACATTCCTTCCTTTGTTAGATTTCAAAACATTTTCTGTAGCTGTTTATTGCAAAGCAATATTTGTAATAATATCTAATATCTGAGACCAGAAGGTCTCTGTGGTTATAAATGATTAAAAAAAAAAATGGTTTATAACTCTATAATTTGATAAATATACATTTTATTATTGTTTGTATATATATATATATATATATATATAGACAGCAGCTGGTCTTCCTGTTCAATGCATAGTTTTCTTTATATATACTGTATTTTATCTGAATTATTTTTTAAAAGATATTTCTAGAGGTATTATGTTCTTTTTTCCTTTCTTTCAGGAATCTGCTCTACTGTATATTTGATCTGTTACTGGAGGCACTCATTCCTGAATTACCACAGCAGGACTTCCAGAAAGGTTTGCTGCAGAGCTTGTCCACAAGTCCAGAAAAGCTTTCTGTGTGAGCAGCACACCTCACTGGCATTACCATGACACCCAGCCACAGATAGTGAGCACAATGTCCACAGTCAGACTGAATCTCTTTCTCTATTTAGATTTGCATGGCACTTCTAAGCAACATCATAATACAATTGGTATGCCTCTTCAACTCGATATCTTGTTTATATTACAGAATGACACATGCAAACTGTGATGTTTTACTAAAACTGTGTTACTTCACTAATTCCCTTTACCCATTTTCTCTAAACTCTATAGATATGCCTAAGCTAACGTCTAATTGTTTCCCCACTTCAACAGTCTCGGACAAGTGAGGACAGACAACTGTTGTCACCATTGGTTCAATCAGGATTTTTTTTAGACTCACCATCTCACCTGTTTGCTTCATATCACCTTAGCCTTTGCATTTGGTTTTATTTATTTCAATACGAAACTTAATTTTCTGTGTGCGTGTGCGCAGGTATAATTGATGTTAAAATTTCTAGAAATCTCTAAAGTCTGATTCTACACTCTCAAAGCAAGCCTTTTGTGTCCAAAAGCCTCTGTGGTAGAAAGGTTTAAAATTGTTTCGGATTGTTATGTAAATGGAGTCCTGAACCAAATGTGGAATGAAAGGAAAATTCTGTTTGCTTTTTTCTGTTCAAAACTCCCTGTGTGTATTTTGCCTCATTATTTGGTATATTTTATCTTAATAGTTGTATAATGTATTCAAAATTATGGATTCTTTCTTGTGCTAAGATGTCTCGTGAAATAAAGAAGTAACTTGTAAACTGCTCTGTAATCAGGTGCACATTTTTGTTTGGGGGGGGGGGGGGGGTTACATGAGCTAAAGTTATGTATTATAAAAACCAGGAAAAAGTTAAAGCTTTTGTACCAGAAATGCTGCAGTGGAACATTTTCCTCAATATAGAAAACACTCATTTTTTTAAGTCTGTGAGGCTCGTCAGTCAATAAAGAAAAAGGTTGGCTGTCATGATGAGTTATTTTAAGTGGTTATTTGAAAGATTTATTTGTGAATTTCCAGTTCCTTGTAAATAGTTGTATATAAATATTCTTAGAATTGTGTGTAATGATACACATCAAATAACTGTATGCTGAGATATCCCACAAAAGACAAAACCTTCCCCTAAATATGTTACCATTAGTATGTCATGTTGTTAAAAAAAATGTAAAAAAGGGCAGTCATGTGTACTGTACACTGATCCTAATTCCAAAGAAACCTCTAAAGAAACCTGACATAGATGACTTCAATTTTATTGATAGTTTCCAATTATAACACTTAACTTGATATGCTCGAGAGTTGTAATAATTGACAGATGGAGGTAAAAAAGAGTGAGGGAGGATACAATGAGTGAAAAGAGAGTATTGAGTTGGGAAACAGAGTCCAGGGAGGTTCATGGAAAGAAATCTGGATCCGTTGACATGGTGGAGATCCTGGATCTAGTAGCTGCTAGCTGAGGTGGAGCCCTGGAACTTCGGAGGAGATGGAGAAGAAAAGTGTGGGTTTAAACTGCACAGATGATAAATAATGCAGAAAAAAAGGATACACAGAGAGAGCGCACGGTGTCTTAAACTCTTGGGTGTCTAAAAACTCTGGTTTAGGCAGTCAGTCCTTACTATAGGCTTTATAGACATTATTAAATCATACATAACCCCTCCCCCGTGTATAGAACTTGCCACGGAGGCTGAGGAGTGTAATCCCTCCAAAGTTGAAAGACAACCTTTGATCCTCCTTCTTAATAAGAGAGACCATCACTCCAGTAGCCCACATCAGAGTCCCCTGACCCTGCTTCGTGGACTTGATTAAAAACATCCTGAGAAGAAGTGAGCTGTCTGCCGTTGCCACTGTAAAAAGTGTTGACAGTACACTGCCTTTCCCTGCTAAAACGCCTGATGGCTGTCTGTACGGAAGTCGTTCTCCATGGCCTCACCAAACCTCTCCCAAACCTGGGTTTTTGTTAGTGAGTAGCAGAAGTGTTTGATTTGAGACATACTATCTGTCGAGAATTTGCCTACTAGTTAGTACGTACACTATCCTGATGCATACTAACTTCTAGTATACTAAGAGAAGTATGCAATTTGAGACACAGCACCGGTCTTAATGTCCCCAACGTCACCCGGAACATGAATGAAGTTCTCTGGGGAGGCAGGAGTTAAAGCGTCTTCTGACAGACTGTTATCTAAATTTACTAGTTACTAATAAGACTAAAAAACAATGTTAATAAAGTTATTCATTGTTGTGAGTTGATATATTTTGCCCACACTAGGGTGAAGAGAGGCTAAACTCTCATTCAACGGGGAGAACCCCAACAAACAGGTCCCGAACCTTGACATATTTTCACTTAAACTCAAGAGAAGGCTCGTCCGTGGCTTTTACCTATGTAGTTAAGGAATATGAAATTTCAAACAGAAAGTGAATTATGAGACAATCTCTACAAAATTTTAATCTTATGTGGACATTTTGTTGCATGGAAGAGAATGTGATGATGACTTTAATGTGGACACCGAAGGCATGATTTGGAAACATATAAAATGTGTGTTGTGCTGATTTTGTTGTTTATTTCGGAGAAAATTCTTTCGAACAATAACTCGAAATGGCCATTACGACGTGTTTAAATATAGCACAGTTTATCTACATCTGTAATAGTTCTTCTAAAGAGTCTTCTGTTAATCTACCAATGCAGACCAATGCTGCATAAGAATTTTGGAGAGAAAGCTGCATACCATAGAGGAGAAAAGATCCAGTCCTAAACAGTTATTCCTTAAGCCCATCCTTCACAGCCATAATATTATAATCGAACAGTGCTTTCATAGTGTTGGTTGATAAGATTGACATTAGCATTTTTCTTTGTTATATGTTGTATTGTCACTTGTTTCACAGTTAGCCTACCTTAATATGTCATTTGAGGTAAACAAAAAAATATATATATATATATATATATATATATATATATATATACAGTGGTATGAAAAAGTTTTGGCACCCCTGTACATTTTCATGATTTTCCTTTATAAATCATTGGTTGTTTGGATAAAAATTCCTGTTAAATATATCTTATAGGAGAAAAACACAGTGATATTTGAGAAGTGAAATAAAGTTTATATGATTTACAGAAAGTGTGCAAGAATTATTTAAACAAAATTAGGCATGTGCATAAATTTAGGCACCCTTATATCTTATTGATTTTAATACCTTTAGCACTAATTATTGGAACTCCAAATTGGTTTGGTAACCTCAGTAACCCTTGACCTCCATACACAGGTGAGTCCAATCATGAGAAACCAAGGAAAATCTCAGATAAACAGAGGCACAGGATGAAGAGACGGTCACAGTCAACCCACAGACCAGCTCCAAAGACCTGCAACATCAACTTGCTGAAGATGGTGTCACTGTGCATCGTTCAACTATTAAGCGCACTTTACACAGGGAGATGCTTTATGGAAGAGTAAAGCGGAAAAAGCCTTTTCTCTGCACATGCCACAAACGGGGTATGCTAAAACACATTTGGACAAGCCAGCTTCATTTTGGAATAAGGTGCTGTGGACTGATGTAAGTAAAATAGTTATTTGGGCATAACCAGGGGCGTTACGCATGGCGGAAAAAGAACACAGCATTCCAAGAAAAGGACTTGCTGCCTACAGTAAAATTTGGTGGTGGTTCCATCATGCTGTGGGGCTGTGTGGCCAGTGCAGGGACGGGGAATCTTGTTTAAGTTGAGGGGCGCATGGATTCCTCTCAATATCAGCAGATTCTGGAGAACAATGTCCAGGAATCATTAACAAAGTTGAAGTTGAGCCGGGGCTGGATCTTTCAACAAGACAATGATCCTAAACACTGCTCGAAATCTACTAAGGAGTTCATGCAGAGGAACAAGTATAACGTTCTGAAATGGCCATCTCAGTTCCCAGACCTGAACATTATTGAAAATTTATGGGGTGATTTAAAGCGGGCGATCCATGTTCGGAAACCATCAAAGCTGACTGAACTGGAGAGGATCTGTAAAGAAGAATGGTCCAAAATACCTTCCACCAGAATCCTGACCCTAATTGGAAGCTATAGGAAGCGTTTAGAGGCCTTTATTTCTGAAGAAGGAGGATGCACAAAATATTGGGAAATGTTTCTTTTGTGATGCCTAAATTTATGCACATGCCTAGTTTTGTTTAAATAATTCTTGCACACTTTCTGTTAATTATATAAACTTTATTTCACTTCTCAAATATCACTGTGTTTGTCTCCTAAAAGATATATTTAACTGAACATTTTTTTCCAAACAACCAATGATTTATAAAGGAAAATCATGATAAAGTACAGGGGTGCCCAAACTTTTTCATGCCACTTTATATATTTTTCTCTGAGAATTGTTTCCTGTTTGGACATCCAAAATGACATTTGACATGATAAATCAAGAGTCTCTCATATAAGTGATTTGTCAGTGTCTCATTTATCTTCAACAAAGTGTGTTTGTGTTTGTATCAGTTTGTATGTTTACATTAAAGGGCAACTAATGGGAAAACCAGCAGCTCTAATCACGCCCATGTATTCTTGTTGCAGATCTAAGTATTGGGAGCTTTTAGTATCATATGGGAATCGCATGACCAAACTGCTTAAGTTAGTATATAGCATTTGGATGTATTTAATACATTTGTCTCCAAAACCAAACAAAATAAGAAATTGTGGCAAAGGTGTGTATAATGGTCCAAAAAATTGAATATTTAGGCAGATTTGACAATTTTTCATAAAGCCTGTTTGGGTCTTATTAATAATCTCATCAAGGTTTCTGAAATCTACATTTAAAAGGGCTATAGGTCTCCAGTTGTCCGGTACAGTATGGCCCTTACCTGCTTTCGGAATAAGAAGGTCTCAAGATGATATTATCATCAATTTGGAGCGAGCTTATATTAATTCTCATTTTCAAGAGAAAAGAAATAGCTATTATTTCTCTCTTCTTCTTCTGACCACTTTGCTCAGGAATAAACAAAAGCACCTTAAGTTAATTTAGCATACATTTTATCTAGATCTACTTTCAAATTCCATAGTTTAACAGTTTCTTCTTCTGTCAGTACTTCTTTAATAAGTTAGTTATAAATATGTTTAATTATATAGTTTTCATTTATATTGTATTTCTTCTCTTTGTCTCTGCAGTGTTTATTTGCCAATTCTCTTGCTTTAAATTTGTTGGAATTTAATAAAGAGACTACTAATATACTAAAAAGTAAGTGACTTTTGACCTGTGAAATCTTTTCCAGAAGTTGGGGGGTGTTGTTTAATCTCTATATCTGACCTTGATCGAGGAGGCGTGGTTTTGAAAGAAATTTCCAGTCAAAATGTATGACCCTTTATGGTGAAGTTTGACTTTATAACTGGAAAATATTTATCCTTTTAACACAACCGTCTCCTTATGGATGGATGGAGATTCATCATAATTGTGATTTGCTCATCGTTGTATTGCTGGGATCTGTTTTTCCTTAATCAACTATAGTCTTACTTCAACTGTAAAGTGTCTTGAGATAACTTTGTTATGATAAGACACTTTAAATAAAATTGAATTGAATTGAATAATAACAGGTAAAGTTGAAGATGATTCAGTGAGTTTCTTTAACGTGTATGTTAGAATTTGTCAGTGACTGGTCCTTTTATAAATGTACTGTATACTTGGAATAATGACAACAAAAAGCCAATGTGTGGGGGTGACTTCAATATTCGACTTAACCCCAAAATGGACTCATCTAATGGCAAGTCCCTCATAAAAAAACATCAACAAAAAGTTCAATTCCCGCCGGAAGTTAATTATTGAGGGAGTTGAACCCAAAAAGTCGAGAATATATACATTACTCAGCAGCTCATAATGTTTACTCTTGCATTGACTATTTGTTAATGTTTAAAACAGATCAGCAAAGGGTTAATAGTTGTGAAATGGGCCCTAGTAGTGTTTCCTACCATAGCCCTGTCTCCATTATGGTTTGTATGGGTAAAAAGCATAGGTCGTTTAAGTTTTAGGTTCATTCTTAGTTTTTGTTACCTTCTCTTTTCCTTTTTCTTTTTGCTTTGATTTACCCGGGGCGTCCCCCATTAGGAAATAATACCAGGAATCCCTAAATTAGGAACATCACTTTCATCAATACTGTTCACTGTTCATTCATTTCCTCCCCTAGAGGACACATAACATATTTTTATGTTTACCTGTCCTTTGGGTTACTGTTGTCTGATCATCTCATAGATCACCTTGATCCAACTCCCCCTGTTTAACTACGCCGTCTCTGCTGTAGTCCTTCTTGTGGAACCCTGAGAGTCTTAAGATGTTATTTTACCAGGTTTTCTTCTTATGGTGGTGAGACTGTTCTGCACTGGTGTTAGTGCCACCACCTGCTGTGTCCCATTCCAGGTATCTCCACCTGAATGCAAATTTAAACCTGGATACTCCATGACCTTTGTTAGGTCCTTTTTAAGGCTTTCTTTGTCTCCTTCAACTATATTCTGTAAAGGAGAACTAGACATATTCGTTAAATACAAGAAAAACATACAACTTTTATTTCTGCAGAATTGAAACTGAGGTGTTATGTTGTCTGACCTCACCTGTGCTGAACTTTGGAAATCATTCCTTTACCATTCAATTAAAACCTACATCTATTTTACATTAAACCTTTTAAGTTTTCTTTTTCAAATTAATGTCACCACTATTTATTTATGTTGCTAAGACTTCTCTGTCAGAACCATGCCTTTTAAATGAGATTGTCAAGCATTGTACAGTAAGGATGCAAGAGTAACCGTTTTCACTTTCAATGATAAATTCAACTTCTGTAATTAACAAATTCCTGAAAAAACATATATCTCATGGGCTTTGTAATGCAATGTTTTTTCAAAGCCAACTAGAATCCTCTGTGTATCACCGTCTTGCCCCGAAAAACATCTTTCCTTTTGACCAAATGTTTTTATCATTACTTATCCACAGACCATTCTTAACCGACCATTTCAGAAACTGATTCACACCTCCACTTCTACTCAAAATTCTTCTCCTTACCTACAACTTACAACTGATGGACACAACTTTCTGCTACCACTAGTTTGATGAGGGCTTAGGATTCATATCAGGTAGGGGCAGGTGATGCCGGCCCCTTTTACTCGGCTTGCGGAACTGTGGTCGTGCATGACTACTAAAGCCTCTACATCCCCTTTTTATTTTAAGAGATTTGTAATATGCTGGGATCTGTGGGTAGAAAGGACATTCATTACTCCAGTGACCTGGTTGTCCACATGACAAGCAGCAGTCGTTGCCTGGTGTGAAATACTGTTTGGCTGCAGCCATTTGCGGCCGCTGTTCAGCTTCTCCATCTTTGTGCATGCATGACAACAGTTCATTTACATCCATCTTTGTAGGGAACACCTTTCTCATGGCCCTAAATATTCCTTTTGCATGATGAGAAAAAAGTGCTTGATATGGCTCCCTACAAGTTCCTGCTTTTTCCTCTATTTTTAACAAATTATCAAAACCCACACATGACATAACAATTTGTCTCCAATTTCCAATGGCCAAAACAAACCCTTCCATTTTCTTGATGTAGACCTGTATCCATAGGCTTGCTCCCATTTCTAACTGCGGAAGTTCTTCTTTCAAACATTGCACGTTATTATCGCACTCGCTGAGATATAATCAGTATAATCCCTCTTTCTTCTACTCTTCACCACTAGAGAAAATTGTCCATAAGGGCCTGTTCCCAATCTATCTAATCTCCCTTTCAGTGTCCCTTTCTCACCTTTTCTAGTTTAATTTAGGTATGGCGTATATGTATAGTGTATAATAATTTTGAATCTAACAAGAGATTACCATTTTCCGGTTTGGCGTTTTGAGACCATCTATGGTTTTGGTCAAATTAGCATCCAGCGTTGTGTTATTTGGAAAGAAGTACAACATATGTCATCCTCCTTTCTCGGCAAGTATCACACCAATTTAATTTTAAAATGCCATAAATAGAGTGGCTGATAGTTGTTCATCGTCAGAGTGGGATTAAACAGGGATGGAGTGGCCTTTTGGGCTGTAACCAGATAAATCTGATCGAGGATTTTGCAGCGTCTACTGGGGGTTATTTTTAAATTAATGAATGAATGGTTTTATTTCGGTAACAATATAAAATACTTCAACTATGTGCTCATCGTTGGGCAGAGTTGGGTCATGGTGTAACACATGTCTCAACAGGTGGAATGGCAAGGTCAAAAGGACACTTTGCAGCAACAGGCATCCCTCTATACTGTGAATTTTCATTTTTTACTTTTTGAAATTCTTATGTTAAAAGCTTAAAACACAATCCACATTGTATTATGAGAACAGAATTTAGGAAAACAATTTTTATTTTTTAGATAAGTTATCAAGGTTATTTCCACGTGGAAGGAGAATTTACGTTTTGATAATCATTGATGATTTTTTTCTGTGTTGGAATGATACTGTATTGGTTCAATAATTACTAACTTCCATAATATTAGTTTTTCAAATCGAGTTGTTTTCATAGTTTTTGTTTTGTGAATTTATGTTGCTTGACTTTCTAAGTTTGGATTATTTTTATGATAGCATTTGTCTTGGCTGATAAAAGTAATTGTAATTTTTTTAAATTGTGAGTTAAAGTTAGTCCTTGTTTTATAGTTTAAACTCTGGTACTGTTTGTTAACTCTGGGACTGTGTCAACATCTAGGATTTTTTTTATAAAGTTTTTATTAGGTGTGGAGGTCATTTTGATAGAAAGCAATTTAGGCTCTGATATTTTCTCTTCTCTTGTCCATGAAAGGAAGTTGATAATTGCAAAGTCGCTTTGCTCCCCCTAGTGTTATCACTCTTGCCCTCTCGGCAGCCTGATCCAGGAGAGTAGGGAAGACTGGTTGCTAATGACGGGTAAGATCGCGAGGCAAACTGTGACAACCAACCAAGACATGCAGCCAGCCACAAATACTGGATCCTAAATCCCTGTGAGATGCGTCTTACTGAATCAGCTCATCGAAGCTTGGACGGGACCATGAAGGTGATGCTGGTGGGCTGAGGTAGAAGAGAAGTTTGTCAGCAACCTGACACGACAAAGCCACTCATGGGTCGTGTTTTGCAAAACAGGCCAAATCCAATACAATGACTGATCCCATGAAGATGTTTGCAAAGTGAAGAAAATCCTATCTTCCTTGCATGATAATATTGTTGTGATTAATGTTCTTTCCTAAGTAAGACGCTCTTAAATTGATTATACAAATATATTAAAAATTATAAAGGCAACCGACTTATTATATCCGATTTATTGAAATAAAGAAAGAGAAAAGGGTTAAGAACAATGTAATGAAATGATGATGCTTGCTTTGATATCATGGAAGGAAATATTATTTACCTGGATGTAACTCCAGTTCTATTAGTACATGTGAAGCCATCTAACAGGCTTCGCTATTGGTTTATCACTTGAGGCTTCCGCCTTCGCACCTGAATAAATTTAATCTAGTCTCCACCCAACTCGGGGGAAGGGCCCGCCCCCCTATATAGGCCCTCTGCTCCTTGTCATTCTTCTTCCTTTTGAAACTCAATGACGGAGAGAAGACCCAGCTGGGCAAACAGAAAGAGGGCTTGGCATGTACTAATAGAACCGGACACACATTAGTTACATCCAGGTAACTAATATTTCCCTATAAAGGGCTTTGCTATTGGTTTATAACCTAGGCGAAGGCCTAAGGGAAAAGTTCACTACTTCGGTCACTGTCTTCAAAACTGTGTGAGACAGAGAACCAGCAGTCATGTCACGTAAATAAAAGCGTACAAACGTGGCTGTAGATGACCACGATGCAGCTTGACAGATATCTTCAGCCAACACTCCTCTGAACAGGGCGGCCGAAGACGCTATGCCCCTGGTCGAGTGGGCTCTCAGGCCATCAGGGACAGGGTAACCCGCTGCCCCATAAGATTTAAGAACAGCACTACAAATCCAATGAGCAAAACGCTGAGAGCATACTCCAGCTCCAGCATTCTTTGCCCCGTAACAGACAAACAGCTGATTGGATTTACGTAAAATAGCCGTGGGTATAACATAACAGGCCAGAGCTCGTACTGAAAACAGTGAATGCCACCGCCTCGCCTCCTCATCTTGATGAGGCGGCGAGTAAAAAGCCCTTAAACAAATCGTCCTTGAACTAAAAGACGATGTAATGACCTTCGGGCAGAGAAGGATTAGGACTTAATCTTACAGACTCCCCTGCCTCGCCAAAGGAGAGGCAAGTGGAGTCCACAGAAAGGGTACAAAGGTCACTGACCCTTTTTTGTGAAAGTAGCAATAAAGCTATCTGGTCCAAAGGCTCAAAGGGACCTCCAGCTAGGCCCTGAAGAACCTCCTGAAGGTCCCATTGCGGGACCACCTGATAAGTAGGGGATCCAAACCTACGAGCACCCAATAGAAAACCTTTTACCAAGGAGTGACTTCTCGTAAAATGACCAAAACCTTCCTACAGTCATGGCTGACGCAAAAACTGCCAACGTAGATGTGGCACGAGCCTTGTCCAGTAATTCCTGCAGGAACAGCAGGATCTCCGAGACTGGACTTGAAGAAGGTGTCAGCCCTTTCTTCCTTCACCAGGCTTCGAACACAGCGTGACGCATAGGCTTTCGACGTAGGTGGTGCTCAAGCACCATGAATAGTTGAAACTACAGACCTGGAGAGTCACAGGGCATCCAGTCCAACCCTCTCAACATCGAGACTATGAGGCGACGCCCCAGAATCGGTCAGGAGAAAATGCCCCCCCCCACCCGAGCTGAGCCAGGTCCGGGAACCATCTGGCTCCCAGGCACTCTGGTGCTACTACTAACACAGTAAGATGCTGAACTTCTTCCCCTGTGTAAGAAAGGCAGCATGAGTCTCACTGGTGGGACAAAACATACCTGTTGGCCCAACTCAGAATGGAGGCTGCCACATGGTGTAGACCCGGTGACCTCACTCCTCCCTGCCTGTTCAGATACGCCACTGTTGTGGAGTTGTCTGATCGAACCATCACATGTCTCCCTTCTAATTGAGGAGCAAAATGGTGGAGGACCTTTAGAACAGTTGGCAGTTCTAGGTCATTTATGTGTTTCGGTGTTTTTGACCACACTGTCCTGTGCACAAGTCCTGCGCCAGCCGGTCAGGGATGCGTCTGCGAACACATGAGTGTCCTGATGTACACAACCCAATCTGACTCCTCCCTGGAGTCTGTCGGGAGAGTTCCAGAAGACTATGTCCTACATAGCGAGGGCAGGAACAGTCACCATGCGGTACTTGTCTCGGACTGGATGAAGTCGGAGACGCCCAAACCACCGTTGAAGACAACTTATATTTAACAAGTCCAGTCTGACCACCCGGTGGGCAGCTGCCATAAGACCCAGTAGTGACATTATCTCTCTGGCTGGTAGAGAATAGGTTTTTCGAACCTTGTTCAACTGGCGTAGTAACGACACTCTTCTCTCGTCTGACACCCGATCCGTCATAGTTCTGGAGTCTAGACGTAGACCGAAATAAGACATTTGTTGACTTTGTTTTAGAAAGGCAGAATTGCAACACGTACCCCTTTCTTTTTTTTTTTTTATTATTTGATTTTGATTTTTCAGAGAACAAGACAAAACACACAAACAAGAAAAAAAAAAAAAAAAACAGAAACCACATCACTCCACCCCCCTCAAAAAAAGAAAAAAAAAAGCACTTACAAAACAATATTTGGCAATCCAGTAACATTTTAGGAGTCCATTCTTTGTGCCGAAATATAGTCCAGGAAAGGCTGCCATATCAGTCGAAACTTGTACGCTTTTCCTATCCGTTCATAGCGGATTGCCTCCATACAAAGAGTCTTTGAAAGTTCCATAAGCCACATATCAAAACTAGGTTGTACTTCTTTGTTCCAACACTGAAGAACAACTTTTTTCGCTAAAACCATTCAAAACAAAATTGCCTTTGTCTCAGAATCATTTAAATGCTCCAGTTGTTGTGAGCAGTCCAAAATGGCTGTCCCGGGATCAGGAGCCAAATTTCTCCCCAAAACTCTAAAGTTCCAACTGATTGTTTGCATTTGACGCATATTGGGGATGTGGATGAATAAAAGGAGTGTAGTTTTTCTCTGGAGTAATGAAGTCTGTGTATGACCTTGAATTGTATCAATTGGTGCCTGGAATTTATTGAACAAGTGTAGATTTTATTAAGAGATTTGGACCACATTTTTTCAGTCAATTCTGTTCCCAAGTAATTTTCCCACAAGACCCTCTGACTGTCAGTAGTTGGAGCCACGTAAGTATCAAAAAACTTCACAAACAGAGAAACTAATCGCTTGCTTCCAGGTTTAGTTGATATGAGTGATTCAAGCTGATCAAGGGGGAAGTACACTTCATAATTGAGATGTTACTTTTTACAAAGTTCCTTACTTGTAGATAGTGGAAGAAATGCGACGTAGGAAGAGAACATTTCTGCTGTAGTTGGGCAAACGTTGCAAAAACATTGTCAAGTCTGCAACAGAAATAAGCCCCTTTTTCATCCAAGCTATGAAAATCTAATCAAGTTTTGAGGGAATTAATAAATGATTATAACAAATTGGGGCCAAACTAGAAGTTTCTGGTACAATTAAATAGTTTTTTTATTTGTTTCCAGATCTTCACAGAGTTTTTTACTTTAAACCTAAGATTTCTCTCAATTTTCGTTTTACCTTCTTTAGTGTGTAGTAATGTTGGGAGAAAGGTACCATTAATATCCTGTTCAATGGCAACCCAGGATGGTGTTGTGTCTTTAAGTTCCCCAGGGAATGCATTATTCCAATAGACGAGAGCATGAGCATTAGCTGCCCAGTAGTAATGTTGAAACCAAGAGAGAGCCACACTTCCTAATTCTTTTGATTTGCAAATATATTTCTTACCAATCCGGTGTGTTTTATAACCCCGAATAAAAGGCATTATGATTGAATCTAAGGTTTTGAAAAAGGTCTTTGGCAGAAATATTGGTATATTTTGAAAAATATATAAAAATCTGGGCAGTGTAATCATCTTAATGGCATTTACTCCACCGACCATTGACATTGGAAGTGTTCGCCAATACTCAATCAGACTGATACATACTTTGACTCCTTTCTACCAGTGAGTCCTCGACAGCTGTCCCAGGTTGTTTCCTCCTCAAAGTCCACAACATGTCTTCTCGATCCTATTCCCACATGGCTACTTAAAGAACTGTTCCCCTTACTTAGCACTTTCATAATTGACATTATTAACTTGTCAATAACATCCGGCTATGTGCCTCAGATTTTTAAAGTTGCAGTAATTAAACCTCTGCTTAAAAAACCCACTCTCGATCCAGAGGTCCTCACTAACTATAGGCCTATCTCTAATCTAGTATTCATTTCAAAACTTCTGGAGAAAGTGGTAACGAGTCAGCTCTGTGATTATCTCCAGGACAATGATCAATTTGAGGTGTTTCAGTCTGGTTTTAGGGAACACCACAGCACAGAGACCGCCCTGGTAAAAGTAAGTAACGACCTACTGATGGCCTCTGATCAGGGCCATGTTTCAGTTCTTGTTCTTCTAGATCTCAGTGCTGCATTTGACACTGTCGACCACCAAATCCTTCTACAGAGGCTATAAAACCATTTAGGCATTCGTGGAACTGCTCTTAACTGGTTTAAATCTTGTACATGTCAACCACCTCTCATCGACACACACTAATGTCAGCTATGGTGTCCCACAAGGTTCTGTTCTTGGTCCAATATTATTCACAATCTATATGCTCCCACTAGGGGACTTGATTAGTAGACACTCTATAAACTTTCACTGTTATGCTGATGACACCCAACTTTACTTGTCCATGAAGCCAGATGAAAGAAATCAGCTAACACAATTACAGTCCTGTATTACAGATATCAAGTCATGGATGACCAAAAACTTCCTCCTACTGAACTCGGAAAAGACTGAGGTTTTACTAGTTGGTCCGCAACATCTCAGACAATCATTAACTAATGATCTAGCTTTACAAAATGGACTTGCTCCTGCTACTAGCACCACTGTAAAGAATCTGGGTGTATGCTTTGACAAGGACTTATCATTTAACTCACACATAAAACAAATCTCACGGACTGCTTACTTCCACCTTCGTAACATTTCAAAAATTAGGCACTTCCTTCCTTTAGATCAGGGGTCGGGAACCTATGGCTCTCGAGCCAGGTGTGGCTCTTTTGATGATTGCATCTGGCTCGCAGATTTCGGCTTTTCAGATAAAACATAAAATATTATCACTTGTTTCAGGGGTGGGCAATACGTCGATCGCGATCGACCCGTCGATCGTGAAGCTGTTGCGAGTAGATCGCGTGATTTAATAAAATATGATAAAAGAAAATAGTAAAGAGAGCTCTGATTGGCTGCTGTGCATGTCAATCAAATGGTTATTGTGCCGATTGGTTGAACATTTGATTGACATGCACAGCAGCCAATCAGAGCTCCTGCCTCTTCCACTGAACGCACGGAAAAGATCATATGAATCGAGAATAAAAAGAGCAAAACGTGCGACAGTCATTTTACGCAATTCAGAAAAACGATATAGAATTATAAGCTTGTTTTTTTTAAATAATACATCGAATAAAATAATGCGCGTTTGATCGCTTCAGGTTCTTCTCTACGAGAGTCACAGAAACATGACGTCAGGTCCATCAAAGTTAAGCTGCAGGTTTCAATGAAAGCGCAACAAATGCTGGTTTTCCTTTTGTGATCGCGTCCTTAAAATACACTTGCATTAATACACCATCACATGATGACTATTTGTAAATTACCTTTATCTCACGAATGTAATAAGAATACGCAGAAACACAAACACGTTAAACAGGTGCAGGTGAGACACACGTTCTAATGACGTCAGAGACGATCAGACAAAGCGATGATGATGTGAAGTTACTGATGAACAGTTTTATTCTCGTTAAACTTCATCTGAAATGTAATTAATCCACTTGTGTGATTCATATCAGACATGTTTAAAATTAACAAATATAAACTGTTAGTTTGAATTCATGTTTTCATTTGTTTTTGTTTTTTCATGATCACAGAAATGGAGAAATTTTATTCTTGTGCTTCATTTAAATATGATGGACATATTGAAATGGAGGCATGGAAAGGGATGAACCCGTCTGAATTCTTTGTTGATTTTGATGAACAAAGGAAAAGGGCTTGAATTCGTGTCAAGCACAGATTCTTACATCTGAATATTATTTATATGGCTCTCACTGAAATAAATTTCCAAACATTTTGCTTTCATGGCTCTCTGAGTCAAAAAGGTTCCCGACCCCTGCTTTAGATGCTGCTGAGAAGCTCATCCATGCTTTTGTAACCTCCAGGCTGGACTATTGTAACTCTCTTCTCTCAGGATGTTCTAAAAAATCTCTTAGAACTCTTCAGCTCATTCAGAACTCTGCAGCTCGTGTCCTGACTAAGACTAAGAGGCGCGAACACATTTCCCCTGTACTGTCTTCCCTACATTGGCTTCCTGTAGAATTTAGAATACAATTTAAAATCCTTCTCCTAACCTATAAAGCCTTACATGGTCTAGCACCAACATATATTAAAGATTTAATCCAAACTTACCAACCCTCAAGGACCTTACGATCCTTAAACTCTGATCTATTAGTTATACCACAAATCTCTAAATGTAGATTCGGAGCCAGGGCCTTCAGTTTTCAAGCCCCTCTGCTGTGGAACAAACTACCGGCTTCAGTCCGGAGGGCAGACACCCTCTCTATGTTTAAAAATAATCTTAAAACCTTACTTTTCGATAAAGCCTATAATTAACTTGACTGTTTATCTTTAGCTGTCATAACTAACAAAACTGTTTATCTTAGCTGCTATAGGCTGAGAATGCTGGAGGAGTTTTAGTTTTAGACACCGAGCTCTGTATATCCTTCTTTTCTCGCCGGGGCCGTTCTGGCTTGGCTGATTCGGGTGTGAGGGGCCCGGGTGGGGCCTGTGGGTGCCTTGGGCCTGGTGGTGGTGACCGCTGGTGCCGGGATGGCCCCGTGTGCCGGCGCGGGGGTGGCCCGCTTCCGGGGGGTCTTTGGTGGTGTGTGGGGGCTGGTGCTGGCGGGGGTGGTTGGGGTGTTGGATGGGGGGTTGCGTTGGGGGCGGTGCTGGGGCTGGGGGGTTGCTGGTCCCGCTGATGGGGTTGGCGGGTGAACCGTTATGGGTGGGGCTGGGGCTCCGGCCCCGATGGCTTCGCCTGGTCTGTGGTGGGGGGCCTGTCTTGGGGTGGGTGTCTGCTGCAGCGGTGGCTGTGGTCCTCTACCCGCCCTGTGTGGCATGTGCTGTGGTCGGGGAGTTTGTCGCCCTTGGTCCTGGGGGTTCGTGGCCGGGTTGGTCGGTCTTTCGGGGGCTTCCCGGGTGGGGGGGGCCACACTGGGCGGGGCCACGTTGGGGGGACGGCGGAGGCATTGGGCGGACCCATGTTACCGTAGAGACCATGTACCGCCCATGCAAGTGATGCTGTCCCCCTGGGTGCTGCATGGTGGGTGGGGGCGGGGGCTGGGGGTCAGTACGTGTGATGGGCGGGGCCTCTGCACCTTAGAGACCGTGGACCGCCCATGAAATACTGCTGGCCCCCCAAACTTCCCTCATGACATGGGGGAGGTGGGCTGTGGCTGTTGGGGACGGTCTACAGTTCAAAGATTGGGGGCCGTTCCTGGACGGCTGCAGCCCCATTACCCCCGCCCTGCCCGCCCGGAGGACCTGAGCCGGTGCCTGGCCATTGCTCCCCCGGGCTCATCGGTGGCACTCGACCCGGCTACTGGCCGTGTCCGCAGGGTATTGGGGGGGGCTCCGCCGCCGCTGCTGTGGTGGATCCCTATCTCCTTGACTCGGTCCCCTGCTATGGACTTGGTGGCAGCCTGACGGTCTGGGGGTCTTCCGTGGCCCGGCCTGGCCCCGGGGCTCTATCCCCTGACTGGTTCTTCTGGCTGTCCCTCTGCCTCCGTGCCTGCGCCTGGTGCCTCCCCCTCTCTGCTTCCTCGGTCGTCCTCGCCTGTGCTTGCCCTCTCGCGCCCCCGGTGGTGGTCCGCCTTCTCGCTGGTGTTTGGGGTCGGCTCTGGTGGTTATCTCGCTTGCCGGGTCCTGGTCTCCCGCGGGTTCCTGCCGCGGCTTGGGCCCCTGTGTCTGGATCCTGCTGTGCTTGGTATGTAGAGGGCACATACCTAGCACACATACCTGGCCTGGCTATTTCAACCCCCCCCCCCCCCCCCCCTCTCCCCTCTATATCTTCACCCGTCACCGGAGTCTGTATACCTGTGTATTGTATACATTTGTCCCAAACCCACACCTTTTTATTTCTCTCCCGGAGCCCCAGGGATCCACCTCCAGAGCTGCTGCTGAACCAGGGATCCACCTCCAGAGCTGCTGCTGACCCAGGGATCCACCTCCAGAGCTGCTGCTGATCCAGGATCTTCACCACGTCATCAGATCCCGAGTTCTCTCCAGCACCCCCATGGACCCTCCTACACTCTCCTCTTTTATCTCACTATATCCTCCCTCACTCCTCTCCTTATCCATCTGTCTACCCCCCAATCCTTCCTCCCAGCTGGTCAAAGCGGCAGGCCGTCAACAATGAGTCTGGTTCCGCTCGAGGTTTCTGTCTTCTAAAAGGAAGTTTTTCCTCGCCATTGCTCACTGTACAGCTCACTGTACAGTGTTTTGTTTCTTGCTCTTTGTTGAATTGCTGGGATCTATTTTTCCTTAATCAATTGTAGTCTTATTTCAACTGTATAGTGTCTTGAGATAACTTTGTTATGATAAGACACTTTAAATAAAATTGAATTGAATTGAATTGAATTGATAACACAACAGGAGTTCCAGAAAATCAATGAAAAGGCCTGAACAAAAAAAACTTCTTAAGATGTTTCTTAAAGGAGTCAGTAGACTCCATCAAGCGCAAAGAGAGAGGAAGATAGTTCCAAAGCTTAGGAGCAACAGCCTGAAAAGATTTCTCTCCTCTGGTCCTGAACCATGTGCGAGGAACCATCAGTAGATTGTGATCCACAGACCTCAGAGCCAGAGCTGGGGTGTAAGGCTGGATCAGATCAGTGATGTAAGGAGGAGCCTGACCATGAATAGCTCTGAAAGTAAGAACCAGAATTTTAAAGTTGATCCTGAAAGAAACTGGAAGCCAGTGAAGAGTTTTAAGGATCGGAGAAATGTGAGTTCTTCTACTTGAGCGGGTTAGAATTCTCGCTGCAGAGTTCTGAATCAACTGCAGGCGAGACAGCTCCTTGTTGTTAAGACATGAAAACAAACTGTTACAATAGTCCAGACGAGAAAAAACAAACGCATGGATTACAAGCTCCAGATCATGTTCCGACAACATTTTCCTAAGTTTAGAGATTTTTCTCAGTTGAAGGAAAACGTTTCTGGTCAGTTTTCTGCAGTGTTGAACAAGAGACATGTCAAATACAACACCCAGGTTTATCAGGCTCAGTTTGACAGACTGACCTAAGTCACCCAAGTACTGACTCAACCCTGGAACCTTATCATCAGAAGCAATCACCAGAGTTTCAGTTTTTTTTCCACATTTAGCTGTAGAGTGTTTTCACTCAGCCATTGTTTGATTTCTAGCAAACAATTGACTAAGCTGTTCAACCTCTGGGACTCAGTTGGATCAAAAGAGCAATAGAGCTGGATGTCATCAGCAAAAATTTGATAAGAAACATCAGGAAATCTCTGAATGATTTTACCGAGGGGAATCAAGTACAGCAAAAACAATAAAGAACCCAGAACAGAACCTTGAGGGACTTCACACAACAGATCTGCTGATTCAGACCTCATTTGATTGGCAGATACACTAAAACTGCGCCCAGAAAGGTAAGATGAGAACCATTCTAACACAGACCCAGACAGTCCCACTTCATCCCTCAGTCTACTTAGCAGGATCTGGTGATCAACTGTGTCAAAGGCTGAGGACAGATCGGAGAGAACCAGAATAGTGGATTTACCCGAGTCAGCCGACATCATGATGTCACTGGGCACTTTCAATAAAGCTGTCTCCGTAGAGTGATGTTTACGGAAGCCAGACTGAAACTTCTCATGGATGTCGCTCTGATCCAGGAACAAAGACAGCTGCTCAGACACCACCTTCTCCAAGATCTTGGACAAGAAAGGGAGCTTAGAAATAGGCCTGAAACTACTGAGGTCAGTTGGGTCTAAGCCTGTTTTTTTGAGCAGAGGCTCCACAATGGAATGTTTAAATGCATTGGGAAAAACCCCTGTGGAAAGGGAGAGGTTCACCATATTGGTAACCCAGGGGCCAATTACATTACAATTCAATTCAATTCAATTCAAAGTTATCTCAAGACACTATACAGTTGAAATAAGACTATAGTTGATTAAGGAAAAATAGATCCCAGCAATTCAACAAAGCTATGGCGAGGAAAAACTTCCTTTTAGAAGGCAGAAACCTCGAGCGGAACCTGACTCATTGTTAACGGCCTGCCGCTTTGACCGGCTGGGAGGAAAGATGGGGGGGTAGACAGATGGATAAGGAGAGGAGTGAGGGAAATTATAGTGAGAAAAAAAGAGTGTAGGAGAGTCCATGGAGGTGCTGGAGAGAACTCGGTATCTGATGACGTCGTGAAAATCCTGGATCAGCAGCAGCTCTGGAGGTGGAGCCCTGGGGCGCCGGGAGAGAAGTAAAAAGTTGTGGGTTTAAACTGCACAGGTGATGAATGTAATGCAGAAAAGAAGGATATACAGAGCTCGGTGTCTAAAACTCCTCCAGCATTCTCAGCCTATAGCAGCTAAGATAAACAATTAAGTTAGTTATAGGCTTTATCGAATAGTTACAACATATCGGCGACAAATGAAGTGGGGTTGCTCTTCTCAATATTTTCCAGAAGCCCCACAATCTTCATGTTCTGTCGCCGTGATCGACCCTCCAAGTCACATAGTTTGGCGCTTAACACCCGAGTCTGTTTCACCAGTGCAGCACACGTTCTCTCCAACTCAGCGAAATGTCCTCCATTTTCCTCCTGCACTGCTTCCAGGCTAACAATGCAGGGTGTGTTAGCAGCTACAGCCGATTCAACACTCTCAAGCAAAGTCTACAGACTATCAAACCTTGCATTCATGGAATGTTCCATTCGTTTGATAGCATCCAGTATGAGTGAAGAGGAGCCCGGAGCCTCAGTCTTTTCAGGTGTTTCTCCTTGGCTCAGTGAGCTAGGTGAGCTAGCACCAGTTAGCTCACAAGGTTAGCACTCATCTTCACTACCAGGGTGAGTTCTTGCACTTTTTTACTCTTCTTCTTGCTTTTAGGCATAGTTCCAACCCTTGTCTATGGTTTCATATAATATAGGTGTGGATAAAAGTTCATTTAAATAGTTTAAACAACGTAGGGTGGGGAGCCAAAGAAAACGCAACCTACTCCATGCCTAAGCCAGCCACGCCCACCTCCTTTTTTCATTTAAAAAAAAATAAAATCCAGACAGAAATAAAGAGACTTCTTAACTCTTTACTCTCACTTTTCAACTAAAAAAAATCCGGGCAGCCAATGTTTAATTTTTTGTGTCTGAGCAAACACAGCATCTCCCTCAGCGGCCCCTTGTACCACTGTGAGCAACATCAGACTTACTGCATGCAGGCCAGTGTCACATCCATTCAACATTAACAATTAATTATACACGTCCTAGCTACAATATTAAGATTTCATTATCAATTTTACTTCACGATCTTAAATTTGTCATTGAAATGATCTAAAGCCTATTAACTAGGTGACAATCAAAAATTTGTTCTAAACAATAATTTGCTGAATAAAATAATAAATAACAAATGTAATGAAGGATAATAAGAGCAGAGCTGACCCACTGCTCTTCATTTGAAAGCTGGAAGTTTATTTCCTACTTCTAAATTACTTTTGGTGAATTTACCGTAAAGTCAATCGATGACACCAGATTAGTGCGGCTCATGAGTGCATGAATGGCGAAACCTGAATGAAGTAAGTAAGTAATTATTATTTATAGAGAGCTTTTTCCAGACCATCATGTCTGATGTTAAAAAGAGCATCGCGATCGTGGATCCGTGATGCTTGAGACATATCCTTAGAGATATGAGCATAATATCAGAATATGTTAGCGCTGTTGTATTAAAACAGCCTTTTTTTCTTTTTTTTCAATTCTCAGCAACAATAAAATCATGCAGCCTTAAGAGCAACTTCTTTAAGTCTTTTTTGACTTCTGTCATTTTTTGTCAATAACAACACAATTGGTTCTTTAGGAATCTGAATTCCAAGGCCTCCAACCTAATCTTCACTTCTTTTTTGTCAAAAACAACACAACTGGTTCTTTAGGAATAAAATTCAAAGGCCTCCAACCTTATATTCACTTCTTTTTTGTCAAAAGCAACACAATTGGTTCTTTAAGAATCAAAATTCCAAGGCCTCCAAACTAATATTCACATTTGCATTCCCGAACAACCAAAAACACCTCAATTTATATTAATTATTTTAAACTTATCTTGGTTTCAGCCACGGAACCCGCATTTAGACTCCAAAGTAGACTTCCTATTCATACAAAGGTGTCTTCTTACCTTTTGCTCTGTCGCATCAACCAGACTCGTCCCCTCCTTCCTTGGATCACGTCCGAGGTCATCAATTATTGAAGAACTAATTCCTCTGCTTCTCTTCTGAGTTCTGCGCATTTGTTTGATGCAAGGAATAGTGACACTTTAAAACAATACATATTTTTAAGGTAAACTGATTATGAAAAATAGGCCATGTAACCTCAATCCTGGTGCACCCACCAGATCCATCCAGAGAGTGGCACAAAACCTCCAGACTCTTCTTGCATTTGCTTCAATGGCCCCTTCCTTCAGGGGATTTATGACCATTACACCATATTATTTTTATGAATTATCATCTGTATTGCTGTGTGATAATTGACAAAAACAATTTTTGATAGAAGATATGAGAAGGTTTAAAAGTACTGTAGCTGTGAGAGGGTTTGATAGTAGGTGTGAGCTAGTTTGATAGTAGGTGTGAGCTAGTTTGACAGAAGATGAGAGAGGGTTTGCTAGTAGATGTGAGAGGGTTTGAAAGTACTGTAGATGTGAGAGAGTTTGATAGTAGGTATGAGAGAGTTTGATATTAGATGTGAAATAAAAACTGAATTTTGTCTCAAACTTCTTATATCTGTATCATAGAATAGAATAGAATAGAATAGAAAACGTTTATTCATCCCCAGAGGGGAAACACACTTTTACAACAGCAGCAGCAGGACAATGAAAATAAAGTGCATGGAAAAAAAAGAAATAGTAAAGAGATAATAGAATAAAATAAAATAAAACGATCTTAAAAATATACAAATTATTTACAGTATTACAAAATTAGCACTATTAACAGAATAAAATAAAGTAAAATAAAAAGTAAAATAAAAAGTAAAATAAAAAGTAAAATAAAATAAAAATAAAAATAAAATTAAATAAAATTAAAATAAGATAAAAACAAAAAATAAAAACACACGAGAAGAAAAACACACTACGGATTAGCATCAGGATATTTAAAGTAGAGAGTTAAATATCCTGACACCAGTTGGGATGAAGGACCTTCTATAACACTCCGTCCTACACTGGGGGTGCCTGAGCCTGCCACTGAAGGAGCTGGCCAGCTCCTCCATGGTCAGGTGCAGTGGGTGGAGAGTGTTGTCCCTGATGGAGGATAGTCTGGAAAGTGTCCTCCTCTCTCCCACCTCCTCCACCGAGTCCAGCGAGCGGCCCAGGACAGAGCCGGCCCTCGTGACCAGCCTGTTCAGTCTCTTCCTGTCCCGGTCCGTGCTGCCTGCTCCCCAGCAGACCACAGCGTAGTGGATAGCAGAGGCTACCACAGAGTCATAAAAGGTCCTTAGTAGTGGTCTGCACACTCCGAAGGACCTCAGTCTCCCCAGGAGGTGGAGGCGACTTCGGCCCTTCTTGTACACGGCGTTGATATGTGTGGACCAGTTCAGTTTATTGTTGAGGTGCCCTGGATGCTCACCGGTTGATGTGGTGGGGACTTTTTCCTGAAGTCAATCACCATCTCCCTTGTCTTACCGGTGTTTAAGCAGAGGTAGTTGCTCTCACACCAGTCCGCCGTGTAGAGGGAAATCATTGGTGTATCAGCTACTAAACTGTTTTCAATTCAATGAATTGCGTCAAATCACTACAGTGTTATTTAAAATCACAGTTTGAAATATTCAATCAATGTGACACTATATAGAAGAACCATAGGCTTTAGCAAACTCAATATGTGACAGTGGCAATTTAACAAGTCAAAACCTCAAGCATAGTCAGTACAAACAGTCTTCAGTTGTAACTGGCTGGGGAGGTCATGGGAAAGAGGGATGGAGAGATGCAGAGCTCCACGCTCAGACCACTCCAGCTCCAATCTCAGACCTCCACTCTCAGCAATGACGTAATTTTTGAGCGATTATACATTGTCTCAAACAGAGCGGATGAATGGTACGTGATAAAGGTCAAACGTTCACATCGTCAATCTTTACATTCATGAAATTATGTTTGCCTTTAGTCAAAGTGACCGAATATAACAAAAGTTACGTATGTAACTACGGTTCTATGAGTCCTGGATGACTGCCAGAGGCGGTCCTTCAAGCCCTGAATGTATCCATCTCGCGCATGCAAAGGTCAAGTGTATATCTTCCGGTGACATCAGAGGATCTGTTCCTGCAAAAACTCGCGAAGCCACATGGATTCTGAGTGAAAGAACGCTCTGGCGGTCATCCTGGACTCATTGAACCTTAGTTTACATGTGTCTCCATGAGCATAGACGTGAACAATCCAGAGTGTGTACGGGTCGCTTTATTCGCCGCTTCAAGTCAACGAAAATACAAACTTCAAATAACAATCGGACCGGACCCCTTCTCCTGGCAACTTCACGGATTGACAGTCCCGCGCAGAATGGTCCAGAGCTGTAGAAGGCTCGCTTTATTTAAGTCAAATTTCCTGCCCAGGAGGTCTCTTTTCCGGCCAAATTGTTCTTTTAAGTTCCCTGTGTCACTGGTCTCCCGCTGATAAGAGTTCCTATTTGTTTCCTGCAAATCTTATTACTCAAAGGTTCTCGGGCGGGGATCACATGTTGTGGACGTTGATTTTCCTGTTTTCTGCGTCCCCCCTTGGGTGTCGCCGGACCCGTTTGTTCCTCTACCTTTGTCAGGTGTGGTTGCAGGCAGACAAAAATGTTGAATCTACTGGTGTTTTTGACCCTAATTCTAATTCGAGCTGGTCTCAAACCAGGAATCAGTATGCGATAAATGTTGATTGAATGTGAGTGTGTGGACAAAGGTTTCCTTCTCTTTAGGTCAAACGAATAAATTGTACTTTATATTTTGAATACCTTTTAGCATTTATTTAAGTATGGCGTATACATATACTGTATAACAATTTTAATCTAACAGTTCTTTTCATTGTACATCTTCGTCTTTAAAGCAATGTTTATGCAGGGCGGAGGGCGTGTGTGGTTTTTGTAAGCATATCGAGTTTGTGATCTGGATGGTTAGCCAAAACTAACATTTTTAATCCATGTGCAGCTCCAGATATTACCTTGTTTATGAAGTGTCTTAAACTGAATCTTAAGAGATCACTGTAAAATAGTTGGTCTAATACTAAACAACAGAGTTATTTTTTTAGAGTTATGAGTTTAATGTCCAATCCGAGGTATGTTTGTCATTTGGATGTTGTTGTTTTTTGTTTCCTCACATCAGATCCACCAATCAATCATTGTAAGTATGTTCTCTTGTGTTTCCAAAGGACGAGCAGAAAATTCTCAGAGACTGTAGAGGGTCTGGCCAATGGGTTGAGGAGAACAGCTTAGTTTTTTAGCAAGAGTTGAGCTGCCTGACATTCTTCAGATGGAGGGAGAGTACCTGGAAGAGGCAGTCAAACGCTTTCAATCTCCGCCATCTGAGGAAGGCGTTCTGATCGATGACGATGAGCGAGAACAAATATTGGAGCCATTTAAATTCTTTTTTTTTCCACAAACGGACAATGCAATCCTTTTGCGAGGAAATGTTGGATAAGAGGAATTATGGGAATTGAACATTAGACATTCACCTATGAATTAAGTAAAGTTTATATAAAATGTTTGAAGTTGTCTTTGTAGAACATTTTTGAAAGGCGGATTCCTTACTTGCTCAGTATTTAATAGACATGGTTTTATTAAGATATTTCTTTAATATTAATCTATGTATCTACAGATAAATTAATTTAGACAAAATCCTAATTAACTAACCCATTTTTGAAAGCATAAATTATATTGTGAAATCTTGTCTAAAAGCGGGTCTGAGCGTGCGGTTCTGAGCCTGAAGGTCTCGGCGTGGCCACATAAATTAATTTAGAAGAAAAATAGATAAATGATTGACGGATGAGATCGATTATTTTACCGATCATAATTAACTTACCCTTTTGTGAAGCATAAATTATATTGTAAAATTTTGTATAAAAGAGGGTTTGAGGGGGGGTCTGAGTCTGCAGGTCTGAGCGCTGAGCTTGCAACCAGACTGTTTCGGCTAGATCCAGCAGTATGCTCTAGAGGTGCTGAGAAAAGGAGTGGGAGCACTGGGACTCTGAGGGGGAGGGTTAGGGTTAGAGAGAGATATTTTTGTAAATAATTCAAAGGTTTAGAAAGAGTATTGTCAGGGTTTATACTGGTTGCCTTTCTCATTATTTATGGGGTTATTTTTTAAACGTGTATATGATTTAGTCCTTTATGAACATTCTTTGTTTTAAGGTTCACCTCCTTTTATACATGTCATGTCACATGACATTTGTTTGGCTTAAATGTCTCACAAAAGAAGTGACAGATTGCTCAGGAAACAAGAGGCTGGCATCAGTGGGTTAAAATACTGTGTGTGTATATACTGTATGTGCTCCGATTAGTTTTTCTTTTCCAATCATTTTATTAGTGTTACTTAACCTATTTTTCTATTGTCAATAAAAGGACTGCAAAACAAAGTATAGAAGGTTCCAGATCATCAATTGAGGCTTAGAATACAATCGTTTCTTACAGTTTATTAAAAAACAGCCAGCTGTGGTACATAATCAATTTTAACACCAAACAACACAATCATCAGTTCAGTCAAACAGAATGTGCAGGTCAAATTGATGTTACACTTTGTCAAAACTATGTTTGGATACAGTATCAAAGACACAAAATACAACATCTGACTGAAAGCAGGTTGTAATGAGGGAGAACAGTGTATCAAGAATATGCAACATTGTTTTTATAGTGTACATTTACATTTATATACACACTGAAGACACATTGGAGACTAATGCTTCACACTCAACAAAGCTTATCGATTCACATTTAACAAGAATATACAAAACAGAAACTATTGTACAAAAGTCAACAAAAATATATATGCTTCCATAAAATGTAAATAAACCAAATGTACTCAAAATTGGCATACAACACTAAAAATGTACACTGAGAAGGCATGTTTTGATACACTTTCAAACACTGCACAACAAACAAAACCATAGCCATGTAGGGTGATTGATAGAATTGCCACAACCAAGGAAACGCTTGCCACTTCACCAAACAACATGTACCAACAAACAGAAAAGCTAATCAGAACCAGTCCCTAATAAACACAGATTCCTTTTTTCTTCTTCATTAACTTTACTCACAAAGGAAACAAAGAAAAGAAAGAATTTGTATGTTTAAAGAACCAACAACAACAAAAAAACTGTCTATCACCATTTATTGCACACTTTTTTCACAAAAATATTCTGGGCACTTTCAACAAACAGCAGCATCTCAATATAAAACAGAGTCGGAATACAGACACCATACTTGACTCTTAACAAGTTGTACAAATGAATAATACAAAATCCTTTTTTTCCTTCTTCATAAACTGTGCAACTATAGTCAATAGGTCCATTTTCTAAGGCGATCCTCTTAAATGTACATCTTACAGTAGTTAGCAGGCCAAACAGGAAAGCCCTCCTCTCCTTATCATTAGGATGAGCATTTGCCACTTTGAATGATTATCTTAACTTTAATTATGTTCATTTACTAATTGCCATGGAAACATCCCAATGAGATTAGAATCACTTGTCCATTAAGTTGGAAAAGCTTGTATGAAACTTGGTGCAAAGGCAAATGGCAGGATTTTGTAAGAGAGATGACACAGGCTTTTGTTAAGACCGTTTTTATCGTATAGACATTTACATTCACAATAAACACTGTTTGAGTGTGTTTGAACCTTGCTCTCTTTATGTATTCGTCCCCATTGAGTTTTCTTTATCAAATATCTTTGATACAGTAGCTTTTGACTCATGTTTGAAATCTCTCATTGTAATCTTCCCAATACAGACAAAACATTAAATTACTAAACAAAAACAATTGCATTGCGCACAGCATTAATGTTATACTTTTTCACATTATTTGCAATGAAACATCCATCTTCTTCACACAGACGTACAAATCTGTAGTTGTAGTCTGTAGACAAAGAATTTTCAAATCAACAAAAAATACTTTTGCTGCAATTGCATCACCACTCCAAGGATAAGCACATGTAGCAAAAACATTTTAGTTGATACAGTTTAACCATGGGTCATGCAGCTTTGACAATGGGGTTTGGTGCCATTCTAACTTGAATAAATGATTACTTTACAAAGAAAACATTTGATTACTGATCTTACTTTATCTGTACACATACATAACTTCTAATGAGAAGGCAAGTGCTTAACAGATGACTTCCACACAACTTATGACCGAAATAGGATTACAACCGAAATTTGAGGCTTTGACTCTATATACACTATACAGTAGTGTTGCTTGAATGAATAATTGATAAATATTGTCTGACTCTATTTAAGAAATGAGCTTTTAAGTATTTTTATGATTGAAGTTTGGAGTTTAAAACTCACAACTATTCTTAGACACTATTTTTATGACGATTCTTCACCTGATATAGTCAGCTCAATTAACATCTTTTTGCATGAGAAAATAGCAACACAGTAGTTTAGACATTTAGAGAATGACATTTAAAGAATTTGGACAGACATCTTACGAGAAGGTGGTAAGCTACATTGCATTTAAGAACACAGTTGCTGTCAGCAATCTCAATGTTATTGTTGATCTAATATCAATAAGTAGATAGTAAGTTGAAAACAACAGCATGAACACTGAGCCCAAGGTGAGTGAATGAGGAAGCTATGAATATCACAAATTGAATGCAAAGCCAAAGCTACATATTTTATGATTTGTAATTTAAAAGAAAAAGTTGGCTTCAATGCCGCTGACCATGAACCACTAAAGGCTTTTGTCTAAAGAAACTGTACAAGGGATCAACAGTCTGTTGATGAGGATGAAATCAAGAGAAATTATGCTACATTACATTGAAAGTCCCTTCAGATGAACCTCATTCACATTTCTGTTTCAGACTCAAACTCATTCAACAAGAGTAAAAGTAAATCAGAGTATGATAATAAATCTTCAACTAGACACTGCTAAATTGCTTGGCTTCATTTGCAATCACTGTACAAATAACTGGTATAAACAAAAAAACGACACTGTTTCTGTTCTCCCTCTCTACTTTTCTTACGATCCTCACCCTCCATGACTGAACCAGGTTCTGCTCAAAGTTTCTACCAGTTAACTGTTATAACACTGTTATTAGACACTTTAAATACAATTGAATTAAATGCTTTAAGAAGCTCAGCTGGAAGCACATGTTATACACTATTGACTAATTTAGATGCCCACGTGGAAAAATAGCTTTGTATAGCAAAAATCTGAAATGAGAGGCACTTGATGGTTGGAAACAAAAAATGTGAAATAATTGTTAAAATAATTTAAGTGTAAAACAAGACCCCATACTTTTGTTTAGATAAATTAGCTATAAACATATGGGGCAATATCATTTCCTAAATATTACTCATATTGGTGCAATCCTCATGTAAAAGCCTTTTTAAAAAACTTTTTCTACGTATAAAATGGGAGCTTCTTCCCTTTATAATAATTAGTACTCAATTATCGTATATTTGAAGCTGCTGCATTTATTTAAAATATTTAGAGTCATTCAAGTTTTAAGCGTCATGCTTGTGCAGTCTTTACTGGGACACTCTTGTGAAAGTTATTAATGTCAGTTATGCAATGTTTTATTTTACTGAAGCCACTTAACTGTAATTTTCAGCCTATAAACTTCTACTTTTTTCCCACGTTTTGAACCCTGTGGCTGATTTGACAGTGTAGCTTTATAGATTTTTAGTGACCGATGGCCAGCACAGGCAATCATTAGCAATAAACATCAAAGTGAGACAAACGTGGGGAAAGATTATGCGCTGAAGAGTTCAGAGGGTGTTTTAGGTTTATGAGATGAAAAGAGCTCTCCAGTGCACTAATGACCAGTCAGCAACTTTCTCCCGACTTCAAGGAAAAATTTACCGACTTTTGCTCATACACTCTCAGCAAAGATCACTGGAATACTGGCCGATAAAGAGGACAGCGCAATTTTAATTATTTTACTTAACTTGCAGGCATTTTTTTTCTGTTAAATTAAAACAACTTAAAACTTCTGTGTACCATCTTTATGTCTAAATATCTACTGTTATAAACATCAACAACGTGAAGTTAGCCTGATATAGGGTCCAAAGTGGGCTACTACAGTGATGCACAGTGTGTCAAAAAGGGGTCTGTCTGTTGTGAGATGTCTTTATGACCGTAAATGTGCACTGCTGCAACGTCCTTTTCTTTCAAAATCCTTACAGGCTTGTTTGTATGATATAATCCAGAAATAGGCACATTCTTGAGCTAGAGAAATCCTATAACCATGGGCCGCACTAAGCGGGTGCACAGCAGTAACGTGCCCTAGTCACGCAAGTTAATGCATTCATTAAGTCCTTTGATAAAAGATTGAATCCTGGCGATAATACTAATAATTTGTAACCATGAAAACATGCGTCTTATATTCAAGTGTGACCTTTATACGTACAAAAGTTTTTAATTTACTTTTATTTAGCATGGCTTATAGTCAGGTGCATTTAATAGATCGGAAATGACAGTAATTATGGAAAATTAAGAATGTACACCATGTTTGACATATTCTTCTGGGTGCACTACTATGAGGGTTTGGAAGAATATGCAATTTCGCCTGAAAACGTATCAGAATATTATTTTAACATTTCATTGTCACAGATCTAAGAAAATCAGTCACTCTGAGACGAGCGTCATCCTGTCTTAGTTTAGGGTGTGGAAAAGATCATCAGCAGGCATTAGAAGTGAGTGTGATACCATATTCCATAGTAAAACTATTAGCAACAATGATAAGGCTACAATTTTAAAATAGCAAAAGACAAAACAAACTCAAAACAAAGCATGACTGATGCGAATACGACATAAATCACTCTATCAAAGAGATAGCCAGTTCCTTGGACTTGGGAGTCTGTTCCTACTCTAGTTCTAAAACCACTGGGGAATTTCCTCTGACATTCAAATCTGCTTTCTCTCCAATGGCTTCTGTACCAGAAGCATCCGTCTCTGGGGAGGCATGGAATTCCAGTGGTTCGAGAGGTTCAGATGTAATGACTCTTGGGAGGTTTCCACAATTTTGAGTTGATGAAGAGACTTGAGAAATGACAGGCGTTTGCCCCGGGGAGGAGGATGAGGCATCGACAGTAGAGGAGCCGCCTGGGTACAGGGAATGGGGTTGTGACTCTTCTAGCTCATACTGCACTCCCAAGGCCTCTTCTTCCTTCTGCACTTGACTCAGGTAGTCGGGCATGAGGAAATCACTGAAAAAAAAGACCAAATGCCAGTTAGGCTCCCAGATGATCTCTGAGAAAAATGTACATTAGTTTAGTATGTTTACTAATGAATCCCATTCAGGCCCAAATAATTTTAATCATAATGTGTTTGTAATGAAATATATTGTTAAACTATTGTATTATATGATATCTTAAGACAATATCTGGCAAGGTATACATTAAATTTCACAAAAAAAATGTAACTTCACAAATTTTCTACTCACACTCAGGTCAACCAGGGGATATGATTATTTTCAGAGTACTCCGTTCCTTTTTAAAGTTATAGGCAAAATCTATATCCATTTTAATGTAGCGACTGAAGCCAAGTGGTCTTCGTCTTTATCTTCCTCCAAAGGATGCTTAAACACATCCATATACTTCCCTGGTGTACTATAATAACTATAATGTCCATCCTTACTGAAGCCTCGACAAAAAGACTTAGTCCAGAGTACTGGTTAATATTGCTTGTTATTCTTTAAACGTCTGCCAAAAACAATCTTAAAATATAGACATATTTCTTTTTTTCCCTGAACAATTTTTCTCGTTGTGGCTTCAATAAAAGATGGACATTTCAGACGAGCACCACAGAGGTAAACTGATCTTTATCAGCGTCAGCCAAGTGGTCTTCATCTTCCTCCAAGATGAAGCCCAAATGGATATCCATTTTTGACTACAACTCTAAAAAGGGAACAGATTACTCAGAAAATGCTCCAAACAAACGTGCACACAGACACACTCGCACGCACAAAACAGTAATATGGGTTTTTCAAGGCTCTTCTCAGAAAAAATTAATAAATTGCAATTCAACTTTCTTTTTCTTATTTACATTTTGTTCACAAAATACCGGTAAACATTAAACATTTTATTTTAATAAATATCAACTTTGTTTTTATGATTGGTTATATATATATATATATATATATATATATATATAGTGTCATTTTAAATGTCATGCTGTATTTCCCAACTACTATGTGTACATGTGTATAGTAGGTTAAAATAAATAATTCTCAAATGCTCTAAAACCAATGCCTGGTATGGTCTACTTGTAAATAATAAACAAATAATAAAACATTATAGTATTCAATTCAAACACGTTCATTGTTTCAATCAGAATTTTAAAAAAAACATCAGTATATAAAAAAAACATGAAAGTGTTACTGACTTATGGATGAAGATGTGTTTAAAATACAACAGATAAACAAAGAAAGAACAAGGGCATGTCTATGGCAGTATCTTTCACTCATGGTCGTCTATTTGGGCGTTATTGACATACTTGAGACACCAATACACATGTCTAAAGAGTAAGCTGCCATTATAATCAACATCGATTAGATTTTAAATTGCATTTCATCCTTCAGAAGGTTAGATCAACGACCAAAAAATTCTGGAGTTCTGAAGCTCGTCTGCCTCGGGTAGAGAGCTTGGTCTCTGGAATGAAGCTAGGGCCTTAAAACGTGAAACGGATCGGAGTGGAGCTTGATTTTTAATAGCCCACCTGAGAATAACAGCATTTCTTCAGCGTGTGTCACAGCTCCTATAGTGTTCTTTGCTGCTAAAGGGTGGTTGAAGGCCTGGTTGTTTGGCTACCACATCCTCAACAGGCCATTAAGAGGTAAATAGAGGCCGTTTTGTGGTACTTGTGAGGAAGCACTCCCTGTCTCACTTCATAAGCCCCCAGGTGGTCATTCTTGGACAGTTTGGCCCATTTATCACCATAGTTTGGTCTGTGATGCAAAGGCGTTACAGTTGTAGTTTTTGTTTTTCTTATACTTTCAATTATCACTAGTACAATTTTTCATGATTTCTTTCCAAATTGATCATCCATCCACTGACTTCAACTTAAACCAGGATGTTTCAATGTTCAAAGTGTTGTTCAATATAGAGGCTGGATGTCTGTTTCCACAGAAGAGTCATGAAGGGTCTGCAAAGACTTCTGCAGAGCGACGAGGACCGTGGCTGGGGCTCTTAAATCTAAGTCCATGAGCAGAACCAACAATAAAAATGTTGTATGTGATTGAAAAATATAGAAAAGTCTGAATTAAGATGGCCGTATGTTATGAGTGATGCATGAACCTTTTCAGATATGCAAATATTGTTTTTACGTTTTTTATTAATCTTTAATTAAAATATTATAAAATAATTTCCATAGTTCCAAGTTAACAGGACTGATTTTGTGAGACTAGTATGATTACAAATGAGATGCTCACGATCTGTTAAACTCCCTTGAATTAAAAAAATACATAAAAAAATATTTTGTTGTAACAAGGGTCAACAAATGACAACATAGTAGGCCCTAGTGTAAGATGATATTAAAATAAAACATTTTTCACAAAAAATGGGTTAGTTCACCAAAAATTCAAACTTCACTTGCTTCAGTCCTACATCAAAATGGTTGAACATTTTTGCCTATAACTCTAAAAAGGAAGAGACTAAAATAATCCCAACCCTTAAACAACATGAGGGTGAGTAGAAATTGATTGAAGTTTGAATTTTAGGTGAACTATCACTTTATTAAGGTGTGCTGTTGTGACTGCTGCAATAAGACACCTGGATGAATCAGTTTGCCCATCTTTTAGTAACTGTTTCCTTACTGCTTGGATGGCCTCTACCGTGGGAATGCTCGTGAAAAGTTAATAGACAAAATACAAAACCATAGTTTCTTCTAAGTCCACCTAGGGCAGGACACTACTGTAATGGGTTTCTACAAACCTAAAGGCCTTAACACACTGTGCTGATTATCGGGTGTCTGGCGCTGTCGACCAGTCCTGTGTGGTCTGACGCAGTTTGGCCCTAGTCTCTCGAAAAAATGACTCATACACAGAAAAGAGACCGTCGGCAAAAGTGCACGTTCTGCGCATGTGTGGCAGCGGGTGAAGCTGCAGCGTGTTGACATCAGAGGAGTGAAAACCGGAAATGCTATGAGACTAGTCAAGAACAGTCGGTGTTTTTACCCGTTGAGCGAAAGATTAAATAAAAATACGATAGATAACCCCACGAAAATGAAGCGAATGGCATGGTCAGCCCTTGGTGTGGAAGAAAGACGTCGCAGAAAAAAAACGTGTGCACCCACGCAGAGGCCCGATAATCGTGTGTCAAGGCCTTAACCAGGCCAATCACCCAGATGGGTTAAGTGTTTCCACACCCCTCTTTATTGTTATTTGTTCCTACGCGTAGGAATATATATACTGGTTCCTAAACTCCAGCTCAGTTGGAAGCGAAAAAGCCACTAGGATGAGACGTGAAACGATTTCCTAGAACTCTACGCAGTCCAGTTGACTCGCCTTTGAACCACTTGGATAACTATGACCTAGATGAGAACCTTCACAGACCGCAGTTAGGCATCCACTCACTTGCCTTTGCAATGACTCTTATGGCGGCTCATGACAGCGTTGGTGCCTTGATTTACAAGGTCTTGCTACTAGCTTCTGTGGTTTGTTGAAGTGACATGTTGGAGGAGATCTGCGTTATTCTGCCATCTTCTGGTTGTCCACCCTAACAGACTCTCGATCTTCTAGATGCGACTACAAGTCCATGTCTCGCAGTGCTGAGTGCAGAGGAATCTTTAGCACTTTGCCTCTCTCACGTTGCTCACTGTGTGGGGCAAGGGTCACTGATGCAGAGAAGTGTGGCTGTTGTGAATCACTGTTATAATTTGTGTTTGTGTAGAGTGCGTTGCTTAGCTGGCGCGGATACTCCTTTTATCTGGCAGAGGAAACATGAAAAAAAGAAAAGAAAATATAAACATATATATTAATCTTTGATTAATGAAACAGTCAAGAATAACAGACTATAATTTCCCCGTTAATATTTTCATACCCCTTATAGTTTGCTAGTAACACTAACAACTACATTCACTACTTCCAGTGAACTCCGGATCAGTCAATAAAGCGTAACTTGGGCAGGGGCTTTTGTCTCTAAACATCTGATTGCCTTTTAAAACAACAGCACACCTTATAGAGCGACCTTGCACAATTTAAATTTAGTAGACAAGAGAACCAATGAGAAATGTGGAACAAGGTTCAGGTAAAACATTTTCATATTTTAAATATCACATTAAATATCTGTACCTTAAACTTCTTCCACCCATTTGTCGTTCTGCAAAGTTCCACAGGTACAGTATTGGGAGATGATTAACTATTAATGAGATCCTTCCAAAATTCTTGTAGCCCTTATATTAAGGTTAAGGTTAAGGTAAAACTTTATTGATCCCTCAGGAGGTCTCCTTCGGGAAATTGTTTATTGAGAGTTGGGATTATTTTCACAGTAAACCGTTCCTTTTAGAGTTATAGGTAAAAAAGTCTATTTTAATGCAGGGACTGGAGGTCAATGGCCTTCGTCTTCATCTTTGTCCTAAAATGACTCAAAAACATCGAAATACCTCTGTGGAGTTGTCTGTAACTTCTCTTTTTTGTAATGAAGACTCGACATTAATCGTTTCCGAATAAAAAAACTTTAATAGGTCTGTATATTTAAAGTTTGTTTGTAGCGGAAGTTGTCAGTCTCCAAGGACCTGCTTGACATGCACATGCCCAAGATTTAGGCTGCTAGCCCAGCAATGTCTGATAAAAACAAGCTTAAAATATAGACTTGTTCATTTTGTTTAGGAACAATTCCTCTTGTCGAGGCTTTAATACCAGGTGGACATTACAGACGATCACCATAGAGATACATGGATTTTTTAAGTGCGTCATTTTCGAAAGAAGGTAAAGCTGTCCAACCAGCGTCCACTTAAAAAAAAAAAAAAAGAAAATATAGTCTTGTTTCAATTTTTTTGGTAACAATTCCTCATGTGCTGGCTCCAATAGAAGATGGACATTACAGAGGAGCGCCATGGAGATATATGGATGTTTTTAAGTGCGTCATTTTGGAGAAAGATGTAGCTGAGCTCCAGTCTACATTAAAATGGACATATATAATTGCATACAACTCTAAAAAAGAACGGATAACCATGAAAATAACCCTTAGTCAACATGATGCTGAACTAAGCCTTTAACAACTCATCTGTAAAGGTTGACTTAATATATTATTCAAGTATTAATTAATAGCTTATATATGCTATTAGGATGTAAATATGAAATAGCAACTATTCTTCATTTACCAACAGTTAGTAAATGAGGAATAGTTGCGACTTCAAATTACTTTACATTTACTAATGGCTGGTTCATGATCTATTACTAATTTAAAAAGTATAGTTATAAACATACATTTAATAAGTAATTGCAAGACATAGATAGATAGTTATTCTAAAGCGTTACCAAAATGTCGTACTTGTGCAAGCGCACTTGAGAAATTAAAATGAGTCACCATTAACTATGGAATGGAACTAAAATATAATGTACTCAAATTGCTCAGAGCTTGATGTCTGGAAAGGTGATTAAGAGGAAAGGTCTAGGAAATATAAACACACAGACAATTATAGGGATTTTTGAGAGAACTGCTGATTAATCTTAATACCTATAATATTTGATCATTCTGAGTCAGAGACACCAAGTGTTTTGCTGCTGGTGGAAACAGCAGTAAAAACTAGATTTATTTTTGAGGTGTGAAATATTGATCTACGTAATAAGACTGGAGCCTTATGTACTGTGTGTGTTCAAATGTATTCAAAATTATGAGCATGCAGTCTTCCCAACATGTTTGAAGGTGTGATAGATATTTGCGGCTCAGATCCAGGTCGGCACTCAATTGTGATATTGACAAATACCCATCAGAGATACAATAATTATCAACAACTAACACAAACAAACACTTTTACAGTTATGAGTGGATATTACATTTTTCATAAACTAATACATTTATTTCTCATCACAATATCATCATATACTTTCAGCCTATGTGCCAATTGAGGTACAGTATTAACTTCTAAATTCCTTCGGTTTCCAAATTGCTATTAGAAATTGAACAGGTAGAAGAAACATTATTCTATTGTTATTATTATTATTATTTTTAACAGCTAACAATGTAACAAAAAACCCATTAACTTGTGGCAGTAAAAGCAAACTAATGTTTCAAATGATGCATTCTCCTTCTACAAGATGTAGTAAATCCATTATCACGACATTGCTCTGTTTTGAAGTGATTACTTTATAAAGTTCTCCCTGTCGGAAATCTCGAGCGATAGGCAACATGAGCCCATTATGAAGCAATGATGTGCTCAACTGTTGCTCCAGCCAGCTGTAATCACACCACACTTTGGTCTATACAGTGAGGCCCTCGGAGGTGATGACTTCAGGGACTTATCGTGTGCGGTGACAAACCTCAATGCTTGACCAATCACAGCAGAGTGGCTCTGGTAGACCAGATTTAATCTCGAGAAAAACGAAGCACTTTCTGTAGTGGCTTATGCACACTTTCTAACGTAGAATAACGTTTACCCATAACCAAATATTTCAAAATGAGAGAGAGTTTTGCACAAAAAAACAAATACTGATGTATACCTTTTCTGCATCTACTATATTTGCCTGTGACCAAAATTTTTCATTTTTGAAGTGAAAAGTACAGTGTAGAGTGTTGCTTTCTGTGAAAATTCCTGTTGGACTATAATTTATTCTTAGATGTCATAGTAAAAAAAAAAAACATCACTAACATTTAGAAATACAACTCGACACATATTCTAGTATTCATATTCTAAATGGAAAAATTAAAGGATTCAATTCTGAGCCAGGTGTGCTCTGAGAAAATGATAGAGGGTCATACCCCCAGACTCCTCACCTGCTCTGGAAGTAGTTTGCTAGTTCGGATGCCTCATGGTTCAGACTCCTCAGGTGTACAATTAAATTGCCAGAGTTGGTGAACATGGCGCCGCACGTTTTGCACTCGTAAATCCGTGGCTTGCGGATAATGTGTCGGGACACCCTCATGTGATGCTTATATTCGCCGAAGGAAGTGAATGTAGCACTACAAATCTGGCACCGGAAACAACGTTTACCTTCGTGCTTCAGACGATGCATCTTAAGGGAGTAGGCCCGTGTGAACTTTTTCCCACAGCGGTCACACTGGAAAGGCTTAATGCCTGCACACAGAGAGGACATTGTAGTCATTCAGTAAGTTACCAACAACCTAAATAATATTCCTTGTTATAATTACCGGAGTGTATAAGCATATGCTGCTTCAGATTTTGAATACGTGTGAATCTGACTCCACAGGTTGGACACTGAAAAGGCCTGTCTGGGCCGTTGGTGGTCGGGCGGCCTGAAGGGCTTATATAGAGGTGGTATGGATATTGAATACCTTCCAGCCTGAAAGACCAATGACAGAAAATTGATTCATTTAAAATAATAACTCAACTAAAGGAGAGGAGAAAGGCAAATGAAAAAACAAATAATCATTTATTACAAACATTTACAAAATATTTGCTAGAAACAACATTTTTTGATACCTTTCATCATCTTCCGTGTGCCCTCCAGTGTTGGAAGTGGTCTGCATTGATGGTAGGCCATCAGACACTCCCTCATCCATTGACCCTAAAAAAAGAGGTTCAAATATAATTGCAGACATTTGTATAGCAAGTATAGAAAAATACCGAAAAGACTCGACAAAGGTAACAAGGATTCATTCAATAATAATTTAAACCAGTTTAATCAAAAGGTTAACAAGGATGTAAACATTTTACATTTTAATGCACACTTTGCACATCAAAGTAAAAAAAAAAAAAGATCTGCATGTCAAGACCGCAAAGCTGCAACCGCTACTTTGGATATGATAGAAAGCAAAAATACCCAAAGTAAACCCCATTCCTTAAGGGTTCGAATTGGTTTTCATGAACACTTCAGTTATTTAATTGTTTATGCCCACTTAAATGTATAATTCATTTATTTTATTGATCTCATTTTATTTATTTTTATTCAAGTCATTCCGTTTTGTCCAGCATTGACACCATTACATAACATCGAAAAAAGTGTTTTTACCATATTTGCAATAAATGTTTTCTGATTCTGATATGACAATGAAAACTGACACATAGTTTCACTGTTAAAATGACAAAATAACTGGGTAATGTGCCACAATGTAAGTCATTTAAGTAAGTAATTTATATTTGTAGAGCGCTTTTTCCAGACCAGGGTCACAAAGCGCTTAAACAATCAAAAAAATACCCAATAAAATAAATACTTAAAAGTTCAAGATAACACCGAGAACAACATAGAAGTCTCAGAAAATCAAGTAAAAGCCTGCATGGATAAAAAAAAGTCTTGAGATTTTTCTTGAAGGAGTCAGTAGACTTTATCAAGTGCAGAGAGAGAGAGTAAGATTGTTCCAAAGCTTGGGAGCAACAGCCTTGACAGATTTCTCTCCTCTGGTCGTGAACCGTGTGCGAGGAACCATCAGCAGATTCTGATCTACAGACCTAAGAGCTGGGATGTAAGGCTGGATCAGATCAGTAACGTAAGGAGGAGCCTGACCATGAATAGCTCTGAAAGTGAGAACCATAATTTTAAAGTTGATCCTGAAAGAAACTGTCAGCCAGTGAAGAGATTTAAGGATCGGAGAAATACGAGTTCTTCTACTAGAGCGGGTCAGAATTCTCACTGCAGAGTTCTCTATCAACTGCAGGGGAGAAGGCTCCATCTTGTTAAGACATGAAAACAAACTGGTGCAATAGTCCAGACGAGAAGACACAAACACATGGATTACAAGCTCCAGATCATGTTGTGACCAAATTTTCCTAAGTTTACAGATTTTTCTCAGTCGAAAATGGGTTAAATGGGTTCTGAAATTTGACAAATTAGCCGGGCTAAAACAGATAGATTGAGTTTTTGTATACAATGAACTAATATAAATGACATGCATACAATGAAACCTTTTTTTTGTGTCTGAGCAACATAACAACTCCCTGAGCAGCCCCTTGAACCACTATAGACAACATAGGACTTGTGCACTGTGGTCCGGTGCAGTTACAATTTCGCCCCCCCCTACAATTTTGGTCCCCCCACTTCCTATGTGATGACTTCACATACTGCATATGCGAACGTCTCTTTAAATATTTTTAATGGGCTAAAAAAATGTCAACAGAACGTTTACATGATACTTTTTACCACACATAAAACATATATATTGTCAAAAAGACGATCTTCATCAACTTAATCACTTTCCATTCTTTAATTTCCTGGTCTGACGATACGTGTGACCAACGGAAGTGCCCAAAACAACAAAAATATTAGAATATTCCCCTTTCTATAACTCATTCTACCCGTCTGTAGTTTGTAATCATAAAAACCTCAGTAATATTTTAAAGAGACGTTCGCATATGCAGTGTGTGACATCATCATGTAGGAAGTGGAGGGACCAAAATTGTAGGGGGGACCGAAATTGTACCTACACCGGCCAGTATCACATCCTTCCAAATGACACAGCTTGATAAAAGATAAAATACCATAAGTTAATAAGTTTAGCAACATACAGTGAAAAGGAAAACATATTTAACATAAACCTTTGTAGTATACTGGAAGTATAATTTTATTTTTCAATATAGCAAAATATACATTACCAACCAAGCCAAACATAAACTCTAATACATAAGGTTCATAAATATAACTCACCAATCGAGGATGACTGTGGACTGATTAGAAGGTCCTCTTGGACTTGGTCACTTCCTGGCACCGTTTGTTGGTCACTCAATGAGCTTTGTGAGGCAAGCTGTGAGGACGCCTCCTGGACCTCTTCATCACTAAGGCGCTCAACTTTAACTCTCACATCCACCTCTTCTGCAGGCACAGGTGGTGATCCTCCTTTAGTGCTTTCACATGTCAAAAAGTCACTAAGTCGACGGCTGACTACAGCTTTAGCAGTACCGGTAGTACCTTGTTCCAAGCAGCGAGGGCTTTCCGGATGCTTTGATTTGTCAGAGTGAAATCTTCTGTCAATGCCAAAAGGAAAGGTCCATGGAAATGCCAAGGACGATTCAACAGGTGGAGCAGTGCTGTCAGAGAATGAAGGTGAAGGATTTGTAATCTGGGGGGAGATAGTGACTATTTGATTTGTACTTTTGAGTGGACTCTCTGGAGAAGCCATTGTTGCAAAGTTTTTTCTTTTCCTGCGTGATTCACGGCAAATAGGAACATTCCTTTCCATTAGACTACAGTCAGATGATACAGGAGACACACTGCCATCAAGAGGCATCAGGGCACAGTTCGACGACACACTTTCTGGGGCAGCATCATGGACATTCTCTGCAATGTTACTTCCATTGTTTCCTGGGCTCCATAAAATACTGGACTTCATGAACTCTGAACATGTACTCGCCACAGTGAACATCTGCATGTAGCTTGCAGCTGCCAGTACATCAATAATGTTCTCTGTGCTGATAGACAGTGTAGACGTGTAGGCATATTCTAAGAGTGGAGCAAAGCCACTGACTGTCACATGATGAAGATCCAATACAAACTTGTCCTCATCCTCATGCCGGCTTAGAAGTTTGGAACGAAAGAATTCGCTGCAGCAGGCAAGGACCACTTTGTGAGCTAAAAAGAGTTTGTCCTGGACCCGGATGGTGACATCACATAAATGGCCCTCATTTCGAAGGACGTTGAGCTTCTCGAGCATCTCCTGGCTGTGGGAGGGTGAACTGTGGGTGAATGTTTTGACCCCCATGTTGGAATCCACTTTCGAAGGAGTAACGGGAGGATTGCCCTACAAAAAAAAAAAAAAAAGGCAACACATGTAAATGACAAAAACATGCAGGACAGTCTGTTGACAGATTTGGTTTATTATATTATTATTTAATAGAAAAATGTTTATTAGCTACAACAATTGATTGGACAATAAATGAAACCACACTAGGGATATAAACCAAGAAAGAAATGTATGCCTACAAACCTTTTTTCTGAATAAATAAAATGTTACAAGGATTCAAGGATTTGTATTGTCATTCCATGGATGGAGCAAAAGGCATGACTGTGGCCCAGGCATTATAAGAGATTTTAAAAAAAATGTGAATACGAAAAAGGACCACTGTTTATAGTCTGACAGCTATATAAAAGACACAATTTTTTTGTCTTGTAATCCTACTATGACTACCCTGCAGCTTCTTCCTAGGAGAAAGAGGGTGAAGAGCACAAGTGGGTGGGTGGGTTGAATCTTTCATTATTGCTCATTTCAGCTCTCCCTTTGAATCTGAAGCCCAAGATGTCCATTATGGTGGATGAGGGTGCATACTGATAACTTGCTGTGAACCATTCACCACCATATGTAGAGTCTTCTTCACTGCTGTAGAACAACTTTCATGCCAACAAGTTATGCAGGAGCTGAGAAACCTCAATTTACACATGTAGAAGGTTGATAAATAAGCAGTAGACACTCATCAGTCTCCCGTAGAATAGCCGCTTGTGAACCCTTCAATCCAGGGCAGGACGTTTTACAATATGTAACAAAAAACAAAATGTGTCTTGAATACCTATAATTTATAAAAAAAAAAAATCAGATTTAACCCAATTACTGTACAAACATTAGTTAGCTGCAAATAACAGAGCTCAGATTGGCTGCTCTGCATGTCAATCAAATGGTTATTGCACCAATTGGTTTATTTGCACACCCACACGTTTGTAGTTACACAAGTTCAATTATTCGCTAAATTATAAATATGCTTCTCTTTTACGAAACTGATTTTTTTTTTATAGTATAAGGAACAAAATGATTCGAGTCTGATCGCTTTAAGTCCTCTACGAGAGTCATAAATGTTCTTGTGAAACATGTCAGCTTTATTAAACTGAAGCTGCAGGTCAAAATGAAAGCACAACAAAAGCCGGATTCCCTCGTGTGATCAGAGGTATATAAATGCACAACCACATGATGAATATTTGTAAAAACACTTATAATATAATATATAATATAATATATAAATGTGATTAAAATGCACACGTGTATTGTGCAGGAGAGCCACAAATTCTAATGAAGCTCAGAGACTATCATCATCAGTACGGTTACTGATTTACAGTTTTATTATTGTTAACCTTCATTTCAAGTTTCAAACAGGCCACTAATTACACCGTTAATAAAGTACTTGTAATATAAACCTGTATGTAAAATATAAACATCTACACTGGAGCTCTTCAGAACTCCTTTACAAGTGTCAACATCAGTCAGTAATGTTTAAAATTAACAAATATAAACTGTTAATACAGTTTTGATGAGAGCAGAAAAAGTGTGGCACCCCTGGACTACATAGTATATATACATTTTTTTTAACATTTTGGGTGGTGGTGTGCTTTGTGAAGTGTACCTTGGCTCAAAAAGGTTGAAAACCCCTGATAAAGAACAGGGATTTGCCTGTGAAAATAAAACCTACCTATCTAGGATAGTCTTGTCTCACAAATTGAACCAATTTCCAATACCTCCTAAACACAAATTAATTTTAGTCCTTGGGGTAATTTGCATAATATCGTGATTTTTGAAGGGAAACCACAATGCAATGAGGACAGGGAACACTTTACTTTTATGCAGTTCTAACTGCACAATTATACAATGACATTAAGAATTCATTTTATTTTATTTACCAAATTCAAATGTGTCAATGAGGTGACACCTATTTTTCCTATCAATGTGTTAAAAAACAAAATTGTTATTGCAATTGTATGAGAGAAATGTATTAAATTATATAGCATGACATTCCATGAAAGTAACTTTACATGTATTACTCATGTTTAAAGGGCAAGCAATCTTAAAACCCAACTTCCCTTTATAAAGTTCCCCATCTTAAAAATCGGCAAATGTAAGGTTACGAAAGCAGGTCCCGCTATGACGCAATAATGGCCTGTACTGCTCTAGCTGGCTGTTATCGCGTCCTGCTTTGTTCAAAGAGTCCTTTAGAGCTGAAGAATTCTTGGATTGATGTTCCTCATAATACTAAGTAAATAACGCCAAGTCGAGATGAGGGCAAGTAGAAAATAAGTGAAATTTGAGTTTTTGGTGAAATATCCTAACTAAGTGTTATATGACAATAACCCATATATGGTATCACAATATTTAATTATTTGGATTAACTCGATTCTTTAGTGGGAACATACAGACACAGCATACATCAATTATTGTTACACAACTGCTAAGTTTTCTAAAATTTGTTATATTGTCATAGTTTTAATACACAGAGCAGCATTCAGGTTCTGTTTTAGCAGAAGAGACGGGGTAAAAAACAACAAATGAGTATTGAGGACAGCGAACCAAGTTATGTAACTAGAATAAGAGCAGGTGTGCAACGAAGCAATTCTAGCCCATGGTCAGCAAAATGCAGGATGCGCAGCAGCTGTCTGAGAGACGTGAATTCTCTGAGGCATGAGATTTTCCATCAGACAAAAGCACGAGTGAAGGGGCACTTGCTGGGGGAGTACACTTGTAGACAATAAAAATACGAGTCTGTGGTTACTTCTTAAGGTGCTCAACTGAATGATTCCTATTTTTTTGTAATATATTCTAAAATAATAATAGTAGCTAAAAGTGATAGTTCACCAAAGATTGTAATTCCACTCATTTATACTTCTTCATGTCAACTAAGGGTTGGAATTGTTTCCTGTTTAATTGTTTCCTTTTAAGAGTTTAATGCAAAAATGCAAGTCCATTTTAAAGTAGCCAATAACACACTTAAAAACATGGGGCTCGTCTCTGATATAACTGACATGTTTTTTCCAGAAGAATGCCTGTGACACTAATAGAGAAGATGTGAAGTGATCAGAAATTTGTCAACTTTGTTTGATATATTATAAAAACAAGCCATGAAACATACAATGAAATAGCTGCTAAAAACATTCTGTAAAAATTGATCATGTTGTCGTTATAAAGATATTCAGTTTGAATTTTGTAAACAAAACACTTTTAGTCTATAAATATAACAAGCATTTGTTTGCATTTTGTGCAGGTGAGCCACAAATTCTATTGAAGCTCAGAATGATAAGACAATCTTCATCATCATCATCACTACTCGTTGAACTTCCTTCCATGTTTCGAACAAATATTTGTGTGAATACCCATATGTAAAAAAATAAACATTTACACCAGAGCTCATGTAAATCAGTGTCTAATCTATGTCAGACATTTTTGAAATAAAAGAGTATCAACTGTTAATACTATTTAGAGCCAATCCGAAAACGTGACATCACTTGAAAAAATGTCAAGAGCAGGTTTCGAACCTGTGACACGTGTTGACTCATCAACTGAGTGAGCGAAACAGACGTTCGGTTTCAATAGGACACACATCCAAATAATGTACATTTATAGATAACTTCTTATTTTGTGTCCACTTTATCATTTGAGCCAGATAATATAACGAGAATGATGGAAAAGCAATAGACGCAGTTTTCCAAACATCTGGATAAAAAAGGTGACCGAAATAGGATTATTTAATTCGGTATTTCTGTCACAACATTGAACAAAAGCAGTTATTTATGAATAGTGTTTCTAATACAAAAATATTTTTGGACAATCATTTTGGCAAACATTCACCACTTAGTTGTATCGTATTAGTAATTGGTGTTAACAATGTTTCTGTTTTATTGTCTTAGACTTCCGGTATCAGCGTAGCTAACTCTGTCAGCAATGCATAAACACAAAAGCTAACTTGCTAGCCGCTAGGCTACCACAGCGTCACACCATATTCCGTATATTCGCCGAACAAAGCAGTCATGCAGCTGCTATTCTCGGGGTTACTTAGCGAGGATCTGCTTTCATTATTATAGCAGTTCAATAAGTTTACCTTTTTTAGTACGACGCCCGTGAGAGTATCCGGCCCCCTGGATGCTTAGCTCTTTGGGATACGGAGGGGTGAAGCGACAGAGCTTCACCCTGTTCACCACTCACATTCCTCGCGGTTGTCGGGCTGCAGCCACCTTGTCAGCCACCTCTGATCACATTCTAGAAAAAACATCATACCATTTTCCACAAAACCCCTTTTTCCTTTGTGTTAGCTGAGGTCCAGTGAGCGCTCGATTGGTGTCCCCCACAATGCAACGCGATCACCCCTAAGAAAACAGTATGGAACAGGAAACCACTAATGTAACGTTTCTTAACTTTGATTACTAGTATGAGGGAGAAACTTATAAATAATTTAACCGTAATCTTAACTGGCATGTACATATATGCCTCCAGAATGAAAAAAAAGTGCATGAAGCTGTAGTACCATGACGGAATATAATGATAAATTGTACAGGTAATGACAAAATGCACCCACCCTATGACGGTTGTTTATTTAACAGGTGGGGGAAGTCTTTAACTCTAGACTAAATCTTTGGAGAAGGTATTTAACCTTTCATTTTTATAAACGACCTTCTTGGAAATATTTACTTCACAGTACTACCTAGTTAACTAAACATGATCATTTGTTTTATCTGTTCAACCAAAAATAAAATGTTGATCACCCTAGTTACAGAAACAGAATTTAATTTGGAAGCTTGTTATAATAATAACAATAATATTGATAATGAACACAGAATTATCCTTCACTAAAGGTATGTACATACATCCAAGGCACCATTTATTTTGCTTTTAGTAACAGTAAATCAGATTTACATTCAAGACTGAAAACAATCCATTTTAAGATAAATCCAATACCATATAAATATATATAATATATATATACAATGTAGATAACATACATTTTCTTACTTCGACATATCTTAATAACATATTACAGACATTTGTTTACTTAGACACAACTTAATAACCCTGCCTTGATAATAGAATAAATGGTCAAATAAAACTATAAAGCAAAATATGTTGCATTGTGGATTAGCCGATCATAATCATGGATTTTCTATTTAATCTAAAATTCATATTGGTAATGCTCCCAAATTTGATTCACTACAACATTGGATTATATTTGTAGTGGGGGTTATCTTATGTACACGATTAAGAACTAAATGTACTTCAACCTAAATAAACTAAACATTTGTTAACAGAATCTCACAGAATCTTCTAACATTAATAAAAATGTTTGATTAAAATGTGTTTTGAACAGTGGCTGAGAGGTGCAAAACATAATAAACAAATTTTGAAATAAAACACACAATCCCTGATAACAAAGTACAAATTCACAAAACAAAACACAAAATCAATGAAACAATAAAATAAATTCACAAAACAAAACACAAAATTGCTGTAACAATTTAACAAATTCACATAACAAAACACACGATCAAAGGGACTACAAGTTTAACCCAGAAGTGTTTTTTTGGTGAATACATCGTCACCAATGCCTTGAAACAGTCATACAGAGATCAAGAGCAATGGTTTGTATAGCGTGAATCAAGCTATGTATGATGTCAACACCATAGTCTTGTCCTCCAATAATGATCTCTGCACTTCTCCGTGGTGACAGTTGGAACTGAAGATGTGATGCTGGTTTAAACCACGATGAATGTGACTTTAAGCAGGTAAACATCTAACGCAAACCAGAAAAGTCACAGGAGTTTGAGGTTTATAATTAATATTAATTATACTGAAATGATTAATCAATTAAAGCAAGTTTTATTTCATAATTTAATTTTTTTCTCACAACCGTCTTTTACACTTTTGTTTGTTTGACTAATACAAAATGAAGTGCAACTCAACTCCCAAGTTGTAACAATCTTTTTATTTTATTTAATTTATTTTCTATTAACAAATGCTTTAACATATTATTGGATAGTGTGTCTATATGTTCATAAGGTTGGCTCTAAAATGTGATGACACATGATATTTATATTCTTGCTTCCAGATCAACACCTAAATCATGCACAGCTGCATCTGCGTCTGCTGCACAGAACTAGACTGTAGGACCAAACGCTGGACTATTCTATTCTGCAGGATTAGTTTCTGTTAACAAAATTAGTCGCAAAACCAGCATTTATTTTAAAATTTCCAAGCACCCTGTATCTTAGCTACATGCATGGCAATTTGAACAGACCAAATCGTTTGAAAATTGCTCCAGAATAATTGGCGAATAATTGTATTTTCTGATTGAGAAGTGCCTTCTTCCCTGCAGCTCTTAATAGGCTGCTGCCTTTGAATAGACTGTACCAAGATGGCGGCGCTTTATACACATCTGACTACAGTCGATGCAGTGTCTACTATATATATATATATATATATATATATATATATATATATATATATATATTATTCCTCCAGTTTGTCGCTTATTAATTGGAACAACCGGTGACCGAAATTGTAGGGGGGACGTACAATTTCGGTCCCCCCCACTTCCTACGTGATGACCTCACACGAACGTCTCTTTAAAATATTTTTTATGTGATAAAGAAACGTCAACAAAACGTTTACATGATACTTTTTACCACACATAAAACATTTATATTGACAAAAAGACAATCTTCTTCAACCTAATCACTTTCCGTTCTTTCATTTCCTGGTCTGACGATACGTGTGACTTTGACACTAACGGAAGTGCCCGCGCTACATGTGACGAAGCCGCTGATTTGCTGAAGCTGTTTTACAAATAGAATAGAAAACCCCTGAGTTATCTATCATAACCTCAGGTTCTACGAGTTGGTGCGAAGCCCTCCAACGGCTTCGCTATTGGTTTACCCCGAGGCACCGCCTCGTCTCTGAGAAAGCTTAATGAACTCGCCACCCAGCAGGGGGCAGTCCACTTCCTATAAAGGCGGGAAGCACCCGCCGCACTTTCTCCAACTGAAAACTCAGCGAGAAGGGCGGCCGCTGGGCGACGAGGTTGGAGGGCTTCCCACCAACTCGTAGAACCTGAGGTTATGATAGATAACTCAGGGGTTCTACGTCATTGGTGCTCCGCCCTCCAACGGCTTCGCTATTGGTTTACCCAAAAGGCGAAGCCTGACGGGATAAATGTACCCCCAGCTGGACGCCGCTCCTGGAGCAGCATCGCTAGGGCCCCGCCGGCCCAGGGTCCAAAACCACTTGAGCCGTGGGCCCTGAGGGGGGCACAGCAGCACTCAAAACAGTATGAGCTACTGATCCCGCCGTTACGTCGAGGAGATAGGCCTTAGCGAAGGTAGACGTGGACGCCCAAGAGGCAGCTGAGCAGATATCCTCTGCTGCCACACCCCGCAAAAGAGCTACTGAGGCTGCCACGCCACGGGTGGAATGTGCCCTCAGACCGCTAGGAGCGGATCCACCCGCTGCTCGGTAGGCCCGGATAATGGCCGATCTCACCCAATGAGAGAACCTCTGGGGGGAGGCCGCCTCTCCCCGCCGGCATCTACCTAGGCAGACCAAGAGGGCATCAGAGCGCCTAAACTCGGCCACCCGCCACAAGTAACAGGCCAACGCCCTCACTGGACACAACAGGTGGAGACGTTCCTGACCCGGGTCCGAGTGGGGCGGCGGGTGAAAGGCCCGCAGCGTGAAGGTCGTCGCCCGGAACAAGGAACTCAGAATCTTCGGGCGGAACGCTGGGTTAGGACGCAAAGACACCGAAGACTCCTCGACGCCAAAGATAAGACACTCAGGGCTAATGGAGAGGGCACAAAGCTCACTTGCTCTCTTCGTGGTTGTTAGTGCCAGAAGGAGCGATACCTTGAAAGACAAGATATCCAGTGGGACTTGGTCAAGAGGCTCGAAGGTCGGGCCTGTGAGAGAGTCCAGTACCAACTGGAGATCCCACTGAGGGCTGGAAGGCCTTGCAGGAGGTCGAAGCCTGCAGGCACCCCGCAGGAAACGCGCCACCAAGGGGTGGGCGCGAACCGAAGCACCCTCAAAACCGACATGCCTCGTCGCTATGGCTGATGCGAACACTCTCAGTGTCGCCACAGTCCGCCCGTTATCCAGCAAATGTTGCAGGAAAGACAGGATAGCGGAGACCAAACAAGAGCTGGGGTCCAAATCCCCCACTTTGAGGCATAAAGCCTGCGTGTTGACGGGGCCCGGGCGTTCTCCAGCGTGTGGAGAACGTCCGGGTCCAAAGTCCCGATCAGCTCGTCCCGGGCAGGAGCCACACCTTGAGAGGCCGGCCCAGCACCGGGGGCGCTGTCAGAGTCCCCCCCGCCTGACACAAGGCAGCGGGGCCCCAAGGGATGGCCCACGGGGCCCCGACCGCCATGCGCACCAGCTCTGGGAACCAGAGCGCCCCCGGGGAGTCTGGTGCTACTAGAATTAACCTCAGCCCCCCCCGCCTCGTCCTCCGAATCAAGGGGAGAAGGAGCCGCGGAGGAGGGAAGGCGAACAGCAGACCGACCGGCCACCTCGAATGGGCTAAAGCGTCCACGCCTAGTGGGGGGCAATCCGAAGCCCTGAGGGAGAACCAAAGTGGGCATTTGAAGTTCTCCTTGCTGGCGAAGAGGTCTGCAACCGGGTGACCGAATCGAGACCAGATCTTGCTTGCCACTGCCTCGGACAGACCCCATTCGTCCTGGACGGCCCCCCTCGACAGTCTGTCCGCTACTGCATTCAGCTCGCCCGGTACGTGCTGGGCTCTGAGCGAAAGCAGGTGACAGTCCGCCCACAGCCAAATCTTCTTTGCCACACTCAGAAGGGCTGGGGATCTGACTCCACCTTGGCGATTTACGTACGCCACGGCGGTGGAGCTGTCTGATAGTACGAGGACGTTGGACCGTGACAGTTGGGGAGAGAGGTGAAGCAGGACATTGTGAATCGCCTTCAGCTCTAGCCAGTTTATGTGTCTGAGCACCGGACTGCTCCAGACCCCACTGGCGTAGGCCTGACCCGAGGTGCCTCCCCAACCTGTCAGAGAAGCGTCTGTAAACACTTGAGTGTAACGAAGGACGCAACCCAATGGAACTCTCCGCCTGAGGTTGGCGTGAGAGTTCCAAAACTGGATGTCCTGCAAAACCCGAGCGGGAAGGCGCACTTTCCGACCTCTTTCCCGCTTGAGGTCTAGCTTGAGACGACCAAACCATCTCTGAAGCTCCCTCATGTGCAGCAAGCCCAGCCGAACAACCGCGTGGGCTGCCGCCATGAGCCCCAGGAGGGACATAACAGTGCCTGCTGTTGTCACGTGACACCGAGCTTCCAGCAACTGTGTTGTCAGTCGGAGAATGGGCTGGATACGCACGTCCGGGAGGCGCGCGTATCCTTCCTCCGAGTTCAACAGTACCCCCAGGTAAACTAACTGTTGAACTGGAGTCAGAGCGCTCTTGCTGAGGTTCACTGTGAACCCCAGGGTGGCAATATGGCTCAACACCTTCTGTGTGTGAGCGTAACTTTCTGCCTCTGACCTGGCCAGGATCAACCAGATAGGTCAAGATCCTTACCCCACTCACTCTCAATGGCTCCACTGCCGCTTCCACACACTTGGTGAAGGTCCTGGGTGCCAGAGAGTAGCCGAACGGGAGTCGAGTGTATTGAAACACCCGACCCTCGAGGGCGAAACGCAAGTACTTTCGATGTCTCTTGACTATCGGTATGTGAAAGTACGCGTCGGTCAGGTCGATAGATGTCATCCAATCTCCTGGACTTACACCTGAAAGCAGTTTCTTGACCGTCAACATGCGAAACGGGCGGGTAGCTATGAACTTGTTCAAATAGCTGAGGTCCAGAATGGGCCTCCAACCCCCGGTCTTCTTCGCCACCAGGAAGTACCGGGAGTAAAACCCTGTCATCATCTCGGCTGCAGGGACCAGTTCTACGACCTCCTTCTGCAGCAGAGTAGACACCTCGTTTCTCAAACAGGATAATTTCTCCTGCTCCGCCATACACGTCCAGAGAATCCCTGAAAAACGCGGGGGTTGACGGGCAAATTGTAGTGCATAGCCCCGCCTGATTACTCCCCCCAGCCAAGTGGGTCTTAGGAGTAAAACCAGGCGACTCCAACCGAATAATGTTCTGTCAGAACCGCAGCCCTGGCGAACCTTGGGTAGTCCTCCGGCCCGCCCCCCAAGGAAAGGGCATCACACAAGCCGCGTCTCTATCTCTTGAATCCACAGAGCATGTACTCGAGTTGGATTCACTAGAACCCCCACTCTCATACATAAAAACCGGCTCTGTGGGAGAAGCGCGCAACTGCGCGTGAGACACCTCAGATGCGCGTCGTGCGTGCTCCCTTCCCCCCCCGGAAGTCTTCCCAACTCCCTGAGCACTTCTTAGTGTCACCGGAGCTGACAAAACCCGCGATGTGGAGGAATGTGCTGGAGAATTAACCCGGAGCTGAAGTGAGTTAGGTCGCGCGCGCGTCGGCACAGCATCACTCACCCGGTCCCGTACATTCTCCAGCCCCGCTGGCGGTCCCGACCTGTTCGTCACTCGTGAGATCCGACCGCCACGCACCTCTCCAGTTGATCGACCAGACGGGACGGAAGTTCCTCGCCCTCGCCTGGTCTCAGGACGGCGAGAAAACTCGCGCGTAAAAACACCAGGTTGCGTCAGTTCCATGGCGTTTCTCCGCCGCCAAACGTGACGTCCTACACGCTGCCAGTGCTTGTAGACAGCGCTGTGGGGGAAGGAACAACCTCCGGTCAACATAGACATGTCCGGACTAGTTCCACTCACCTCATCAGCTGTCACGCTCTGTCGGGCACGAGTGCTGGTCGACGCGGAAGTAAACACAGCTGACTCAGCCGGTCTCGCGGACCTCTGCTCGTCTGTAAACAAAACACATGTGGTTGGAGTCTGCCCCTCATTCGTGTGGACAGACTCCGTTATTGCAGTCTCGGTATGACCCGGGCGAAGGGGTTTAAAACCTCCTTCGGACTGTGTTATGAGAGGAAAATCACGCCGTCTATGAACGGCGGAGCATGTTAGCTTAGCATTAGCGGCGAAAGTTTCTAATGACGCCTGTGAATACGTCACACTCACAGGCGGAAACACATGCACGCTACCAACATCTCTCTCAGAACGAACCACAGAAACGTCATACGTTCTCTTAGTTTTATTTACATAGAGCCCTTTGAAAGAGTAGGGGGGAGGAGGGCTCCCCCGAGACGAAGCCTCGACGCCTCTGCGTCCTCGCCGCCGCGGGTCCCTCAGTCTCCGCTGGCTCCGCTGCGGCTGCTGGCTCCCCGGCTCCTGCTGTGGAACCCGGCGACGCTCGCTCGTCGCCCGCCGCGGCTGTTGCCGTTGCTGCTGGTGCTGCTGGGGCGGCTGGCTCTGGTGACGCTTTCCCCCCGCACCAGCTGATGGGGCCGACGAACGGGCTCTCCGTCTCCGAGCGCCGGACCCCCGTCGCGCCTTGTCCTCACGTCCATGCAGGTGATGGCGGAGCTGCGCTGACTCCTGCTGCGCTGCCTCCTGCCGGGCCACGACGTTCCGGAGCTCCGGACCGAACAGGGAGTCCTCCGTTATCGGTCCGTCCAGGAGGAGCCTCCGGTCTCTCTCCGGCAGCGCTGTGGCCAGGTCTAGCCACAGGTGCCGGTGGCCCAGCTGTCCAGCGTCGCGTAGTCCCCCTCCCAGGATCGCGTACGCCTGCGACATCCGGAGGAGCGCAGCCACCGAGTCCTTGACTTCCTCCAACTCCGAAGGTCCAAGGTCGTCTCGGTCCACGGTGAGCCTGTCGAGCGCACCGCACAGAGGAGCCATGTTGTTTGCGAGGGAGACCACCTGCGTCCCCCCCCTGTAGGATCTGTTAAACAACATTGCCGTCAACCTGTCTTCAGCTCTAGGCAGAGCTACAGGGCGGCCTGGCCACAGTCGAGCTCCCGGGTCGAGGGCGGCACGTACCGTATCCGAGGGCTCCGGGACACCGCGCCGCCAGTCCACCCCGTCCACACGGCAATAGGGTCCGTAGGATCCTATGGGAGGCCCTGAAGCCATGGGAGAGGCAGACCCTCGCCGCGCGTAGCCCCAGATCTCGTCCAGCTTAGGACAGATAACCCCCGGAACCGTAGGCCTGCGCGCTTCGTTCCGCCCGACCTTCACTCCGCATGTAAACGGTGGTGGCGCGAGTGGAGGTGCGGGGGGGAGCTTGACCTCCATGCGGTTCGCCGCGGCGGTGAATATGCGCGGCAGGACGTCAAGCGGGTAGCGAGGAACCGGCCCGGCTCCCCCGACCGCTTCGACGTCCCCCGGCTCGGAACCGAACAGGGTGCTCGGATCCGCCTCATAACACCGCCGGTCGTCCTCCTCATCGTAGTCGGCCCACGACCTGGCTGGAGGACGCGGCGTGCGCCGACGGGCCTCGTATGCTCCCCGTCTCCTACGGACCTCCTCGGGAAGCATACGGCAGGCCCCACAATCCGCAAACGCGTGATCTGGGCCTAGACAGACGAAGCAGAGAGCGTGTGTGTCCCCCCTCCCCAGGGGGGTGTCACACGTTAGGCACAAAGACACATCTACGTCCACGTTCATGCTCACGTCCGCCATGCTGTATCCAGGGGCTTTCTCGCTGAGTTGAAAATGGAGAAAGTGCGGCGGGTGCTTCCCGCCCTTTATAGGAAGTGGACTGCCCCCTGCTGGGTGGCGAGTTCATTAAGCTTTCTCAGAGACGAGGCGGTGCCTCGGGGTAAACCAATAGCGAAGCCGTTGGAGGGCGGAGCACCAATGACGTAGAACGTTTATTCATCCCCAGAGGGGATAAATAATAATAACGCACAACTGTACAATGCAATACAAACATTCGAGTTCCGAAATAATGAGCTTTTCAAATAACAAAAATGTTAGAATATTCATTCTACCCGTCTGTAGTTCGTAATCATAAACACCTCAGTAATATTTTTAAGAGACGTTCGCATATGCAGCGTTTGACGTCATCAAGTAGGAAGCAATTTCGGTCCCCCCTACAATATCGGTAAATATTTTTTATGGGTTAAAGAAACGTCAACAGAAGGTTGACATGATACTTTTTACCACACATAAAACATTTATATTGACGAAAAGACGATGTTCTTCAACATAATCACTTTCCGTTCTTTCATTTCCTGGTCTGACGACACACGTGATTTTGAGACCAACAGAAGTGACCTCACTACATGTGACGAAGCCGCTGATTGGCTGAAGCCGTTTTACTAATAATAACGCACAACTTTACATTGCAATACAAACATTCGAGTTCCGAAATAATTCGCTTATGTACATTTAATAATTGATTTAAATCTGGAAGAAAAAAAAAATCGAAATGAAAACTAAATAATTACTGAGGTGTTTATGATCCGAACTACAGACAAGTAGAATAAGTTATTGTAAGGGAAATATTCTAATGTAACCGAGCGGTCCCAAATGATGCAAAACGCAGAGTTCTTGATGCCAGTAGTCCAAACAGTCTTTATTCTCTTTTCTTACTCTCGTCTCTCCAGCGTGCTCGCAGGCACTTCACCACACGTGTCTCTCATCAACAACACCCCAACCTCCAAGACACGCCCCCGACACAAATATGCCCCAACACTTTTCTGGAAGACTGTTACACTAACATTTTTGTTATTTGAAAAGCGAATTATTTCGTAACTCGAATGTTTGTATTTCATTGTACAGTTGTGCGTTATTAGTAAAACAGCTTCAGTCAATCAGCGGCTTCGTCACATGTAGTGAGGTCACTTCCTTTGGTCTTAAAGTCACGTGTATCGTCAGACCAGGAAATGAAAGAACGGAAAGTGATTATGTTGAAGAACATCGTCTTTTTGTCAATATAAATATTTTATGTGTGGTAAAAAGTATCATGTAAACGTTCTGTTGACGTTTCTTTAACCCATAAAAAATAGTTTAAAGAGACGTTCGCATATGCCGTTTGTGACGTCATCACGTAGGAAGTGGGGGGACAGAATTTGTAGGGGGGACAAAATTTGTACCTACACCGGACAAGGCGTTACTCATGCAGTACAGGATCGGGGCAGCCTACAGTATCCCGGCTGCGAATGTGCGGGTATTGCGTAGATTTGATGACGTCACTACAGTTCTTTCACAGAGACAAAACTCGTTCAGCCAACTGTAGCGTGGCTGCGCATGCGCGGGATTTGCTAGAAAGCATTTTGAAACTCTAGCGTGGAGCCTCAAAGTAATCCAACAATGATTAAAAACATATTTACGAGCTGTAATGAAGTAGAAACGGGGCGAAGATCCGCCCTTTGTTTACTTCTTTAGCATTTTATTCACATCGCTATTATTAAACGGATCATAGATAAATGTTTTGACAGAGAATAATTTAATCTAATTATAAACTTTGACTCACAACTGTGCGATAGAAACAAGTAATTTGTATGAAAATAATTCATCCAATAATTAGCTTCATTAGTATTTAGTCATTTCTAAAGTAGCATTTGATGATGTACAAATATTAAGTTTTATCAGCGCTCATAGTTAATTTTCGTTTAAATTAATTGTATATACATATTACTACCATCTAGTGGCCGTTTAGTATAACTACATCGATTGTTCTAAATAAATTAAATGGTTGTACATTTAATAATATAGAATATTCCAACTATAGTACAATGACTGTATGCAGACTTAAAAACTGAAATATTTAGTGTGTACAAGAAATCAAAATCACATTTATTTACATTAACTCACCACAATAAATAAAACAACTGGATCATCAAACATTGGATCCTCCAATTTTCCATGGGCAGGAAGAAGAGGGGAGGCTTTGATGCCCAGTGTCTATGCTTAACAGAAGAGTGAATGATATGTATTTAATTAAACAATACACAAAAACAAACAAAGTATTGATACAACTAACACACATACTTTTTAATAGGTGCAAAATACATGTCAAAATCCTGGATGTGGGTCATCTGAATAGATTCCCCGCAACTTTCCTCGTTTTACTTTCCCCACGTATCCTGTACAAACAAATAAACATAAATAATATAATTTTCTCCAGTCTTCATATTTCTAAAATTATTTTGTCTGTTACAGACAAGATGCATACCAGGCATTGACATTTTATATTCAAGCCCGCACCCTTGGCAAATTCCAATGGCGTACATTTGGTAAAACTCCTTCATGTACGCAGGAGAGAATCCACTCCATGAATGTAAACCTTGGGAAAACAGAATGCAAATACACAGAATGTTTAAGAGGAACTTCAAAATGGGGTTACTGTAGGGTTGAAGATAACAATTTAACTTACTCTTCCAACCAATCAAAATGGGCCTCTTGTCGGAAATATTCAGTTGACACGATGTCTCTGAATTGAGAACAGACAAGTGAGAGAACTGAGAAAGCCTGATTTCCAACCCCCAGCACAACCTCCTTAAGGATGTCCTTGAGAATATTGTGGGGCAACTGTAAAATATAGATTGCAAAAACAAACTCCAAAGAAAACAACGTGACATATTTATAATTTTTCTACAGATAAAGTTTTCGCTTATACTTTTTAAAAAAATAAATGAAGAATTAGACATTCCTTCAACATTTAAAGAAACATTACCTCCAGTAGATGGTTAATGTTTTTATTCTACATAAACCTTGAAAGACAAACGAAAAAGACAGAGCAACACATAGTTCGCTTTGACATGAATTCAATTAAAATACATTAAAAAAAATTACAATATATACATTACAATTATAAATTTCCATTTTTAACTTGTAAACTGTATGTTTTTGACTTACACCGACAGTGGTGTGTGTGGCCTCTGGCTCCTTGTCATACATTAAATACAGATGTGCTGCAATTCAGCTGATGTAGCTGATATTTACACACTACCGTGCTATAAGCTGGTCTGCGGGGAAGTTGAAAAATTGGTTTCAGACCCCCAGACAGCAGTGCCTTCGCCTCCTCTGTCCAAAAGGCAAAGCGCTGTCCATGCCTTTAAAAAAAGGGGGGATTTAAATCTACAATGCAATCACCCTTCAATGGAAAACCTTTCAAGAAGTTCCAGGCACAACCATTTTCTAATTGATGGAATATCCTTCTGGAATATTCATGTTATTTTTGGTTAGTTGCAGCACAGCATCATATGTAAAGAGCATACTGTAGAGAGAAGGAAAAAACATTTATAATGCTGAAATCAGAAATGTATGGTAGTTAAAAGTGTTACCATTATCATGAATATCCCACAACACCTGCCATCTGTTGCTGTTAAAGAATTTATGTTGCTTATAGTTTTATCAGAATAAACATGTAGTCATGCGACTCACAATGAGCTGGAAGGAATGTGCCCAATTAGAGTTTTGTTTCCCGAGAAATCACAGTTTGTGCATTAAGATACAGTGACCTTTAGCAAGATAAGGGAGCTGAACTCAACATGCAGGAGATGACAATGCGCTGGCTGCGTCCAGCAACAAATTAACTGACTGTTTGTACTCAAGTGTGTCGTCATCTGAAATATGGAATAAAAAACTTGTCTCTATTCTCATTCTGATTGTCCGGGAGAAATTCCCTGACATAACTTGGTCCTCCGAGCCGGATTTTAACGCTATCTTCTGGAGGGTGATCGGGAGAAACTGAAGACACAGCCGGGACCAGCCAGTGATCCGATAAGTCCACTTTTCCCCATGGCCAGTTTCTCTGGGCCATTCTCCTAACAAGTAATTACTGTTCAGTGGAAATTAGAAATGTACAACTTCTCATTTCAAATACAGACTAGACATGTTTAGTTTGTGAAAAATCTTTTTAGGACGTGCTCTAAAAAGTGATAACTGTTCAGTGGAAATTAGAAATTTACAACTTCTGATTTCAAATACAGACTAGGCGTCCTTAGTTTGTGAAAAATCTTTTTAGGACGTGCTCTTAAAAGTAGTTACTGTTCAGTGGTAATTCGAAATTTACAACTTCTCATTTCATATACAGACTAGACGTGTTTTGTTTGTGAAAAATATTTTTAGGATGTGCTCTAAAAAGTGATAACTGTTCAGTGGAAATTAGAAATTTACAAGTTCTATTTCATTTACAGACTAGACGTGTTTAGTCTGTGAAAAAGCGTTTTAGGACGTGCGCTAAAAAGTCATTACTGTTCAGTGGAAATTAGAAATTTACAACTTCTCATATTGAATACAGACTAGACGTGTTTAGTTTGTGAAAAATCTTTTTAGGACGTGCTCTAAAAAGTAGTTACTGTTCAGTGGAAATTAGAAATGTACAACTTCTGATTTCAAATACAGACTAGGCGTGTTTAGTTTGTGAAAAATCTTTTTAGGACGTGCTCTAAAAAGTGATAACTGTTCAGTGGAAATTAGAAATGTACAACTTCTGATTTCAAATACGGACTAGGCATGCTTAGTTTGTGAAAAATCTTTTTAGGACATGCTCTAAAAAGTAGTTACTGTTCAGTGGAAATTAGAAATTTACAACTTCTCATTTCAAATACAGACTAGACGTGTTTAGTTTGTGAAAAATCCTTTTAGGACATGCACTAAAAAGTTATTACCGTTCAGTGGAAATTAGAAATTTAAAAGTTATTTTGGCTGTCTGCCTCAGTGGACTAATCAGGTCAATACCCACCACCTCCCATGCTTCTTTCACCTGGAGAACCAGTTTTTGACATTATATCCAAACTATGTATCCATTTATAAAAATGTAATTTTCAAACAATGCACATTAAGTCACCAAAGAAAAAAACATCACAAAATGACAATCCACCAGTTTATCTTACCTTTAACGATCGGACCGGACCCTTCTCCTGGCGACTTCACAGATTGACAGTCCCAAGAAGAATGGTCCCCAGCTGTAGAAGGCTCACTCTATTTAAGTCAAATTTCCCATCCTGGAGGTCGTCTTTTTCAGGCCAAATTGTTCTTTCAAGTTCCCTGTGTCACAGATCCCCCACTAAGATAGTTCCTGATTTTTCTTCCTGTAATTCAAAGTCAGTAGGAAGAGAAATGTTGATTATGTTGATTATATGATTATGATCATGTGTATGTATGTATGTAGACAAAAAGTTTCCCGCTAATAGATCAAACGAGTACATTTTATTATTTTCTTACTTTATATTTGATTATATTTTAGCATTAATTTAAGTATGGTGAATACTTATATAACAATTTTAATCTAACACTAGCTACAACCTTGTCTATTGTTGCCCTCACACCACAGTGGTTGCCCGTGCTAGCTCTGCCACGGCATTCCTGCAGCACGGATTGCCTCTGAACCTACGACATTACTACCAGCATCATGCAAAGGCAATAGGGACTAGTGTAAAATAACCGATTCTCTATTGAAAAAAAATACATTGATTATAGGTTTGAATATAATATAAAACAAAACAATTTAAAAGTAAGGTAGAATGAGTTATAAAAAGGGGAATATTATAACATTTTTGTTATTTGAAAAGCGAATTATTTCGGAACACGAATGTTTGTATTGCATTGTACAGTTGTGCGTTATTATTAGTAAAACAGCTTCAGCCAATCAAGGGCTTGTTCACATGTAGCGCGGGCACTTCCGTTAGTGTCAAAGTCACACGTATCGTCAGACCAGGAAATTAAAGAATGGAAAGTGATTAGGTTGACAAAGTTTGGTGGTGGTAAAAAATATGATGTGAATGTTCTATTGATGTTTCTTTAAAAATATTTTAAAGAAATTTTTGCATATGCAGCGTGTGACGTCATCAAGAGGGAAGTAGGGGGTGTGCAGGCCTGAGCGTGGAGTTCTGCAACCAGACCCCTCTCAGATATCACTGCATCTCCAGCTCAATACACGCGCATGTTGATACGGAACTATTTGTGTGACAACCGTGTTATGGGCTCCTGAAACCTTTGTTTTGGAACACAGAACACATTCTTTAAACTGTTGTAAATCTTTTGGCAATTTCCTATAAATCAGCATGAAATACTGCTCTTACACTACATGACAATTGTGATTAACTTTAGATAGCTCTCTTTCTGAATAAATGTGAACGCAATTTAATTATTTCAGTAACGTTAGCATTTGTCATGTGTTTTGAATTCATAGTAAACGAAAGAGAAGCCCATGATAATTTTTGCTAGTCTTATTTATGTACAGTGAAAATAACATGTAGCTGCTTCCCAATATGTTTATAAACCCGTTTTAAATATATACTGCATCATGCAAACTGATTGAGTGAATGAGTGAAAAGGCTAAGACACATAAGACAGGAATATATCTGCGTATTTTCTCAAAGGAAATTATGATTAATGTGTTTTGCAATATTAATGTTATTCCCTGAATTAATTAATCAGATACCTCTTTTTAATGCCTTCTTTTAAATGTCAGTTAAAGATCTAGGTGCTAGTTTTATAAAACAAACTATAAACTACACTTAATGAAAAATCAAAATCATGTACAGTATGTGCACTTAAAAATAAAATTGACAGAATGTTGACCTTCAATAATCTATACTTTCAGATGCATAAAGGAGAAGATGGAACTTGATCATGCTGAATCCGATGACAACTGTAGCAGCTCCAGCAATCACAACAGATCCACTAGCATGACTTCATAACAGACTAGACATGTTTAGTCCCCCAAGTGGTATCTTTATTAGAACATTTGAGCATGACCTCAAAGTGAATCTTGAAAAGAAGGGAGAAAGCTAGAATGAAGCATCTTACCAGTTTACAGATTTCCTGCAGCCATTTCAACATGTCTTCTATGAAATTTTATGTTGTGCAAATCTGCTTTGTTCCTTACAGAAAGATCAGATGCCTGTGAACACTGTATTTGACTGGAAGTGTTGTTAGTGTCCTCATTTTAACGCCAACAAGTCCAGCTTCATGCCGACCACTGCTGCCCCCCCAGCACACCGCAGTGTAGAAAAGTACACTGATGACTACAGACTGGTAAAACATCCGCAGCAGTTTGCTGCAGATGTTAAAGGACAGCAGTCTCCTCAGTAAGTATGGTCATTTCCACTTGATATGATGATAGGTCAGCTATTCTAAAAAATTGTCTTCTAAGATTGCTGTCTCAAGTGGTGGTTGTCAAAAGTAACTGGAGTTTATTTCTTCTGGAGAGAATCACAGAAAATCTGTCAATCAATCAACTTACACAGATGCCTGTCCTTGGGACCAGAGACAAGCTGGCACCATTGAGAGATTGTTTTGTCTTTCTCAGTGTTAGTCTAGGCTTGACCTGACATGAAGAATAGCTGAGCACGTGGATTTTATTGCATGATTATTTATTATTAATTAAATATGAAAGATTATCAGTAAATCAAGGGATTATTTTAAATGTCTGTTAAATCTAGATGATCGATACAGTAAAATTAGTAATTTCTCCACACTCCCCCTGATCGCATCATGTAATAATGATGGGTAAAACAAAGATAAGCCTGATTACAAAATAACAATCGCAAATCTGATCACGAGTTAAACATGCTAAACTATTATCTGTATAGTGCTACACAAATATTACATTGTTAAGAAAGCAACAAGCCAAACAAAAACATTATTTAATGAAAGTGGAAAGGTTATACATTGTGAGCGTTTCTCTTAATTCTTTTTAATTAAAATTAAAAAATCCAAATCAAGTATGAATTCAAGTTGAATGCCAAATCATCAAAACAAACATAGGTTTATACTAATTTAAAAAATCATAGAACCTATATTGAAAATTCACTTTGATTAAGTAACATTCTTATTAAAATATATATTGACAAATGTAGAGCCAGTATCCACTTCCACACAGTGTATAGGAGCAAACATTTCTGCAGCAGTTTATTTGTTTAGTTATGTTTTTATTGTTGGAATTTCTGTTGTTGGATTTTTGTACCTAGATATAACCATCAATAAAAGACTTCCGAAATATGAAAAATTAAATAAAATATGAATAAAATTCCACTGTATCAAAGATTTTTAACATTATAATAACAATTAATTGTTTTATTTGATTGTCCTCTGTTAGATATATAACTCCATCAAAAATTGTGAGAACTTTATTTAACATTATTAACCCATTTTTCATCAATATACTGAAGTTGTCCTCCAAGAACTGTTAAACTTTAGTATTTCAAATTATTATTCAACAGAAAAAATGGGACTCATATTTTCTTATTTTTTTAAGTTTGCTTTGTTGATCAAAGCATTTTTTTTCATGTGGATGGAGACTAGTATTTTTCCATACTCTTACCTATCCGATTCGTGCCTTGTGGCACATAAGGCCTTCACAGAGGGCTTGCACATCTCCCGGTCAGCTGCTGCAGTCCTCTCTTCAGACCATGATGTCCATCCTGCTTTCTTTCTTTCTCAACAGTATGCCTCCAGGTGGCCTGTGGTCTTCCTTTTCTTCTCTTCCCTTGTGGTGCCCATTTCATTGCTATATTGCAGTCGTTGTCGTGGTCCTGCCGCAGTATGTGTCCAATCATTTTCCATCCACGCAGCTTCATTACTTCACTCGGTGGCTTCATCTCGGCTTTTTCTAGCAGGTCTTCGGTTCTGATGTGATCTTGCCAATGTTTACCCAGTATTCGGCGTAGGCTGACTGCTTTGTTGTCTCCTTTGTTTATTTTACATGTTTCACATCCGTATAACAAGACTGGCAACACAAGCGTTTTGTAGAGTCTTTTCTTTGTTCTTCTTGTGATGCTGTTGGATCTCCAGATCTTCTTGAGTCTGAAGAAGCCAACTCTTGATTTTGATAGTCTGTTCTTCAGGTCCTTCATTCCACCTCCCTCTTTACAAACTGTTGCTCTCAGGTAAAGGAACTGCTCTACCTCTACCAGGTCTTGGCCACTGTTCTGAATTCTTTCCTGGTGTCTTGCAGTAATCCTCATTGTTATGTTTTTTGTGTGTTGATCTAAAGTCCTGCCCATCTGCTTCTTCATCCATCCTTGTTGTTTTATTCTGAATTTGTTTTGTAGAGGAGAGTAACACTATTGCTGTGTCTCAAATCGCATACTACTCTTAGTATACTAGAAGTTAGTATGCATCAGTTTAGTGTACGTACTAACTAGTAACTAATCCTCCACAGATTGTATGTCAAAGAAAAATGTCAAGAAAAAACAGATCCAAGCAATTCAACAATGAGTAAACCCATCGTGGCGTTGGCGAGGAAAAACTTCCTTTTAGAAGGCAGAAACCTCGAGCAGAACCAGACTCATTGTTGACGGCCCCCTGCTGATGGACGGAGAGAAGAGTGAGGGAGGATAAAGTGAGAGAGAAAAAAATGGGGAGAGTATAGGAGAGTCCATGGTAGTGCTGGAGAGAACTCTGGATCCTATGACGTGGTGAAGGTCCTGGACCAGCAGCAGCTCTGGAGGTGGAGCCCTTGGGCTCTGAAAGAAAAATAAAGTGTGGGTTTAAACTGCACAGGTGATAAATGTAATGCAGAAATAGGAAGGATGTCATGGTGCGGAAGGAAACCGAGGACCACAAAGTGTCTGTTCTACAAACTTGACCGTTTTATTTTGGAGCAGGCAGAGGGATCCTCAAAAGCAGTCCAGGAAAAACAGTGAACAGGAACGATATCCGAAAAAAACGTCAGGGGCACAGGCAGGCAGAAAGGCGAGAAAACATACCTACACTAGACAACACGGGACAGCGAGTGTGATGAACCGACAAAGACAGAGGGAGAGTGAGCAGAATAAGAAGGCTGCCAGCAATCACTGACGAGAGTCGACACGACATCCCTCTCCAGCGGCTTCCCCGTCCCATCCCGGTCCAAGCTCTCGACAGACACGTCCTGAGCTTTGTGGAGCAGCGCGACCTACCGGTCTGTCTGTCTTTCGCTGATGGCCACTAGAGATCCAGCTCCTCGTCCTGGCCTGATCACAGCACCCCCTCATCTTGGGTCTCCCCTGGCTCCAGCAACACCAGCCACGGATCCTGTGGTCCCCTCTCTCGGTGGTCGGGTGGGGGTTGGGTTGTGAGCAGCAGTGTTTCACCTCTCTTTCTCTCTGTTCTGCTCATAGGCTTGTCTCTCCTCCCAGCACGTCTAACATCCCGGTGCTGAGCCACAACGAAGGCGCTTGTACTACCTCTCTCTCCCTGAGGCCATGAACACATATACCAGGTTTCTTCTTTGTGGGCAAGAAGGACGGGTCTATCAGACCCTGCACTGATTACCGCTCACTCAATAACTAACAATTAAGAACCGTTAATGTCATCTGCATTTGAGACTCTGAAAGGGGCCACTGTGTCCACCAAATTAGACTTGCGCAACGCCTACCATCTCGTTGGAATCCGCCGGGGCGACGAATGGAAGACCGCATTTAATACTCCATCCGGGCATTACGAGCATTTAGTCATGCTGTTCGGCTTAACCAATGCCCCTGCTGTTTTTCAGGCCTTGGTGAACAACGTCTTGCGGGAGTTCCTTAATCAGTTTGTTTTTGTTTATTTAGATGATATCCTGATTTTTTTCTAAGGACGAACGGTCCCACCGCCAGCATGTACGCTTCGTCCTTAGGCGTCTTCTCACACACCAACTGTTTGTCAAGGCAGAGAAGTCTCATTCCTCGGTTATATCATTAGCCCAGGTAGACTCGCAATGGATCCCGCAAAGGTACAGGCGGTCTCTGACTGGCAGGTCCACGATACACGCAAAGCCCTGCAACGGTTTCTCGGGTTTGCTCATTTTTACCAGCGTTTAATCCGTAATTTCAGTTCTGTCTGCTTTCCTTTACACAGTCTCACTTCTAAGTCACAACCCTTCCGGTGGTCCCCGGCTGCCGAGGAGGCGTTCCGGGAGCTCAAGAGCCGCTTTACCTCTGCCCCCGTCCTCCGGCAACCTGATTCCCGTCTCCAGTTCCTGGTCGAGGTTGTCGCTTCCAGCACTGGGTTGGGCGCGGTCCTGTCACAGAGATGCACTGCAGATGGCAAGACTCACCCCTGTGCCTTCTTTTCCCGCAAGTTCACTACCGCTGAACGGAACTATGATGTGGGGGATCGAGAGCTTCTCGCCATCAAGGGGGTTCTGGAGGAGTGGCACCACTGGCTGGAGGGGGCGGAGAATCTGTTCATGGTTTGGACTGACCACTGCAACCTGGAATATCTAAGAACCACACGACGGCTTAACCCATGCCAGTCCCTGTGGTCGTTATTCTTCGCCAGATTCAACATCATAGTAACTTACAGACCTGGGTCCAAGAACGGTAAAGCAGACGCACTTTTGCCCATGTTTGACCCCACTGACTCTGACTCTGCCCCTGCCCCGATCCTGAAGTTGTGGCTTGTCGTGGGGTTGCTGGTTTGGGAGGTCGAGGAGTGAGTCCGGAAGGTCAACCGCAGGACTTCTTCTCCGACTTTCTGTCCACCTAACCGTCTCTTTGTGCCTGAAAACCTCCGCAAGCAGGTCCTCCACTGGTGCCATGCGTCGAAGTGGTACTGTCACCCAGGGCAGCAACGGTCCCTGACTCTGGTGAGGCGGCGGTTCTGGTGGCCTGGGATTGCGAGGGACATCGCTGAGTACATGTCGTCCTGTCTGGTGTGCGCGACCAGCAAGACCTCATCCGCCCTCTCGTCTGGGAAGCTGCTTCCCCTGACCGTGCCTGATCGTCCATGGTCCCATATCTCTATGGACTTCGTCACCGGAATGGCGGCTTCGGAGGGCATGACTGCGGTGCTGACTGTTGTCGACAGGTTCTCTAAGATGGCCCACTTTGTCCCGCTGCCCAAACTACCGGACGCCAGAGACACAGCCGAGGCGGTCCTGACCCATGTCTTCCGTCTCCACGGCCTGCCCCGGGACATAGTCTCAGACCAGGGGCCCCAGTTCGCCTCCCGCTTTTGGGCGGAGTTTTGCAGACTCATCGGGGCCTGGCCCAGCCTAACCTCAGGGTATCACCCCCAGGCCAATGGCCAAACGGAGAGGGTCAACCAAGACCTAGAGACCTCTCCACGGGAATGAGCCCGTTCGAATGTGCCTACGGGTATCAACCACCTCTCTTTCCGGATCTCGAGGAGGAGGTCCTCGGCATTAGCAACTTTAAAAACATTGTTGCCATACACTTATCTTTCTCGTACTGCTGCCAACGTTATATTTGTTGTTCAGTTACTCTCGCGTGCAAGTAAATGCTCAGCCACAGATACGGAATCGGCCGAACCCCCTGATTACCTCATACCTCAAGACAAGAAATCAGAAAAATCACTAAAAGTAGCGGTCAATCGTTTGAGGCAGTATTAAAAGGATTGATGAATCAAATCAGTTCCCACCTGTAGTCAGCTGCTGTAAAAGAGGATGAAGAAGAAGAGGAGCCAGTTGTCAGACCAAAGACGTTCACAGAGTTTAGACAACCATTAAAATTCATGGATATGCCCGCAGATCAGAACCCAAAGTTACCGTCCTCATTTGAGCACAAGCCCTGTCCAACCCTGTCAGCCAATGATCTTAACCCACCGACTGTCCAGAGGGTGGTGGTCGAACATATTGTATGCAAAGATAAGGTAGCCATGCAGTCCATGCTGTCCCTCCGCCTGCTTACCTTTTCCGGCAAAAGCCCAAAACCGTTGCATGAGGCTGACTACGATTCATGGAGGTCCCATATTGACCTATTGAGCGCGGACCCCAGTTTGTTGCCATTACACATAACGCGTCATAGCATTGAGAGTTTGCTGCCCCCAGCAGCTGATTTGGTGAAGAACCTGGGCCCAGATTCTCTGCATTCTGCCTTCTTACATGTGCTCGATTCTGCATATGCTACAGTACAAGATGGAGAGGAATTGTTTGCACAAGTCCAATACACATTTCAGGACCACGGAGAGCAACTATCCATGTTACTTCAGAGACTTCAACTCATGCTCGCACTGTAGTCAAACATGGCGGAATACTTGTTTCAACAAGTATTTGCTGAAACAATTCTGCAGAGGCTGGTGGAACAATGACGTGATTTACAAGCTTCAACTTGAACAGCTGAAAAGTCGTCCACCGTCATTTAGATAGATAGAACTTTATTGATCCCCCAGGAGCTCTCCTTTGGGAAATTGTTTTTCCAATTAGCACACAGCAATACAGACGATATTCATAAAAATAAAGAACAAAGTTAAAGAAAAAGAAAAAGAAAGAACAAGATGACACAATCTAAGTCTAAAGATAAAGAACATAGATCAAAGACAAAGGATAGACAGATCAACATAGAAAAGAATGTCAAGATATTTTCGCTCCACTCCTGCCTCCAAACTCAGAATTGTACAATCTAATAGCCCGACAAATGAATGAGTCCTTGAGTCTATTAGTTTTGCATCTGGGAAGGAGCATTTGTGTACTCCATCTGATTCTCTGCTAACTGATGACAGTGTTCAGAGGGTGACTGTCATCATCCATGATAGTAGTTTGTCCAGTGATCTCCTCTCAGCAACTGTCACCAGTGAGTCCAGCTTCATGCCAACAACAGGGCCAGTCGTTCTGATCAACCTGTCCAACCTGTTGACACTCCTCTTGGACACATTTTCATCCCAACACACTACAGAATAGAACAGGACACTGGCCACCACAGACTGGTAGAACATGCAGCGGAGCTTCCTGCAGATGTTAAATGATCAGAGCCTCCTCAGAAAGTACAATCTACTCCGAACTTTCTTATAAACATGGTCTTTGTTGCAGGACCAGTCCAGTTTACTGTCCAGCCAAACACCAAGGTACTTATAGTTGTGAACTATCTCCACCTCGTCACCTCTGATTGACACTGAACGTGGCTTTGTCCTGGACCTCCCGAAGTCCAAGACCAGCTATTTGGTCTTTGAGGTGGTCAGCTGAAAGTGGTTCCTCTCACTCCAGTCCACAAAGTCACGTATCAAACTTCTGTACTCGTCTTCGCTGTTGTCCCTGATGCATCCAACAATGCCAGTGAAGAGGAGAAGGGCCAGTACTGTCCCCCTTAGGTGCTCCTGTACTGCTCACCACAGTGTCAGATGTGATGTCCTTCAGCCTGACATACTGTGGTCGATCAGTAAGATAGTCAGAAATCCAGGAGACCAGAACAGGATCCACATGCATCTGTGTCAATTTGTCCTGAAGAAGAGTGGGCTGGATGGTGTTGAAGGCACTAGAAAAGCCCAGGAACAGGATCCTCACTGAACCGCTTCCTTTATACAGGTGGGAGTATAACTGCTGGCCAGTAGGTAAACTGCAGGGGGTCTTGCGCCTGTTAGACTTGTGGCCTGAGATGTTTGAGGACCAGCCGCTGCAGTGTCTTCATCAGCTGCGAAGTCAGTGCCACCGGTCAGTAATTGTTTAGCTCGCTCGGCCTGATCTTTTTCGGGACTGGAACGATACAGGAAATCATCCACAGGGTTGGTACTTTCCCCAGCCATAGACTGAGGTTAAAGACATGCTGGAGCAGCTCAGCTAGTTCAGCAGCACAGGTCTTTAGCAGTTGAGCAGACACCTTGTCAGGAACAGCAGCCTTCCCTGGACGAATCCTCCGAAGTGCATCGTGTATCTAGAGTGAGGTGAAGCTGGGAAGTGGTTGTTTGGAGCTGAGAGGGGCACAAGAAGGTGGGCCAGATTCTGAAGCGGGCAGCAGGGAACTCAGACCAGAATTCAGAATATGGTCCAGGAGGACAATAGAGTCCAGCAAAGAGAAGTGACTGACCTGATCTCAAGGTTGTATTAAATATGCTAAGTATAATAATTTTTTAAAAGAGTTGAAATCAGACTGTGGTCTACTAAAGGTTGACAGACATGAGTTGATGATAGCTGTGACTCCACCTCCTCAACCAGAGCATCGAGTTGCATTAAAATTAATCTGGCTGGGTGGTGTTGATTCATTTAGGGTTACGTAATCATCTATAGACAGGTTTTATTTATTTGAATTAGATTTTCTTGTTTAAACATCTCTTTTACAATTCTTCTTAATCAATTACATTTTTATTTCCAAGTTTCACTTTTCGTATTGTGTATTGTATTGTTGGTTGCCACCGATGTAGAGACTATTCTTTTTAAATATATTTTTTACATTTTGTTCTTTAAGTTAATAATTCTGAAAATATGTTTTAATCATGACGAGATATTTTTTGTTCTTTCAAACTTCCCCGATGTTTAGACAATTTTCAGCCCATTTGATTGTTCTTTTTAATACATTACCAATATGTATCTTCTTTTAGCATTAAGTAAAGTCTGATTATTTCATTTTGCTGGGACCTTCTGACAAGGAATTATTTGTAAATGTGCAGTGGACAGTGGCTTATAATTTCCCCCTCTCAGGAGGGCTTCTCAACACAACCTTAGGAGAAGGTCAGTTATACATCTATTCAGGTGGTGATGAGGATGTTGTGAGTTCAGTATGAGTTGTGTATTTCTAACTTGGTATGTCTGTGGATGTATGTTAATACATGATGTTTGTCATGTGTTTTATTTAAATACATCTTGAAGTTGGTAGAGTGTTTAAATTGTCAGTTTGATTTCAGTGAGATGAGGGAAGCACAGGTGGCAATTCGGGGAATTATTTTACTCTCACACATGTTGTGGTAGTGATACATTTTATCTTATCCAATTTTAAATTTAAGACATGTGTTTGTTTGTTGCTGAGCTTATTGTGTTGTTTGTAGAACTGTGTAAATGTCTGAAGGTGTTCTTTTAACATCAGATGATGTGTGTGTTCAAATGTGTTATGAATGTAATTGTTAATTTGATCAGGTGTCAGTCAGACATCACCGCAGTAGGTCGTCACTTCTGCGACTTTGTAAGGTCTGAATCACCAGGGAGTGCTCCAGTGTTTTATGTTTTGCTTTGTTTATGCTTTGACCTTCCCTCTTACCTTTTTTAAATCTCTATTTGTATTATTTTCATGATTTTAGTCTAATTCCACAACAACAATATTATCAGTTTCACTCACATCAAGATGGAATGGTTTAGTATAGCCTGGAGGTAACAAGTCAGCAGCCCTAGACAGATTCAGTTTCAATTTGTTAAAATAAAGTTCTGCATCGGTTGACCAGGCAAGTTTTAGTTTGGTGTCTTATGGCCTGCTGCTTTCATCATAGCTCTGAGTAGAGCAATCAGAGTATGGTAGTCTGGGATTAACAGTTTACTATAACCACTTAGATTCAGAAAAGATATCATGTCTTACAGGCTAGATTTGCCATCTTTTTTCATCTAATCACAAGCAGCTTTGCAGTTCTTAATCATGTTTCCCAGGGCCCTGGCTTCTCCACCAGCAACTACAGTCAGAGTAAATTGAGGGACAGAAGTGTCAGAGAGAGCATAGAGAACACCTTGTTCGATTGTTGATTGAACTTCAGCAGTCACACCATTTGGACCCAGAAAAAAATGTCACTGCAAGAGCTTGAGACTCATATTTGTGACTAGATCGTGCCATTTGTCTTCATAAACAGGGTCATAATCATCCCAGACATAGTTCATAGTGCAGTGTGAGGGGTCCACGTGTAGTTCATAGGAATGCAGCTCTATAATCCACTTTTTCCAGGTCTCAAAAGTCCTTTCAAGTTCAGAGAAACCATTAGCTGGTTCAGTCACATTGAACCAATACACAGCTGCCTCCCTCTCTGGAGCAGGCAGAAGTTCATCCTTGGTGGAGAGTTGGACGAGATTGAGTACTAGTACTTGTTTATACAGCTCAGGATAGTCACTGTAGATATTACCATTTGGGAACTGGACCAAAGTTCCTGAGGGGTGAAAGCCAAAGATGCGCCTTTGTCGATCAAAATTCTTTGTTTCAATACCCTCGTCTTCTTCTCCTGCCTCACCAATGCACTCCAGCCAGGGGCCAAGGGTAGCTATGATAGGACCCCCATTCTATTATCAGGAGTATAAGTATATCTCTATTTTTAGAGAGCCCCCTTTTTAAAGTCTTTAAGTTGAATCTTAGTTAGCTGTATCTGGAGATTACTGAGAGCACCTTGTTTACACTATTCCATTTATTTTTAATTCTCAGAAAATGAAACGATGTGAGATAAAACCTACTGTGAAGAAGGTGAGAGTGTGGCCAGCGGGAGCTCTGTCTGCACTGCAGGACTGTTTTGAATGCACTGAGTGGGAGATGTTCAGATAGGCTGCAACAGACAATCAACACACATATGTGGAGGAGTATGCTGCTTCTGTGACTGGTTACATTCAGTGGTGCATGGTGGAGGTCACAATAACAAAGACAATAGTCACGCGGGCTAGCCAGAAACCTTGGATGACTAAAGAGGTGTGTCTGAGTCTGAGGGAACGTAATGCTGCCTTCAAATCAGGTGATGCTGAGGCTCTCAGATCAGCGAGGGCCAATCTGAACCCGGTCCTCAGGCTAGCAAAACGGGCCTACAGTCGGAAGATCCAAGGTTTCTTCCATGACCCCAGCAACACCAGACAACTGTGGCAGGGCATCAAGACCATCACTGATTATTATGCCTCACCTGCACACTGCCCAGATGATACCAGCTTCCTCAATGAGCTCAACCGTTTTTTTTGGTAAATTTGAAGCTATGAACAACAACCCTGCAAGGAAAGCCACCCACCACCCAGATGAACAGACTCTCAGGCTCGAAACCACTGCTGTACAGAGAGTCCTGAGGAAAGTTAATGCACGGAACGCTTCAGGCCCTGATAACATCCCAGAACGGCTGAACAAGGAATGCAGACCAACTAGCCTGTGTCCTCACTGACATCTACAACAAGTCACTGATCCAGGCTATTGTCCCCACGTGCTTTAAGTCTGCCTCGATCATCCCAGTGCCCAAGAAACCAACCATCACGTGCCTTAATGACTTTCTTCCGATTGCACTAACAACGACCATCATGATGTGCTTCAAGTGGGTGGTTAACGACCACTTCCTTTCCGTACTGCCCAAATCTTTCGACCTGTTCCAATGTGTGTACCAGCCTAACTGCTCAACTGAGGATGCCATCTCCACTGCTCTCCACCGGAGTCTGGAGCACCTGGATGACAGGAACACCCACTGCGAATGCTGTTCCTGGACTTCAGCTCAGCATTCAACACCATTATCCCCCAGAACCTGGTATGCAAACCGTGCCCTTTGGGCCTCAACACCCTCCTGTCCAACTGGTTGCTGGACTTCCTTACCAACAGAACCCAGTCTGTCCGTGGAGGCAATAACACCTCAGGAGTCATCTCTGTGAGCACCGGCTCCCCACAGTGCTGTGCCTTCAGCCCGCTGCTGTTCACCCTGATGACCCTGAAATATGCAGATGACACAGTCGTGGGCCTCATTCAGGACAGCAACGAACTGGTCTACAGAGAGGAGGTGCAACACCTGGTTTATTGGTGTTAGTTGAACAACCTGCCTCTGAACGTCGACAAGACCAAGGAAATCATCATCGACTTCAGAAGAACCATACCCAACCACTCACCACTCCTCATCAACGGCACAACAGTGGAGGTCGTCAGCAGCACCTAGTTTCTAGGGGTGCACATCACAGAGGACCTCAACTGGACATTTTACGCCATTATTCAAATGGAATGTGTTCTTATTCTTGGAGACTTTAATCTTCATGTTGATGACGTAACATCTTGTTCTGCTAAAGAACTTTTAACTTTAACAGAAGCCTTTAATTTTGAGCAACACGTTTCTGAACCCACTCATCAAAAAGGCCACATTTTAGACTTAGTTTTTACTCTTGGCCTGGACATTTCTAATGTATCTGTACATGATGTTCATCTGAGTGATCATTCTCTTGTCTTATTTAACCTGGACTTCATCCCTGAACCTAAGCCTTTGAAAGTTAGGTCTCAGAGGCGTGTCATCTCAGCCGATACTGCAGACAGTTTTTCTGCTATGTTTGACCGTCTTTCCTTTGATGACTGCCCAGACGTGGACAGTTTGATTCACTGTTTCACTGGTCATTGTGTTGAAATACTGGATCAAGTGGCACCTGTTCGACCTTGAAAATTAAGAAAAAAAGGTGCCCTTGCACAAATGAAGATCTCCTGAATCTGAAGAGACTTTGTCTGGAAGTCCACTAAACTTGAGGTGCATAGACTTCACCTCAGGGATCTGATGACTTCTTACAATGAGATGGTAGAAAGTGCTAGATCTGATTACATCAGAAAACTGGTAGCAGCAAATAGGAAAAACCCCAAAGTTTTGTTTGACACAATTAATTCTCTCGTGTCTCCTTCTCCTCAAATCACGCCTGTCTTCTGTGAAGCTGACAGCAATGCATTGTTGAGATTTTTCATTGACAAAATTAAATTGATCAAAGAGAAAATCTCTCCCCCTTTGTTTGAAACCCCTACTGTCTCTGAGCCCCTCTCCTCCTCTTGGTCCTCCTTCACTGCTGTATCTTTGGGTGATATTTCGGCACTAGTGAACAAGATGACACCCTCCTCTTGCTCAGATGACGTCCTTCCTTGTAGGCTTTTTATCAAAGTATTTGATGTAATTGGCCCCTGGGTTACCAATATGGTGAACCTCTCCCTTTCCACAGGGGTTTTTCCCAATGCATTTAAACATGCCATTGTGGAGCCTCTGCTCAAAAAACCAGGCTTAGACCCAACTGACCTCAGTAATTTCAGGCCTATTTCTAAGCTCCCTTTCTTGCCCAAGATCTTGGAGAAGGTGGTGTCTGAGCAGCTGTCTTTGTTCCTGGATCAGAGCGACATCCATGAGAAGTTTCAGTCTGGCTTCCGTAAACATCACTCTACGGAGACAGCTTTATTGAAAGTGTCCAGTGACATCATAATGTCGGCTGACTCGGGTAATTTCACTGTTCTGGTTCTTTTGGATCTGTCCTCATCCTTTATTGTTTTTGCTGTACTTGATTCCCCTCGGTAAAATCATTCAGAGATTTCCAGATGTTTCTTATCACATTTTTGCTGATGACATCCAGCTCTGCTGCTCTTTTGATCCAACTGAGACCCAAAGGCTGAACAGCTTAGTCAATTGTTTGCTAGAAATCAAACAATGGCTGAGTGAAAACACTCTACAGCTAAATGTGGACAAAACTGAAACACTGGTGATTGCTCCTGATGATAAGGTTCCAGGGTTGAGTCAGTACTTGGGTGACTTAGGTCAGTCTGTCAAACTGAGCCTGAGAAACCTGGGTGTTGTATTTGATAAAGACATGTCTCTTGTTCGACACTGCAGAAAACTGACCAGAAACTGTTTCCTTCAACTGATAAAAATCTCTAAACTTAGGAAAATGTTGTCGGAACATGATCTGGAGCTTGTAATCCATGCGTTTTTTTCTTCTCGTCTGGACTATTGTAACAGTTTGTTTTCATGTCTTAACAAGAAGAAGCGGTCTCGCCTGCAGTTGATTCAGAACTCTGCAGTGAGAATTCTAACCCGCTCAAGTAGAAGAACGCACATTTCTCCGATCCTTAAAACTCTTCACTGGCTTCCAGTTTCTTTCAGGATCAACTTTAAAATTCTGGTTCTTACTTTCAGAGCTATTCATGGTCAGGCTCCTCCTTACATCACTAATCTGATCCAGCCTTACACCCCAGCTCGGGCTCTGAGGTCTGTGGATCAGAATCTACTTATGGTTCCACGCACACGGCTCAGGACCAGAGGAGAGAAATCTTTTCAGGCTGTTGCTCCTAAGCTTTGGAACAATCTTCCTCTCTCTTTGCGCTTGATGGAGTCTACTGACTCCTTTAAGAAACATCTTAAGATGTTTCTATTTGTTCAGGCTTTTCCTTGATTTTCTGGAACTCCTGTGTTGTTCTCAGTATTATCTTGATCTTTAAAGTATATACTTTTTTGAGTATTGTTTTGATTGTTAAAGCGCTTTGTGACCCTGGTCTGGAAAAGCGCTATATAAATAAATATTACTTACTTACTTACTTACCTCCCTGGTCGAACGAAGCCAAAGCGCTGGCCTATTACAGGTGATGTAAATGTAAAATGTTGTAGCTCAACTCTTTAGTTATTTCCATTTTAAAACACACAACAACGCTAACAGCAATCCGGGATTCAAAAATTTTCGTTTATTATCTTCTTCGATCTCTCAACACACATCCATCAATGTCAAGAACAGCACACCCAAGTTGTCATTAGGTTCCATTACAGTTATTGTTATCATTTGACATTAATGGTTACAGTTGCTTATAGTGTCTGTAATTGGTTTTGGTTTTTTAGTATGGACATCTGTAATACCCTGACAAGAAAAAGTAACAAGGAGAGCGAGCAGGAAACAGCGACATCCATGTCTACTGAAGCACTGAAGTCAACCCGAACCGTGGAGTGAACATTCAAACGGAGAGAGGTAGCTGGAGCTAAAGCCTTTACTTAAACTCACCAAGACACCTGCCTTGGACTTGGGCTCAGTGAAGTTCAGTACTGTTTTCACTGTACCTTTTAAAAACAAGGCTCCTGTAGAATGACTAAATAGCCTATATTGTCATGATGGTCATTTGGTGCCCTTTAAAAAAAAATGTCAGCATCTGGGCTTCATCAAGTAGTCAAACAGATCACTCATGACAAGATGGCGCCGACAGGACGGCAGCTTTAACAGCAGCTCCGAGCGCTTTTTTGGGTTTATTACTTTTTTCCGAGGATTGCCTCCGTCTTTTCAAACTTTTCTTTTCGTCACACTGTCTCTTTAAGACTCGCGGACAGTTTTCTACAAGAATTGGAAACTTTCAGTTAAAAGGAAAGTTTTTTTTTTTCATCGCTTTTTCTGGTGCGCAACGGGCGTCCTGCGCGCGTAATGGCCATTGTCTACAGTCGGGATCAGCTGCTGGCGCTGCGTTTCTCTGCGGTGCGGCCGGAGGAGCGACCCATCATCCCCCGGGATATTATGAAGAGGAGACGTGGATGCCGCGCCGGAGTTAAACGCGGAGCTGAGGAGAGCTTATCGACCGGCGCTGCCGTCCGTCGTCATGGGCAACGTGAGATCTCTCCCAAACAAGATGGACGAACTCGCGGCGGTGACCAGGTTCGACCCCCAATATCGACGGTGCAGTATGCTGATGCTCACAGAGACATGGCTGAACCAGAACCACACGGACGCGATTGCTGCGCTGGATGGATTCTGTTTATTGCGCGCGGACCGGACGGAGATGAGCGGGAAGGGGAAGGGCGGAGGACTGGCGGTGTTCGTTAATGAGAAGTGGTGCCTTCCCAGGCACGTCACTCTAAAGGATCAACACTGCTCTCCTGACATTGAACTTTTGGCGCTGAGTCTGAGACCCTTCTACTTGCCACAGGAGTTTTCACATGTTGTCGCGGTGCTTGTGTACCTCCCACCGTCGGCGAGCGCGGAGGCAGCATGTGATGTCATCACTGGAGTAGTGAACGGGTTACAGACTCAGAGCCCTCAGGCCCTCTTTATCATCTCCGGTGATTTTAATCACGCATCTCTCTCTTCCTGTCTGCCCAAATCCACGCAGTACGTCACTTGTGCCACCAGGGACAATAACACACTGGACCTTTTTTATGCGAACACTAAAGACGCTTATTTATCATCCCCCCTTCCTCCTTTGGGACGAGCTGACCACTGTCTGGTCCATCTCCTACCTGTTTACAAGCCACTTGTGAGCAGGCAACCAGCAGTGACTCGCTCGGTCAAGAAGTGGTCTGAAGAAGCTGAGGAAGATCTGAAGGTCTGCTTTGAGACCACGGACTGGAGCATTTTCAGTGAGTCCCACAAGGAGGATATTGACAGTCTAACTACATGTGTCACGGACTACATCAACTTCTGTGTGGAGAGCATTGTACCAACCAAAACTGTACGATGCTTCTCCAACAACAAACCCTGGATTAATCCTGATATAAAGGCTCTCTTAAAGGAGAAGAGGAGAGTCTTTAGGTCAGGAAACAAAGAGGATCTGATGGCAGTCCAGAAGGAGCTGAGAAGAAAGATCAGGGAGGGAAAGGAGAGGTACAGGAGGAAGATGGAAGAGAGTCTGGCCAACAACAACACCAGAGATGTCTGGAGAGGTTTGAAATCCATATCCGGACATCAGACCAGGCTCTCTGTAGCGGCGGGGGATCAGAATTGGGCTGACAACTTAAACGGTTATTTTTCAAGGTTTGAGGTGTCGGCTCCTCCCCCGTCTTCCAAACCATTCACACCTCTACTTTTACCTTCTCCTCCCCCCGAGCTTGTATTGTTTCAGCCCCCCCGCTGACTCCACAGGGGACAATGCCCCCCCCCCCCAGCCTGTCCCTCACACCTCTCCAGGTGAGAAATCAGCTCAGGAGAACCAGGACAACAAAGGCCCCTGGACCAGACGGCATCGGTGGCAAAGTACTCAGGACGTGCTCTGACCAGTTAAGTGGAATTGTTGGACTTCTGTTCAACATGAGCTTGACCCTGGGAAGAGTTCCACTATGGAAGACGTCCTGTGTGGTACCGGTGCCGAAGACTCAGCACCCTAAGGATCCCAGCTGCTACAGACCTGTGGCCTTGACATCCCACCTTATGAAGTCTCTGGAGCGGCTGGTCCTTAGTTACCTGAGTCCTCTGGTGCGCTCCTCCATGGATCCGTTGCAGTTTGCCTACCAACCTGAGTCGCCTGGAAGCACTGTGAGGATCCTTTTCCTGGATCTAAGCAGTGCTTTCAATACCATCAGGTCGAACATCCTGAGGGACAAGCTGGAGCTGTCTGGAGCGGACACTCACCTCACCCGGGATGGTGTTTCGAAGACTGTACTGTGCAGTGTAGGGGTCCCCCAGGGAACAGTGTTGGCACCGTTCCTCTTTTCACTGTACACTGCAGACTTCCAACACCTGTCTCCCACCAGTCACCTGCAAAAGTTCTCGGACGACTCCGTCATCGTCGGCCTCATTAAGGACGGGGATGACGGGTCGTACCGGGGACTTGTCCAGGACTTTGTTGACTGGTGCCTGGAAAACCACCTCCAGATCATCTCCATCAAAACTAAGGAGTTGATTGTGGATTTCCGGCGGTGTCCCTCCATCTCCCCCTCACCACTGAACATCCAGGGACAGGACATCTAGATTGTCACGTCTTACAAGTTCCTGGGTGTTCACCTCAACAACCGCCTGGACTGGGTGGATAACACTGCTGCTCTTTATAAAAAAGGGCGGAGTAGACTCTACCTGCTCCGGAGGTTGAGGTCGTTTGGTGTCCGGGGGCCACTCCTGAAGTCATTCTATGACTCAGTAGGGGCCTCTGCCATCTTCAACGGTGTGGTCTGCTGGGGGAGCAGCATGACAGCAAAGGATAGGGCTAAACTGGACAGCCTTATTAAGAAGGCCGGTTACGTCCTAGGGCGCCCCCTGGATCCTGTGGAGGAAGTGACTGGGAGGAGGATACAGAGCAAGCTGGGCTCCATGAGGAGGAACTTGTCTCACCCTCTCCAGCATACACTGAGGGCATTGAGGAGCTCCATCAGTGATAGGATGCTCCATCCCCGGTGTGTGAGGGAGAGGTACCGCAGGTCCTTCCTCCCTACTGCCATCAGACTCCACAATAAGAACACACCAAGATAATTATTTAACTGCACCTTTCTTGTTATTTTTGTAAATATGATTGTGTATATAATATAGTGCAGATTTATTTTTTATTTTCTATTCTATTTAGATTTTTTCTTTTCTTTTTAATATTTTATTTCTGGGTGTTTTATTTTTTTCTGGTATATTGCTCTTGCTGTTGTTAAAACTAATTTCCCCTCGCGGGACAATAAAGGGATTCTGATTCTGATTCTGATCACACCTAACAGGATTTTGTTCAATGAGATGACAACTTATTTGATTGTTCAATCCAGTGTTCAGGTTGACTTCAGTGCTTATGTTTTAAGTAGAAGTGAAGCTGTATGGTGCTTTAGTTTAATAAATGGACACAGCACTAGATTTTTTTTAGATTTTGGGATCAACCGTCACTTTTTAGTAATGGGAGAATTATTTCTCTGTACTGTGCGAGTAGTCCCAGAGCCATTTTGCATGAAGCCAATACGTTTTTAGGTCGAAAAATTTGCCCCCCTGAAAAAAAGTAATGCCCCCCTTAAATGTTTTTCTGCAGCCGGGTCTGTACAGAGGGACCATCGAGAGCCTACTGAACAGCAGCATCTCCATCTAGTTGGGGAGCTGCAAGGCTTCCGACTGGAAGTCTATGCAGAGAGTGGTGAGGACTTCGGAGAAGATCATCGGGATACCACTCCCCCCATCCGGGACGTTGCAAAAACACGCTGCCTGAACAGAGCCCACAGAATTCTGTCTGACCCCACCCACAACCCTCTACTGTTCTCTCATCTGGTGTCTGGCAGGTGGTTCCAGCACGCACAAGACCCCCTGCAGTTTGCCTACCAACCACAGTTGGTGTAGAAGATGCCACCCTTCACCTCCTGCATTGGACCGACTCCCACCTGGATTAAGGAAGTGGCTCAGTGAGGATCCTGTTGCTGGACTCTTCTAGTGCCTTTAATACCATCCAGCCCACTCTGCTGCACGAAAAACGGACAAAGAGGGATGTGGACCTTGGCCTGGGCTCCTGGATCTCGGATTATCTTACTAATGTATGTCAGGTTGAAGGACATCACGTCTGACACTGTGGAGTGCAGTACAAGAACACCTCAGGGGACAGTACTGGCCCCTCTCCTCTTCACCATTTACACTTCAGACTTCTGCTACAACTCAGAGCTGAGTCTCGTCCAGAAGTATACTGGCAACCCTGCCATTGTTGGATGCATCAGGGACAACAGCGAGGACGAGTACAGGAGTCTAGTATGTGACTTTGTGGACTAGAGTGAGAGAAACCACTTGCAGCTGAACACAACCAAGACCAAGGAGCTGTTCTTGGACTTTAGGGGGTCCTTCTAAAGCCACTTCTAGTGTCTATTAGAAGCGACGAGGTGGAGATAGTTCACAATTATATGTACCTCAGTGTGTGGCTGGACAGTAAACTGGACTGGTCCTGCAACACAGACCATGAGTTTAAGAAAGTAGACTCTACTTTCTGAGGAGGCTCCGGCCCCTGCAGGCAACTCCACTGCACGTTCTACCAGTCTGAGGTGGCCAGTGTCCTGTTTTATGCTGTGGTGTGTTGTGGTGGGAATTTGTCCAAGAGGAGTGTCAACAGGTTGGACAGGTTGATCAGGAGGACTGGCTCTGTGGTTGGCATTAAGCTGGACTCACTGGTGACAGTTGCTGAGAGTAGATCACTCGACACTACTGTCCATCATCGATGATGACAGTCATCCTCTGAACACTGTCATCAGTGAGAAGAGAAGCAGATGGAGGACACGAATAATCCTTTCCAGATGCAACACTTATATACTCAGGGACTCATTCATTCCTAGTGCTATAAGGCTGTTTATTTTTTGTATCCTTCTTCTTTGTTATTTTTCTTTGATCTATGTTCTTTATCTTAAGATTGGGATTGTGTAATCTTACACTTTCTTTTTATTGCACTTTATTCTTGTTCTTTGTCTCATGAATCTATCGTCTGTGTTGCTGTATGCTATAAAAAGAATTTCCCTATGTTATCTATCTATCTATCAAACCACCCCCACAAAGACAGGGACGGGGCTTCCCTTCAACAGTATAGCGAGCAGGACAGAGTTCATTAAGATGAATAAACCCTCCCTCTCTCTGCCATGTCTCTGCTGAAGAGATCGCTCAGAGAAAATTATTTATTTGCAATGTAGCAACAAGCCGATATGCTTCTCTGATGACGTCACTGAGGCAGTGACAGCGTAGCACAGTGGGACCTTTCAAACTTCTGGCAGCTCCGGAGTACACACCGAAATAAAAAGAGGAAATTAAACATTGACAACCACTCCTTCGCTGTGTAGGCTCCAGGAACTCTGTTGTGGTCCAGTCAAATGGCAGCTCTGACGTGTTGTCACACACATCATTGGGAGGAATGTAGCACTGACATCGAGCATGTCCTATGACGTCAGAATCAAGGCGGGCTGCAGCGCTCACAGCTTGACTTGTACACCAGAACAGGACCTCTCCTCGATTTCTTGCGTAACTCGCACGGTATCCGACAGAGCTGAAGATATTCTATTCAATTTTATTTATTCTGGACCATCCATGTCTATGACAGAGGGGGAAACGCTTGATCATAACTGTCCTGTGTGTAAACGTCCTCCATCAACTCTCTGATGCTAAACATAGAGTCACAATCATAAATCTGTAAGGCTTGAGACATATCCTTTGAGAGGTGAGCATATCAGCATAAATAGTTGTGAACATAACTTTTTTAACACTCAATAGCAGGAGCAAACTTCAGGTGCAGCTGATCACAGGTGCCGCCAGAAGCGGAAGTTAGGCAACAGATGGTGGTCAACTTTGAAAAAGGCAGCCTAGTAAAACAGTAGGTTTAGAGCAGGAGTGCCAAGTTTACAAAGGCTTACAATAGATTAACTAGGAGAAAGCTGATTTTTTGTGGCAAAATCCTTTTTGCTCTATTGCCAGATTGGTTGAGTCACGGGAGATGAAGATGCGGGTTTACTCTGAGGAAAATTCCCTGTGTTCTCTTCCAAAATGTTAGATACATAAAACGGTGGGTCTGCATTTCCCAATTTATGTATTGTTTTTTTTGGCACACTCTACAAAGAGAATGCAAATCAAAACAATTCCGCCATCAACATGTCAAGCTCTGTCTTACCTCATCCTCTGTCTCAATTATTTCGAACACACATTCCTCAGTAAGCATATATAGCCAAATATAATGAAAAAAAAATAGAAAAGATAACCTACTTACCACAAAGTCTAAGTTGGTAACAGGATACAAAGAATAAACTTACATTGAGTAGGTCATCTCCTTCATTATCCCCTCCCCCTGCCCCAAATGCAGAGTTGTTCAGCTTGATTGAAGGGTGAATGAAGAAATTAGGAGCCTGTTAGAGGCCACAGATCATGGTAAACTTTGATAAAGGAGCCTAGTATGACTATATATATCCTACAAAAATAGCTAACCTAACCTAGCATTGTGTACCTATTTATGTGCCATCCTGGATGAGCCGCACTACCTGAGCCAATTTTGTGGTTTGTTGCTGCCAGCATTCGAAAGTGACAAAAAAATATATTGTTGTTAAAATATATTTATATATATATATATTCTTGTAGCTGTAGGTTGGTTTTTTTGCTTTGGATGACATTCTTTATATCTTAAGTTCCATAGTTTTATATGGAATAGTGAGGCATTGTTGCAACATGACCAAGAATTTCTGAATTTAACATGCTGAAACCTGAAACATTTTTTGAGGATGATTTGTTTTAGAGACTGCACAGAAACCTGGAATATTCCAGCTCAAATAACCAAGTCTGAGGTAAAGTTTCAGTGAAGACCTCTGTTCTTGATTTGATGCAACACTTGCACGTGGTGAGACTAAGGGTCTGCTGTGTGGGACTGTAGGATGGAAAGCAGCAGAAAACCCTTTTCCCATTTATTATTTTATTTATTATTCACAAAATAATACATTTTTACTTGATGACATAATTAAAGTTGAAATATGACGTTTTTTGCCAATAAATGTTAAAACAAATTTGTGTTATTAAAAGATTAATAATCAGTTAGTCTGTAAGGTATTTTTACTGTGGGTATAGTGATTAATTGTCACCTATGTACAGTGTATTATATTAACTTATAACTTGAAACTTGATTAAAAGCTAATAAATCTTAATATTGCACAATATATATTCCATACATTTTTGAAAAAGCCTAAATAGTTGTAAAAAATTGGACTTTATTCTCATGTTGATCAGGTCAAGTGAGCAAAAGCTTATTGTATTTTTACTTTGTAAATATTTATTTATTGTCTTCTAAGTGTTTTAATTAATCTAAAATAAAAAATGTTTTGCATAGATTTAAATATATTTTGCTATATTAATGGTGACTTTAATGCACTCTAGGGGACAATTAATACATATTTCCGCAGTAAAAATGCATGAAACTTTTATTCACTATTCAAGACCTGATGAACATGAGAAAAAATTATCTATAAAGTTGTTTTTTTTTTATGTTTTAAAATATATTGTGCGATATTAAGACACCTGGTCTAGAAAAGCGCTATACAAATAATAAATACTTACTTGCATTAAATTAAGAACAGAGGAAATGTATTGAGAGAACACTGTAATGTCACCATAGCCGTATATTTTGAAAATCTATGAGCGATATTGTCGGAGATCCTCCTCATGACTTTAGGTTTATACCTTAATACCTTACAGAATACAATGTGAAGGTCTTAAGACAATACAAAGTCTGTCATAGTGGCGCGTTTTTTATTCGACCGGCAATACGTCTTTCTGCCAGTAGAGAGCGGAGGAGTGCTAGTTATCAATCTACTAATATGGTCGTCGGTACTTATTATCATTATTTTTAACTCAATGATAAATATACTTAACCAATGCAATTCTGTATCTTCTAAAACGTGTTATGTGGTTGTTTGAACACCGGTTTAGTTATGCCAAATCTGTAAATCCCACAATGTAGGGTATGGGGCTCCAAAAACGCTCTTGAAGGGTCCGTTCAGGTCACAAAAGCTACTGCGTTTCAAGTCACTAGCCTTCCCAAAAAAACACGAGGCAGCTTTTTAATATTTATCTTTTGTAATATATACATATATATATATATATATATATATATATATTTTTCAAACAAACTGTATTGATTATACAACAGATGAATTACAACACATATCAACGTGGCTATATTTGACTTTCATCAATCAAAATGCAAACCCCTTAAACCTTCACCATTTCTTCTAGTCCATTTCTTTGCAGGAATACATAAACACAGATAAGAAACACTTGATGTTGAAACACTTCTGTCAATGTGAGCAAACAAACATTGAGCGTCAAGAGTCATTATGACTCCTTATTAAATGGAGGCTGGAGTCGAAGGCAGGCAGAAGGACCATCCCACCACTGGAGAGAGAATATTTTCTGGTTTTATCCACAATCCTGGCTTTCTAAAAGTTTCTGAAATGGTTTCCAGTGCACTTAAAATGTATCAGTAGATCCCATGAGGTTTCTGACAGTTTACAAGAAGTTCTTCCTTGCCACTGTCACTCATTGATATTTGCTGGGACCTGTTTGTCTCAAGTGTCTTGGGATAACTCTTTAATGATTCAGTAATTTAAATGAAATTGAATTAAATTGAGGGCTAATGTCTAAACTAAAATTAAACATCAGACAATCTTGAATAATTATTCAGCAATCAATTAGAACAAGCTTGTGGGCTACTCTTGTATTGAGCAGGCGAAGTTCAGCACACATCACCATTTTGTTAAACACTACACTGAAACTGGCTTGTAGAATAGATCAATATATTTTTCTATATTATATACAGTAGATACAATTCTATATATTTTGAATCCCTGAATACATAAATCGGTAAAAAATACAAGTCACTGTTTAACTTTCCTAGCCTCGACTAAATTTGGGAGCCAGCAGCACATCATAATCCCCCTCTAATCAGATTAATTTAGCAAAAAGTGGAAAGGCCTACATTGTTATGTGAGTATTTGTATGTGTGTGTGCCTGAGAGAAAGAGGTAGACAGAGATAGTTTGTGAGTATGTTTGCACGTGTATGTGCATGTGCTGGTGTTTGCCAGAGAGAGAGAGACAGTTTGTGTGTTTGCTTCTGCGTGTGTGTGAGAGTGACTGTTTGTGTGTGTGGGGCTTTTGTACGAGTGTGCCTGTGTGTGTGTTACAGGAAGATCAAGAAAGAGTGAGAGCCAGTAAGTGAAATGTGAAAGTGAACTCACAGCCCTCTAGCACATTTGTTTGCTCTGCAGGTCGAGGCGTGAGTGTGGCTCAGCATGTGCACACAGGCTGGGACCAGGTTATGTTCAAGCCCCAAACAACCCCCATCACTAACACTGCCACACACACACTCTCCCTTACCCATTGAAAATACCCCCCTATGGCCATTTACTTCACTTTCAACTTGTTTTCACCCCCTTGGGCTGAATATCTGTGATAAACACCACTATTTGCCTTCAAACTCACGTTTGCAAGCGGTTCTTTTATGTGAATTTGCATGCAACGTACACAACTGATGCAGGACAAACTCGGAACCAACCAATTACATACTTCTGGTTACTGACAGACTGTATTCACATTTTCACTTGTAGGAAGCCAATGCTAGCACACATGGTGCATTAATATATCACTCTATGCTCCTAAAATTATCCAGTTCTACAACCAAATGCACTTCTTGACGATCAGTCTGTTTGCCATACTGTCATTGTCAAAGTGATTTAATTTGTGCAGGTATTTGACGACTGGGAACATACCCATGGCCACACACACACAATTTGGTGTCATAAATTGATTTTATGTGATTATAATTTGTGCCAGCACACTTAAAACACTAATATAGTCCCTTGTGCATTAAGTAGCATTTTAAATATTTGTCCTTACCATCCCAAAATGAGTAGGGATAAATGTGTGCATCCCATAATGGACTTTCTTTCTGTCTGTGAAAGGTAGTCTTTCTTACCTTGAGGGGCAATCTGTCAGGCGGCAACTGAAACAGTTTGGTGCTTCACTTAAACTGTCCATGTTTCAACTTGAAATACAGCTATTATCCAGTACCTATTATCGATGCACTGTCATGTCACTCAGAAAATGTCTCTTTACTGTTTTACTTTGGTGCAGTTATTTCCAACTCTGGTTGTTTCATAGCCATTTTAAGCCTCAGGCACATGTATCACCATGCTTACATTGTGATGCTATCTAATCCACATGTTTACTTAAAGACACTAACACTGGCTTTTTCGTTCTATCATTTTGTAAAGGAGTCGTTGCATAAACATACTAGGAATGTCAGGTCCTTGTTGAATTTAGGAGTGGCCGACAATAATTGGCACTCATTGGTGCACTTCAGTTGGGCTGGAGAAGAGGTCATGTATCTTGTAGACACTTGCTACTAACTTCAGGCTTCGATAGATATTCATGGTTGTCTCCCTAGTAATCAGTGATAGAGGTACTGTGTGTAGAAAAAGTCACTCAAGTAAGTAAACCTAGCCTACAGGAAAAAAACGGACAAATGGTGAATCCTTTAAGAAAGAATAGAAGTTCTAATAAAGGGTTGTTCCTACTCATCTCATTTTTTTTCAGTCTGGCTTCCGTAAACATCACTCTATGGAGACAGCCTACTAAAAGTGTCCAGTGACATCATGATGTCGGCTGATTCGGGTCAATACACTGTTCTGGTTCTCTTGGATCTGTCCTCAGCCTTTGACACAGTATAGTTGTGCCAAATCTGTGAATCCCACAATGTAGGGTATGGGGCTCCCAAAACTCTCTTGAAGGGTCCGTTCAGGTCACAGAAGCTACTGCGTTTCAAGTAACTAGCCTTCCCAAAAGGCTAGTGACACAATCTGCTGAGAAGATTGAGGGATGAAGTGGGACTGTCTGGGTCTGTGTTACAGTGGTTCTCATCAAACCTTTCTGGGTGCAGTTTCAGTGTATCTGCCAATGAAATTAGGTCTGATTCGGCGGATCTGTTGTGTGGAGTCCCTCAATGTTCTGTTTTGGGTCCTCTATTATTTTTGCTGTACTTGATTCCCCTGGGTAAAATCATTCAGAGATTTCCTGATGTTTCTTACCACATTTTTGCTGATGACATATGGACAAAACTGAAACTCTGGTGATGAAGTTCTAGGGTTGAGTCAGTACTTGGGTGACTTAGGCCAGTCTGTCAAACTGAGCCTGAGAGTGTTGTATTTGACAAAGACATGTCTCTAGTTCTGACCAGAAACTGTTTCCTTCAACTGATATAAATCTCTAAACTTAAGAAAATGTTGTCTCAACATGATCTGGAGCTTGTAATCCATCCGTTTGTGTCTTCTCATCTGGACTATTGCAACAGTCTGTTCTCATGTCTTAATAAGAAGGAGCCTGTCTCGCCTGCAGTTGATACAGAACTCTGCAGCGACAATTCTGAGCCATCATAACAGTCAGAACAGTGGAACTGTAAGGTTGTGGCTTCTCTGTTATACTTTTATCGAACACAGTATTCAAGAACTCACATTTCTCCGATTCTTAAAACTCTTCACTGGCTGCCAGTTTCTTTCAGGATCAACTTTAACAATTCTGGTTCCTACTTTCAGAGCTATTCATGGTCAGGCTCCTGCTTACATCACTGATCTGATCCAGCCTTACACCCCAGCTCGGGCTCTGAGGTCTGTGGCTCAGAATCTACCAGGGTGTTGCTCCTTTGGAACAATCTTCCTCTCTCTTTGCGCTTGATGGAGTCTAATGACTCCTTCAAGAAACATCCGAGATTTTCTTATTCATACAGGAGTTTTCCTGACTATCTGATTGTTATCTTGACCTTTTTAGTATATCTTTTTTGAGTATTTTCTTTTCATTGTTTAAGTGCTTTTTGACCCTGGTCTAGAAAAGCGCTCTATAATTATAAATTACATACTTACTTACTTACTTACTTCGTGTAACCATTGAAGAGGAGTGGACCAACATTCCACAAACCACCACCTGATCAACTCTATGCGAAGGAGATCTGCGTGAGGCGAATGGTGGTCAGACCAGATACTGACTGGTTTTCTGGGCCCCCAGACCACCCCCAATAAAACAAAGCTGCACCATTCAAAGTGGCCTTTTATTATTATTTATTATAATTATTTAATTTAAGGCACACCTGTGACATTATGCTGTCCAATCATCATCTTGATATGCCACACCTGTGAGGTGGGATGGATTATTTCGGCAAAGGAGAAGTGCTCACCATCACACATTTAGACAGATTTGTGAACAATATTTGAGAAAACTGGTTATTTTCGGTTTGTAGAAAATGTTTTAGATCTCTGAGTGTATCTAATAAAAAAATGGGAGCAAAAACAAAAGTGTAGCGTCTATGTCAGAGAGCTCAAGGGTCTGGTCAAGGGCTTTCATCTCCACAAAATTAAGGGTGTGAGCTACAAGCTACACAAACTATATTTATAAGATGCTGGAGTCATTGGCAAAATTGCAGGGAACAAGATAGGCCTCTGTGGTAATCAATGCTGGCCTTAGCATGAGCTTTTTCCTTCATTTCCTGGTACCTGTGTGAAGCCCTACAGATTTCCCTCCGTACCTGGGACGTGAGTTGGGGTCCTCTGTCCGACACATTGTCCACGGGTATACCATGCAGTCTGAACACATTATCAATAGGTCCCCAATCTCCAGGGCTGACGGGAGTTTGGGGAGGGGAACAAAGTGGACCATCTTGGAAAACTTGTCCTTTATAGTGAGGATTGCAGTCATACTGGCATACGGGGGCAGACGGGTAATGAAATCAATGGACAGATTGGACCAGTGATGGCTGGGGATGGGAAGAGGTTATAGGAGACCAGCAGGAGGACGATGGGAAGTCTGCCCTCTTGAGCACAGGTTCTGTCTTGGCGGGTCTGACTGAAGCTGGCGCTGACCAAACTCGCATTTTTCAGCCTTAACAAAAAGTCTCTTCTTAGTGCAACCGCTGGAGCACTAACCGAACATGCTGGGAGTGTTCATCGTTGGACCTGGAGACATAAGTAGACATAAGCAAATAAGTAGACATAAGCAAATATGTTGATAAAGTCTCGAGTATATCATTAATCAGGGCCTGGAAGGTAGCAGGGGCATTAGTCAGTCCAAAAGCCATTACAAGATACTCAAAGTGGCCTAGTTAAGTCTTAAAGGCCTGAGTCTTCTCTCACTCGTCCCCCCTCCTGATACGCACAAGGTGGTAGGCATTGCGTAGATCTAACTTGGTGAATATGGTGGACTTGATAAGAGGCTCAAAAGACGGGTCAATAAGTGGGAGAGGGTAACGATTCTTAACAGTGAAATCATTCAAACCCAAGTAATCAGGGCCGAAGTGACGCACAAAAAGTGCGTCCGCAGTACAAACAGATCTGCTAGGTCCATACTTGGCCAGCGAATACTGTGTGCGGAAGCGGTGGACCCAATGTGAAATAAAAAGAGTTTTCAAGTTCAAGTCTTTTAATAAAATTGTTGTTTCAAAAATAAATCCGCAAAGTTTCCAAAACGTTGTCAGTCGGGGAAAAACAGGAAACAAAAACACTGATGAGGATGAGGAGGGGAGTCAGGCTGGGTCAGTTTCAGAAAACCAAACATCAAACTCTGTGAAAATGAACAACAAAAATCGCTCGCAACGGCAGGATAATCCAGAATCAAGTAGTCAAATAAGTCCAATGAGGAGCAAGAGCAAAAGCTGTTACCGTGTGTAGAAACAAGATCCATTGGCGGTGACTGTTTTTAACTTTAAGCACCGCCGGGATTTCTTGATAGACTGCAGCCGGTGCACCCTTCCTCTGAGAACGCAAAACAGAGGCATGGTTCAACAGAAAAAACTACACAAAAACACAGAACTATGACAAGCTGGCCCCTACCATGGCTCTCAGGGCCTTAATGAAAGAAAATACATTTCACGGTAGTTCAACGGGCATGGAGGCTGTGAAGAATTGTTTAGTATGGCTGTCCTGCGACTGCTGGAGTCAGTCCTGTCTGTCCACATTGTAAATGGTTAATTTAGTGTAAGTGTTAGAATTTTTAATGCTATGATTACTTTCTTATAGGGAGACTATAGCTAGGATTTAATGGTTTGAAAAGTATTTTAAACCCTTTTTTTGCACAATTTTAAATGGCTGGGTGTCCTCCAACACCATGCTAACCAGGTCTTTATCCACTTCTGATTTTTTTTTTCCTGGGAAAAGATAGTAAAACATAGCACAAATATAACTATAACACACATTGCTTTATTACACTTTTAAATAACTTTTACATCATTTAATCAAATTACTGCATAATATATTATCAAGGCATTTTTGATGGCTCACCTGGTTTTGGTCCACATTCGGTGTTGTCCTTATTCTCATGCAAAGCTCTAGTGCCTTAGCATTGACGAGGCATTGTTGCTTTAGCCCAGCTCCCTGACAGAGCAAACATATCACCTTGTACAAAAAGTATAGACAAATTAAGGGGAATTGCATCGCACAAACTGTCTACACTCTGTGTGCTAACTCTCACTGACTTCAACTCTCCATCAACTACCCACATTTTGAATGGAGGCTGAGGTTCATATAGCTTTCAAAACTTGTGGGAAAATTTGAACCACTCCCAAAATTATTCACATGGTACATCCAGACAAGAAGCTTTGCAAGTCATAATTTTCATCTCCTCCAAAAAAAGGAGGTAAGACTCAATGCGCACTTTGCGGAAAGACCCATCCCGTACACAGCAAATGCTTCAAAGCCTCGACATGGAATTCCACTTCATTAAAAGAAAGTATCTGGCTCATCAAAACAAATATCAAGCACCAGGAATATCAAGCACCAGGAAAACGATCAAGATGGAAGCCAATTTACCAATTTACAAGCATTGAAATTAAGTTGACCCGGTACACAGCACTTTAAATTCAGTGTCAAGGTTTTCTTGATTATCATTTGTGTCAGCTGCATGCCATTAGGAAACCTGAAATTGGTCTATAACTAAACATGTCACATTTATCACCGTCTTTATGAAGAAAGGTGAATATAATTATGGAAATAAACTTCAGAATATACTTGGAAATCCTCAAGAAACATCTGAATGTGATTTCTAGCTCACCTAACTGTTTTAGCAAACTCAGTGAACCTTGACATACGTGCAGCTGCTTCCTTCTTGGTTCTGCTTGTTTCACCAGCCAGTTAGATTTTCAGATTTAGAAATCGTCTCTAGGTTTCATTTTTGCTAATTACTAAAAATAAAATGTTTACTTGGTCAAATTAGTTAGTGGACGGTATAATTAAAAATGCATCCTTGGCATTTTTAGTACCATGTTAAACCAAATGAGCTAACCAGCTATTCTTTCTGCTGGAGGTCATAAGTGGAAGAAGCGAGACAACAGTCAAATCAAATATAATATATGCAGTTAATTGTTAACTATTTAGGTGTTCAATATTGTACTTTAAATATGCATGCCAAAAAAACCAAACTTGGCACTCCAGTTTCAAATTAATCCAGAATTTTCCCTGTATGGTTCCTATGTGGGATACAGTTATATCTGATTGCAGTACCTATCATTGATCTAGAATTAAAAATAAATGAATCACTGTAATTTACTATATAAAGTGTATTTTGTGTTACTTTGCACTAAAAGAAAGCATTATGTACAGCATGACAGACATAGTATGCTGTACTGATCTCAGTGAACATGCTTTAACCTGTCACAGATAGTTTATAGCAACCAGAGATATCTTGCTCCAGGCCTCATATTTACAAATAGACTTCAATTCGCAATAAAATGTTACCAGGATTGATTTAACAATATGAGTGATTTTCGATTCCTCACAAGCCTAGCATTCATACCAGTTTATTTTCATTAACAACATTTCACAAATAATGTGTTATGTGAGATATTATTATCTGAATACATAGAAGTGCTGAAATGTATTTTCTTAATATTTTGTTACTTAACTAATTTGAGGATTTGGAAATCATTTGTCCATACAACTCTTTGAACTCCTATCACTGATCATCAAATCACTATTTCCAGAAGGTAATGTAAAAAATTTAAAAAAAATCAGAAAAGGTTAACTGTAAGACTACAAGAGATGAATAATTAGTTCTTAGGAGTACTAGAAAACCAATGAAGCATGGTAAATGTGAAACTGTTTGTGATGCTGAACGTGCTTTAACCATAGTGGAACCTCTCAGGAGAATTGTGAGCTCAGTTGAACTTATATGAAGCACATAAGACTGCAGGCAACATTTATTTGGTGCTGTTAGGGAAAATGCAGTGCCAGACATGTAAGTACAACTTTCTATTGTTTCCTTTTGTACATAGAGAATATGTAAGTAAGTAAGTAAGTACATGTAATTGAAGTACTTTAAACCATAAAATGTATAATTTATATGAGCAAGATCAGATGTTTTCTGAAAAAACTGATTGAAACAGCTGCCACAATAAGAAAGAAAAATACAGATTTACTGTTTCCCAGAACCAGAAAAAAAACCACTATGAATTCTTCAGAAAGAGAACAGTTGTATATTGTATTGCACTAGTACTAGATTTGAGCTTGATATGCAAAACAGCTGAAAGACTATTAAAGACTACATTACTGCACAGCTGTCATGTTTCCTCTTTTTGGTTTGCACCTGGGTAAGACGACAATGCTCTGTTGCTGTCCGAAATAACATGTGGATACTTTTTTATTATACTATATTTTAATTAATTTTAATGTTATACATGTATACATCAATTTAATGTAATACTATTTATGTTGTTGTACATGCATGTTAATGTTGTTGTTTTGTTAATTTATGTATTACTGTTTTATCTTGATGCTTGCACTTTTCTGTCTCTTTCAGAAAATGCATATGCAATTTTTTTTTTTAAACAGAATTTACAGAAATGAAAAACAATTGAACTGATTCTTGAGTACCACTGGCCTAGACCCAGGCTAGAGAAATGTTGTGTCTGATTAAACAATGCCTAAACGTCTTGGTATTTAACAACATGTTAAGCAAGCAGAAGAAAAGAAACAGATTTCTTTCCACATGTTGCAAATGTTCAAGTTTTCCTCTCCAAGATACAGTATGATCTTCATTAAGGACATTCTTGGTTTTGAAGTTAATACTTATAAAGATTTCTCCCCCTTCTGAAATCTCGGTAACCAAGATTACAACGCGCATTTTCCAATGTAAATATTTCCATTAAAAGACAGTTTTGACACATACTGATGAGTAGCATAAAAGTCCAAGATCAATATAAGACACACTGTAACACAACAGGTGTCATTTTAAATACATAAAAAAGTGAATTTTTTGCCTATTGTTTTCTGCATGCCTCAGGGGTTCATTAGTTCACCAGCAAAGTGCTTGTTAGAACTCAGTGCCTTTGACCCTTTGCTTTAATCTAGTTAAAACAATGAAAGGTTAGGTGGTCGGAGTTTGACATTTTGGGAATATTAAGTATCTTGATATTTAAAATGTATCAATCACAGCTTTTCTGCTGCTGAACCTGATGACCTCACAAAGTAAATGTTAGTAACAAAGCTCAGTAATAGGCTGTTTTTTTACGGTCAACAATTTGACTGTGGAAATGCCGATATGTACATTTAAATTTAATGTATTTTATCAAAAAAATTGTATGAAGGCTAAACTTAAAACAACATTAAAGATTTATGCTAACCATTATGCACCATCACTATATATAAACTCTATTAGTGGATGGACTCATTTTTTAGCACTAACGCACAGTTGCATTGTCAATTAAGAATCTGTATTTCCATTTCTAGAAAGGAAAGGATTAATATATATTGATTTTGTCTTCATTGTCGTTGCCCACTTCCTTCGCTTTATTTGTGGTCAGGTCACGGGGGTAAAAGCTTTAACAGAGACTTTTCAGTCTTTCCAGTGTGGCCTGGGTCTTGCCTGTGGTCTCCTCCTGGTGGGTCATGCCCTAAAGAGCTTACCAGCGAGGCATCCAGGAGGCATTCTACTCAGACACCCAAGCCACCTTAAGTGATTGTGTTTTTCATCCTATATGTAAGGCATAGTGCAGCCAGCCTCCTGAGAAAAGTTTTTTTGGCTGCTTGTACTCATCATCTTATTTCAGTCTCCACCCAGCAGTACAGATCATAGATAAGGATACGAATATAGATTGAGCTTTGCCCTCGGCTTGGCTGTCTTTTCACCACCACATATTGGTGCAGTGTCTGTGTAACTAATGACGCTGCCCGGATCCACCTTTCGATCTCACACTAATAATAATAATAATAATAATAATCTCTATTTATATAGCGCCTTTCTAGACCACATTCTTCTCTCACTCAGTAAAGAACATACAAACTTTTACATTTCATCTCCAACCTAGAGAAGGCTCGCTAGCCTGTATGTCGGTGGAATTGAGGTCATTTTAATATTCATACCACAGAACAAGATTTATGATTTTTCGTATATATTCTAATTTGCCAATGAAGCACAAAAAGGTTGTCATCAGTTGTTTGTTACAATTATATAGATCATTTTTTGCTATGTTTTTTTGAGCATATATAATTATTTACAGTTATTTTTTTCTTACATTTGCTTTCCTTCTCAATGTCCTACTATAATTATAAAACTATATTTCTAAAATAATATTTATTAAAGATTGCGACTGTTTCCTACTTTCACACTAGCTTCTCGCCAAACCAGACCATACCAAGGTGTTCGAGTGAAAGATCCAGTCAAAGAGCTGCTACGGAAAAAAAGATCCTTGAACAATGCAGGAAAGGTATCTTTTACACAGTGACACTACAGTTATCAAGTTAGAGGGATTAACATTCTAATCATTATTGCATTTTTAGAGCCTATTTAACCGACCAAACATAAAAGCATCAGCTTTAGTGAGCCTAACCGTGTTTCTCTGATAACTCTTGATGGTAGGGGAAAAATAAATATCCCGGGGGAATAGTGTGGACTATTTCTATTAGATGAAAGATGAAGAGGCAATACTGCATGTCAGACACTAAAATGTTATATTATGATCAGATAAATTCATATGAATTTACTATCAAAAGAAAATGTTTAATTCCTCGGGCTACATTTTTCACTTATCAGAACTGTCAGAACTATAAATCAAACAAATTTACCCGAATGTCTCCAGGGAGGAGTCAATCATCAGGATCAAGTGTAGGGTGTGAGGGTTTTAGTTTAGACTTGTGTCATTGTGCAGGCTTGCAGTGTGAGTGTTTAATATTACTGGGCTTTGTTTTACTGTCATTATTGTACACATGCGAAGGACAGGTAGTAACCATGCCTCCTGCCAGAAACAGTTAAAATGATACGACCTGGGTGTCCATTGTATGAATCAGGTCATTCCTGTATTTCAGGGGGGTTTTGGCCTTATATAATCCAGGTGTTTTTCCATGACAGTTACAGCCATTTTGTGCATGGCTCCAGGGTTGGGCATGCAACCATATGCAAAATAACTCACAACATCACAAAAGTAAAGCCCACCTTCTTTTTTCAAATCAGCCGCACAAACACAAGTCATTATGCGTATTTATCGTAATATGAATATAAGTCTGTCCATCTATCTCTCTATCTATCTATCTATCTATCTATCTATCTATCTATCTATCTATCTATCTATCTATCTATCTATCTATCTATCTATCTATCTATCTATCTATCTATCTATCTATCTATCTATCTATCTATCTATCTATCTATCTATCTATCTATCTATCTATCTATCTATCTATCTATCTATCTATCTATCTATCTATCTATCTATCTATCTATCTATCTATCTATCTATCTATCTATCTATCTATCTATCTATCTATCTATCTATCTATCTATCTATCTACCTGTCCGTCCGTCCGTCCGTCCGTCCGTCCGTCCGTCTGTCTGTCTATTTATATTACGATAAATAAAAACTATGTATTTATCGTTATATATTCAAAAAACGATAAATAAACATTTTTTTTGTGTGTTATATATAAATACTATTGTGTGAGGCCCTGATCTCTGTTCTAGATACATTTAATTACTCTCTACTACTCACTTATTATTGCGTGGTAACTTTCCTGATTGGTTTATTATCTTGAAAAAATAGATATAGTATGGATATATATATATATATATATATATATATATATATATATATATATATATATATATATAATATGATTAATAAAATGCAAATAGTAAAATCACAAAATACAATAAAACCAAAGGGCCGCAGCATTAAAACAAAACAAAAACACAATGTGGTAACGGTAGAATGAAGTTATTAGGGGTATGCAGTGCAGAGTTTTGATTTAAAGAGCGTGAGAAAGTCACAGTTACAGAGATTGGGCATTAAAATGTGGCATGGTGGGTGCAGAACCTCTAATAAATATGATGCTATTAAACTAAAAGAGCCAAATACTCATTAATTCAATGATGGAAAGTTATGAAAGTAGATCAGAGCCAGAAAATTGAATGGAATTTTACTTCTTTTTTTTTTAATTCGTAGCACTTGCTTGCAAATGTTATCATAATAGTGCCACCAGACAATGACACAAGGGTACCATTCTACTTAAACTTTCAGCAATACGCCAGTGTGACGCGCAGACTATTATTTGACGATGTTGAATTATGGGAGCGCAACGTATCATTAGGCACACAGAGACAATGATCCTGCTCACACAATAAACCATTTTTGTTTTTGGACTGTCAGATGAACCACGCACGTGCGGAGAGGACATACAAACTTTACATAACAATCCCCTAAATGGAATGTTGCCGCAGCCTACAAGCAAACCTCTGACCCCTAACTGTGAGGCACAGGCACTAACCATTACTATAAAGCTTCTACAGCTTCGTAAACAGAGTTACTAAAGCCAACCGGTTGAGGCAGATAAAGACACACCAAGAATAGCTTAATGAAGTGTGATTTGTGGTAGTTTAATCTGTAAATGAACCATCAAAGATCTGACATCAAGAGAGCAGAGTTTAACAGTGTAAGAGTGTAAAATGATCAGATTTTAGCAACTGGTCTCATGTCCAATTTGGAAGGATTCAGTGAAATCAGTACAAATCTCAAAATTGTAGACTGCTCTGTTAGCAAAGCAGTGCAACAAGGAGGTCCTCTGCAGGGTTCCAGGTAACCATCAACTTACACCTCTGTGCTGCAAATAAGAAATCTGCTTATTTATGTTTTACCAGACATGATTATAGCAGAAAGGCAAACAACTGATAAAGATGTACAGTAAGGTGTTAATCAAAATTATACATTCGAACAGGATAATGAATGTGTATTATACTGATGTTTATTTTGGGTTTACATATATGTAGATAATACAGTTGCAGAAAATAGCCGCTATCCACTATATACATAGTATATATAGATGTCTGAAATATGACAACAACGCTCATGCCAACACTAGCGCTAACAGTTACAGTGCATAATTACGTAAAAAGACATACTATATAATACAATACTATTGTGTGTGGTCCTGATCACTGTTGCAGATGAATTTAATAACTCTCAACTTATTGTGTGTATGTTTCAGGAAGTGACAACAGTTAACAAGCCATCACACTCCCAGGGTACACAAGCAGATTCTACCTGTACTCATAAAAATAAAGAAGTGTATTTTTTACATTTACTGCTGAATGTAAGCTTATGTGTCGTTTGCAACACAGTTGCTTTTCCAGCTCAGGTGACCGGTGGAAAGATGCCAGAAGACGATTTCAAGTTGCAGCTTCCTTCTGCCACTGTTGAACTACAGCCTACTCTAAAGCATTGGTCTTCTGCAGGCGTGGTCCTACAGGATCCTTCAACTCAAACAGCCACTTACATTACAGCTCACTCTCTGGCCTCAGACCACTGCATGCAAACACTGTATCCCAGTTACAACATGCTGACCTACACACCACTTCCCACAAGCCTCAGGGTGAGTGAATCAGTTTTGGGCAATAAATTATTAATTGATATGTTTTTCCAACTAAATATTTACAAGTCGATGTATAATGTTTTGCTATTATGTGGATACATTTTAGTTTAGTGTTATGTTTTTAGGATACACTACATTTAAAAACCATGCTATTATTGCCACACTGTACTCCCTTCTTATAATTAAAATAGTCATTTATTACATATACCTTTATAAATAGATCAAAATTAATATTGAGGAGATGTTAAACAGTTCAAGAAAGAATCGATTATTCCATTTTGGTGTTGTATTTGGTTTGGAGTTCCATATCGATTTAGTAAAAGTTTTAGTTGGTCAGTATCAGTAGAAAACTGCGTTGATTTTCTTCTTTTCACCGATTTAATCTGGAGTGTTCCAAGATGCTACTGCTATCTGCTGACTGATTAAGTGTATTGCTTTAATTGATGTTTAGGTGTAGATGAGCTGTTCAACAGAGATCATTTCGCTTTCCTAGTTTTTACTAGATTTTACTATATGGTCTGTCTCTTCTTGCCTTTGTTCTCCACATAAGTGCTATGACAATTAGAAGTCAACATCACTAAAGCTTTTGGAATGGGTGTTAATAAGTTGTTGATACAAGACATAAATGTAGTGTGTGACATGAGTATCAACCAGCTATGGTGTGATAAATTATGTATGTAGCCTTGCTAGGTGACATCCAAATAGATTTGTAAAAAAAAAAAGAAAAAACTAAATTTAAATAAAAAATAATGCAATTTTAAATTAATATGAGATAGAAAATGAATTTGTGCTGCGATATACCACATATAGTGATTCCTAAACAAAGAAGTAGGTATTCATGAGATAAAACGTTTTTTAATAGATAAGAAATAATAACTTTCTTTCTCTCTTCGAAACGATGAAACAATTGGACAAAATAATTTTGCCCTGGGGATCAATAAGTATCCATCCATCCATCCATCTATCTATCTAAACAAAGCAAAATAATACATAATTTAATTGTGTGACAGAGCAGTCACAGACTAAATTGCAAACCAGACTCTCGTGAACAATAAAAATCGAATCATTTGATGATCAGGCAAAGACTGGAGAGCTGGAGCTTCTTGTACTCAGGTAATTGCTTCCAGATGTTGATGACAAGGTCTAGACACCCAGATTGAAGGAGCCATGACAAAATTCACCATTTGCTCTATTACTCAATTATAATTATTTTTATTATTTATATAATTGTTATCACACTGTATTATAGATACAACCATACTACATTATTATAGAAGGGTCTGAATACATTTGCCTTCATAGGATGTTAATTTTCCATTTTCCTTACAGACCTTACCTGTCGGCCCAGACACATCTTCAGTTTCTCAGACTCAATGTTCAGACACAGGTTTGACCATCATTCCGTGGGCTCAATCCTACACTACTTTATCAACCATGTTCAGTCCTACTGACCCCCTAATCACTAGCTCTGCAGCATGTACAGCACCTCCTTTGTGTGACAGGGTTTTAACCCTGCCCTTGAGTACCCAGCTCCAGATGACCTACCAGATAAATCCTGACCCACCTCTGAGTCTGGAAGAGGAGGCAGAGGTGAAGCCACCACTAAATCTACTAGATGAGTTGCTGGAAGATCCAAACAAGGAGGGAGAGTTGGATGATGGGGAATGCCCTTTTTTTCTTTAGATGATATGAACAAGTTCCTTGAGTAGAGGTTAAACCTATAAGATAATGAAATAAAGTATATTTCTTAATTTTTTTGGTCCATTTTGTATGTGTGTTACAAAACATTGTCAAGCACCAGAAAGACCCATTTTTGTTGGGTATTTAAAATTCATGAATTTATATGGTCATCACATTATAAATTAAATGACTATAATATCGCAAAACTATTGTTCTCCAAACCCCGATTTGTGTCCAGTTCAATCTTTACACAGAGAGGCTTAACTTACTAGCTTCATGTATGTAGGCAGCCGGCCAGAGCTGGCTAGTTGCAGGTTGCAGGTTTATTTTGCCTGAAAGGAAGGATTCATGACATCATATATAGGCAGAAACTAGTTGTAGTCAAAATGGTATGACGTTTTTCACCTTAATAAGGGCTGAAGGTTACAGGGTTTTGTAGGTATGAGCCAAGACCAGCCCTCGGGTGAATCATATAATGATGATTTAATTCAGTTTATTTTATAAAGTAGTTATTGAAAGTTGTCATAAATTAAGTCACATCAAGAGAAACTTGGGGGTGTATTTGGATTTGATTTCTTTTTATATATTTGAAGAAGTACCAGGAAAGTCACTACAAAATTGTAATGCAATGTTTAGTAATTGGTAACATTACAATATCACTGTATTGAAATAGCATGATGTCACCCTATCTATATATTACTTTTGCATTACTTTCACAAAAACGTTGTTTTGGTATTGGCTTTTAATACAGCAATATAATGCCTGCATCTACGGCTCACTGCACATTACTATTGTGAGTGAGATACTGTAATTTCTGGCACATTTAAACGTGGAATTAATAGAACTACAGCCTAGTATTGTACATGCAACCTTCATTTTTAATTTAATGAGAGAGCGGGTGTGGTGGGAATATGCAGAATGAGCAAGTTAATATTACCTAATAAAATAAAAAACCCTTTTCATGTTTACCCTTTTCTCCTTAAGAATTCCAAGCAAGATAACAGTAAGTGCTTTATCAAAAATAAAACAGATTAAGACACAGACCAAACCGAGATTAGCACATACAGTATATACCATATTTTAAAGAGAAAGAAATTGAGACAGACCTCAGACTCAATAAAATTAACCTCCCAACTAAGTTACTTCCATTATCTGTAACATATGCTGTAACATTGTCGTGGGTCAGGCCATATTAAAAAAGAATGTCCTCAACCTCAGTAGTGATTTTCTCAAATGTATGACAACCCTTGGATCATAACAGGCTATAGAAGAAGTCAAGATTTGCATAGCTCCATTTCCATCTAAGCAAGTCTTGCATTGTGAATTAGTAAAAAATATTTTTTGTTGTAAGGAAATTTAATTCCCTTTATGGAGAGTTTTACAAAATTTTATCACCATACAAATATGTGTAATGCCTTAAATTACTGCATTGCTTTGCTTTTGGTTACTTTCCCAAGATAAAGAATGAAAAGAAAAATATACATTTCACCCTGCACCTCAATGTATTAAATGAAAAGTTAAATACTCAGAACAGGTGCACTGATGAAATGTGAATTTATTGTCATTGTTATTATTATTAGAATTTTTGTTGTTATATTTGGTTTTAAGGAGCTTAGATAAACATTCTAACAAGTGAAACTTTATTTCAAGGTTAAAACCCCACCTTGTCGTGATCCGGATCAACTGAAACAGTTACAGTATTTGGAGTAAGCATAAGGTCAATCCCTGTAGACCTCAAGCAGATTGCGTTTTGTTTTTATTATCATTACTGCTGTCAGTAAAGGAGACAGTGATGATTTAACATGTGTATGTGTGTTCCAAATATATGCACTGAAGTATATATGATCTGTCCAAGAGGACTGACAGATAAATGGCAAGGACTAAGACCATTTAATAATGTATCTTCATCAGTAACATCTGTTATTGGACATATGTTTGTTCTGTTTCACACATCACAAATGTTTACATTCACACCATAAAAAACACAAGATGGGTCCACAGAATGAGGTTTAACTTAATCAGTATAAGAAGACATAACCATAACAATGTGCTGTGTATTGAAAGGGTCTTAACTCTGCTAAAAGTGAAATTAAATCATCATTCTCACAGCAGACCTAAAAAGGCATGTCTTGTTAGAAATCTTACCCAAGTCTGTTCAGTATTATTTAGTGACATCGTAAGTGGGGCGTAAAATGCATACAATTAGATATATGATACACTTTTTAATTTTTGACATCTTGATGTTGTGCAGTGAGTCCTGGTTGTAAGGTAAGGTAAGGTAAAACTGACATGTCAAGTAACGCCTGCAGTCAGAGTATTGCACCACATGACCTGTCATGCATTCACTTGCAAAGAAAATTAAAATATTAGTTTGACCATTAGGTTTTTACATTATGTTGGGAATAACTTGTTCATTAAAACATCCAGCTAATGGTCTTATACGTCTTTCAGGTCTTCTGTCAGCAATGGTTTTCTGTGACCACAAATACATAAATAACAATAAATCAGAATACTAACATTTCACTGAAATGAAAGCTTTGCAGGCAGAAATAATTTGCGATCTCTTTTTGAGGAAGTGGAGAAGCTGTAATGTTGATTTCTTGACCTCATATCATAATGATGTTTTGAAGTTATTCCTTCATAAAGTTCCCCCCTCTGAAATCTCATGGAACGAGAGGTTACGAGAATTGAGCCAATGAATAAGGCAGATGCTTTTGTTTAAATTCCAGTTTAATACAGCAAAGCAATATACACACAAAACCACACTCACACACACACAAAACCACACTCTAACATTTCAACCCCCCCCCCCCTCTCCCGTCTATATATCTTCACCCGTCACCGGAGTCTGTATACCTGTGTATTGTATACATTTGTCCCAAACCCACACCTTTTTATTTCTCTCCCGGAGCCCCAGGGATCCACCTCCAGAGCTGCTGCTGATCCAGGGATCCACCTCCAGAGCTGTTGCTGATCCAGGATCTTCACCACGTCATCAGATCCCGAGTTCTCTCCAGCACCTCCATGGACTCTCCTACACTCTCCTCTTTTCGCTCACTATATCCTCCCTCACTCCTCTCCTTATCCATCTGTCTACCCCCCCATCCTTCCTCCCAGCCGGTCAGGCCGTCAACAATGAGTCTGGTTCCGCTCGAGGTTTCTGCCTTCTAAAAGGAAGTTTTTCCTCGCCATAGCTCACTGTACAGCTCACTGTACAGTGTTTTTTTTTTTGCTCTTTGTTGAATTGCTGGGATCTATTTTTCCTTAATCAACTGTAGTCTTATTTCAACTGTATAGTGTCCTGAGATAACTTTGTTATGATAAGACACTTTAAATAAAATTGAATTGAATTGAATTGAATATACAGTAATAGACTCTTGATTTTCTTTTTTTTCCCGTTCTATTACAGAATGCTCAATGTTATTATATTTTATCCAATTGAATAAATATAGATAGCCATGTACATTATTTAACTACTTATTTAGATATTTTCATACACGTTTTCTAAATAAAAGTACTGAAAATATTTGAGTACATTCCCTCCCTGTGGATTAAATAAAAGGACAGTTGGTTCTCTGTTGACTAGTTTCATGTTACGTTTATACCTCCTCAGGCAGTTACAGCAACTCAGGGACACACTGATTGCTTTCAAAGGTGGTAACATGTCATTCATTCCTAGAATTGCCCTTCCTTGCAGTACTTCTGCAATCCAAAAATGTATTTTACTTCAGTTTTACTGATGGAGTCTGCCACTCACGATTAAGTGGTTAACTTGACCTTATAGTGTCTGTAATGGCATCAAAAATTGTGACATGTGACAACATGTTGTCCTGAGCAGCACATAGAGAGGACAGGTACACCAACCACCTTAACAACCTATCTGGGAAATAACATTTCTTATACTACCTCGGCTGCAGATGCTTTATCTCTTGTAACAACTATAATATATTTTGTAATTGTGGTTACATTAATGATTGCTGGTATTCTTCAAGGCTCAGCTTTTTCAAAAGTTGTCAGTTTCATTTTGCAGTTAATGACTAGACATATTTGCTACAAACAATAATCTCTTAGGACAGTGATTTTTGGTTTAAAAAAAATTAATATATTTTTGACCATTTTAAAACAACAGTGAGCTGTATGAGGTACCTAATAGCAGAAAGGAGATACATATGCATTCATTATAGGAAGGCATGAGAAAGATAATATGACATGATTTGCAGGAATTGAGATTGATCAAGGACAGAGGTGGTAATGAGTTTTCAAGGGTGAGAGCTGAAAGAAGCACTGAGGACTGATAGGTGCAATTGTAGAGTAAGGAGTGTACTCTCTGACGATACTGTTCAACACAATTTTGAAGTCTAAGATAACATTAGACCTAGACGATAAACCTTCAATTAATTTTTTTTTTCTAAACTAAAAACCTGTGCCATATTAAAAAAAAATGCTTAGTTATTCTTTTACGAAGTCATTAAAAGTTTGACATGAATATGTACCAAACTGAAATATTTAAAAGTAATTAGGAGTATGGTAATATGGTCATTATAGGACTTTTCTCAAGGCTGAATCATGCTGCTTCAATTTAAAGAAGCATTTCAGCCATGTTCAGCCATTTCAGAATATAAATGTAAACACATTGCATGGAAGCTCGGTGTTCAAATTAATCCTCTTAACATTTCATAGCTGGAGAAGAAATTCAGATAAAAAATGGAACACTATTGTCTGTACTTGTCATTTCAATGCAAAAGTTAAAATCAAACTTGTTGCTGACAGCTCTACAATATGTCAAATAACAGTAGAAAAAACAGCAATGAGGTTTTATTATTCGTTCAAGTGTGCATTCAGATAAACAAAATAATTGTAGTATATAGAAAAAAACCATATTGATTAACTTTTGTTTACACAGAAGAACATGCAGTAATTTCTATTGATGAGTCCGACAATGAAAATACACAGGCAGCATTATTAACACCATTACTGTGCTGTGCATATTTAATAAAGATTAAAGAAAGACAATACTCACAGAACTATACATGTTTTCAAAATGAGTCAATAAAAATAGATACCATGTTAAAATTTTAGTCAGTTTTTAACACAGACGGATAAAACATAAAGCTCAGTAAGATGCCTTCTGTATAATGTAACCCTTATGGGGCCGCAAATGGGTTTAAAATCTTGAGCACAGAGGTCCTTATAGGTATTATAGATTCAATTAATTAAATATTTGAGATGAAAATGTTCAAAGAAATACTCAATCTAACTCAACATTATTGCCCCATTAAGGTCATTCAGAATCATACTCAATACTTAAAAGTGTAAAATCAATCACCAGCTGATCCAACTTCTGTCAAAACAATCTTCAATTCTCAATACAATTTGTTGCCTCTCTTCCACCCATCTGTATTTAATTCCTACAACATCTGGGCATTCTCTTGAAGAGTAGATGAAGGTTCTCCTAAGGGATTTTCTCTAAGACCTTGATCAGGATATTGCTCAACTCCTAGTGAGTCTTGTGGTGTGACATGGCATGTACTGTATGAAAGGAGACTTGATGTCTCCGAGGCTGGGAAATTGTCATGCATCAGATAGAAGCCAGCCCCACACATGCATCTGCCCTTACAATGGGTCTGTCATACACCAGTTATTTATTTAAATCTTATCTTGTCAGATTACATCAGTTTGGGTTAATCTATCCTTTATATGCACATCAAATCATACACAATTTGTGGGTTACAATCATTCACAGTCATACAATGTTCTATTATAATCATGCAATATTATAATTTTCGTGATTTTCATTATGTGATTAGTTATAATGTTATAATTGATTATGAAAATACTCCTGTGAAAATGAAAATGGACCAAATTTAGTAAATTGTCTCTCTTAACACACTCCAAATTATATAAGACAAAAGACAACGCATCCCACAACCACCACTTGCATAATCATTTCAAATTTGATATGTTGACAATTGTTTGATAAACTGAACATTTTATAAAGAAAATGTGTGCATGATTTGAATTTTACGATTGCATAAAATGTAGAGTAGGGACCAGATGGGAATGAACATTTTTTAAACTATGAGTTATATGTACAATGTTAAGAAAATTAAGAAAATACAAATAGAAGATGATTAAATTACAAATAATCATCAGTTTATTCAGTTGATAGTCACAGTAAAGAATACAGGAATATTCAACCTGAATATTAAAATGCTTTTTTTTCATGGAAAGATTTTGCTCTGATCTAGTGTTCAAATCCAATGTTGCATGGCAGGAACTGAGTGACACAACCTTGCTTAGTTAGAAGTTGTTCTCTGTCAATGAATAAAAGGTTTTACTGGGGGAGAAAAATACTGTGAGAGGAATGGTGATAAGTTAAAAGTGTTGTATTTGTCGGCATGTTGAAACAACTGCAGGTGTGGGTGTGTCGGCAATCAGGTTCCACAAAGTCTTTCCGAGGGAATTTCCAGCAAACTGCTGCAGTACAGATGCCAAACACGCGTACACACATGTGCATCACGATCACAAGCAGACAGAGAAAACTTTGACCCTTATTTTTTTTAAATGAAAACTCCTTTATCACCATGACCTTTGCTTGCACATTTTCAAATGATTTAAGAGCTTGAGTAAACAAAACACATACTGTGCTATATGGCACAGCACTGCATATGAATAAAATCAGGTCGGAATATTACAGCTACCAATCAAAGGCACCGGGCATCTGTAGACTCGATTAAGTAAACTTGATGTTCTGTCCTTTCAGCCAAACAAAGTCTAACCTGTCATTCATGAAAAAAAATATACTGTATCAAATAAAGAGTATCTTTAGAGGATTTTTGAATTGTGTTTCAATATACAGTATACTTTCACAGATTTCATAGTGATTTAGTTATTTGCATTGTGTTTGTGTGTGGGTTGAAACCAAAGCGTGAAGTAATGAGTGAAACAACTCATTTAAGCACTACAGCACACATTACATTTAAATTATTTTCTAACTGGTATTTCACTGATTTAGTGTTCGATTTGAACAGAACATACTGTTAAGGATATAATATCCCATTATTTTCATACAGAGTTTCTAACAATTTAAGTTTTATGCAAAATATTATTTTCTGCTATAGGCTAAAATGGTAATAATCAATTAACTAAACAATAATTTGCACATTAATAAGCAAGTTTTAAGGCCAAACCAGTTTAGTTCAAGGGTTTTCCTGGCTGGCAGAACATTTTAGGTCAATGTTTCAAATATTATTAGTAAATAAAAATTGACTGTTGGTTGTCTGCTGCTCTGAGACGCAAGGTGTCAAGATGAAACGAAGAAGACGTTGTGGGTTACTAATCTTCAGCTTGCCCATCACAGACAATTAGAGCCTTATCATATAGCTCAGGGATAAATCATGTAAACAAATAACTCTGATGACACACTGTCCTGTTGACCAACAATATGGCTGCAGATGCCCTGGAGGCAAATTACAGACCAGGTTTCAGTGAGAGGGCAAGACATTCTTGTTTACAATACAACACAGAGGTTTTATTTGGGTGTATTTTTATCAGCTTTAAAAATCATCTGGTGTCTGATATTGGCCCCACATTCCAGACCCCTTTCACTGAACTGTCTGAAGTGTTGTCTGTAGCTAGACACAGAACTTACTTACATATACTCTAAAATAGAGACAATCACATGAATTGTAGGTTATTTAACTACAATGTGAGGCTTTCTATATTCGGCCAGGCATGCTGAATTTATACCAGTTGTTGTTTTATTTTGTTTTTCTGAAAAAACTGCTATAAATCTACTCCAATCTATTGCTAATATAGTTTCGATAAATGGAAGAAGCTTCCAAAAAGCTGCTAATACTACTCAGAGAACCAATTCAATACGCAGGAAACCAAAATAATGCAGAAGCCTAAAAGCTAAGTATGATTATATCTAAAGTACACTTGAAATAGTAAAAAATTCAGGAAAGAATGCTGATCATATTTAACAAAAGAAATCCCACAATTTTAAAAAGAATAGAATGCATTTATTTATCATTATACACAATATAACAAAATTATACCATGTTAGTGCAAACATGCAATACAGTAAAACACAATATAAAAAATGCAATGAGGATTCCAGCAGTATAAGTTAAATAGATAAAATGAATTAATTTAGCAGTTTGTACATCAGTCCATCTGTGAACTCAAAGTGACAATGGCTCTGGGAAATAAACTGTTTTTAAATCTATTGCGCCAGGGAGGGAACTTTTCCCCAATTAATATTGTTGTATGAAGTATGTTTTCATTAACCATGGAGTTTTTTACTACTTAATCTTACTAGGGGAGAAAAGTACTGTCAGAGGAATAAGGCTTCCTTCAACTGAGAAAAATCTCTAAACTTCCTTTCTAACATCCATGCATTTGTGTCTTCTATTTTGAACTATTGTAACAGTTCTGCAGCGAGAATTCTGACCTGCTCTAGTAGAAAAACTCACATTTCCCCGATCGTTAAAACTCAAGTTAAAAATCCTGGTTCTTACTTTAAGAACTATTCATGGTCAGGCTCAACCTTACATCAGTGATCTGATCCAGCCTTACACCCCAGCTCAGGCTCTTAGGTCTGTGGATTAGAATCTGCTGATGGTTCTGAGCACACGCTTCCAGACCAGAGAGCTTTGGAACGATCTTCCTCTCTCTCTGCGTCTTCTTTCTCTTCAAGAAACATCTTAAGACCTTTTTATTTGTGCATACCTTTTTTCTATGGTGCCTTTTAGAGTTATAAATCTGTATCTATTTTTAACTTTGTATTGCTTTTGATTTTTTAAGCGCTTTGTGACCCTGGTCTATAAAGGCGATTTAAAAATAACTTTTACTTACTTACTTACTTACTTAATGTTTGTTATGTTTTTTTAAGATTTAGATTTTAGCTGAAAATGTCTTCTAATGCCAGATAGATGTAATTATTTTTATGTGAAAAAAACAACAATAATCAATTCTACTTCTTAATTAGATTAGAATTAGTTATTCACTTTAATTTAAATTGACATTTGATGTCAATGTAGTAAATGTTCGACCCTGATGACTTAAGATGAAAGCTTGTTTTCCCAATAAACTTGTAAGTTTGCACAATTACAATAAAAGCTGAACATTGTAGTGAGGCTCAAATGTAAAATAAACTAGCCATCTTAAACTTTGTGGCATCAAAGGGCAGTTAATGATCAAATTAGAAATAGATTTGTCGTCTTGTGGCATGTGTTGGTTGTCTGCTGCTCTGAGACAGAAGGTGTCAAGATCAATGGATAGAAAGAAGCAGACGTTTGTGGGTTACTAAGTTACCGCTTTCCCATCACAGACAATTAGAGCCTTATCAGATAGCTCAGGGATAAATCATGTCAACAAATAACTCTGATGACACACTGTCCTGTTGACCAACAATATGGCTGCAGAAGCCCTGGAGGCAAATGACAGACCCGGTTTCAGTAAGAGGGCAAGCCATTCTTGTTTACAGTACGACACAGATGTTTTAGTTGGTTGTATTTTGATCAGCTCCTAAATAAGCTGGTGTCTGATAGTGACCCCACATTCCAGACCCCTTTCACTGATGTGTCTGAGCCCACACAACTTTGTCTGCCACTACAGGGGTTCTCTGCCTTGCAGCCAAGGACTCCAGCAGGGGCTCTTGCTTGGCTGAAGGAGATCATTTATTTTTGGTTTTATATTGCATTTGTGGTCTGCAACAAGTTCTACCAATCGCAGTACAAGTATAAGGCTTTCTTTGTGAGTTGAAATGTCAAAGCTATTAATTGAGGAAACACATGAATTCAAGAGAGAAGAAAGATTGATGTGGACTATATAGCGTAAAATGTCAGATGTCTTTACTTCCACACTAGACATACCCGAAATGAGATCGGCACAAGTTACAATAGCAATAAAATTCTGTATTTGCTGTTCTCTGAATACATCTCTAATAAAAACGGAAAGAAAATATATAAGGGACATTAAAAACAAGTTCAATGCCAAATGACAAAGTGCACTGTAAATGCAGGAATGTATAGAACAGAATAAATGTACATGGCAAATGTGCTAAATGTACATCTGAATTTGGGTAAATTACATTGAATAGAATGGTTATTGTATTATGTAATACAGCTGAACTGCGATTTCAAATATTACATTTTTAAGGTGGAAAGATGAAGAAGTAAGAAGCTGTCACTTAAATGTACTTTTTACCTCTTCTAGCTTCTCTGCTTCTTTATATCGAATTATTCATGTGCGTCTTAAACACTGTTGTCACAGTTTCTCCTCTTAAACTCCTCCACATTATCCGCTTCACTAGAATGATAAATTTCAGCATAAAAACATTCCAATAAGCCATGCTGGAAATGAGCGAAAAGGAACATTTGGAAGGGAAATTGAAAATTATTGGAGCATAATTTTAACTAAGCAAACCCGCCAAAGAGTCTGACAATGCAACACAAAATAAACTGGTGGTCTTCAAAGTTTTTCTTCTGTGAGCTACTTACGTGACAAAGGGCCTGAATAGCTACTAATGGGTTTTATTCACAGAACTCAATAGAACCTCAACTACAAAACCAACATTGTTGGGATTTTTGTAATTTTCCATGTGCAAGTTTTATTTATGCCTCTGTTGATATGATTATTAATTTTTGTGTTTTTTGTTTTAGTGCAGCATTTTATAGACAACAAACTCCTTTCAGAGGACTTCTTGCTGCTGATCTGTCTTTAGGCTTTACCTAGCCAGATCTCATAACAGCAGCACGGGTTAAATGTTTTATTGACAGTTATTTGACAAGCCTGTGTTTACCTTTGGGAATGGTGGGGCACCTTCAATTTTGAATGACGATCATGTTTGTTCTTTGGATTTGTATTAAGGTATTGAACACTTCTATTGCTTCTGGGAACACTGCTATAAACATACAACAAACTCTATAGAAGCTAAGTATGATTATATTTAATGCACCCTCTGTAATTGTAAAACATTGTTTAGCCAAAAAAGCCTTAAAAAATGGTTAAAGTAAAAATGGTGGCTAAAGATAGGTAATTTGAAAATTGGAGAAACTCAAATACATCTGACAAAATGATGTCAACATGTTTCAATCACTTGAATGTGCAGAACAAAATGAAAAAAAAAAAAAAAACATATTTTTTTAGTGGAAAAAACAGCTTCATCGTAAAAGATTTAAAAAATGATCTTGCCCCTATAAGAAACATTTTCTCATAGGTAAGAATTGAGAAATTTGTCTTAACCTTAATGTGGCTTAGAGGTTCAACAAATCTTCTGAGTGATGTCCTAGAACAGGGGTCACCAACTTAGTGCCCGACACCAAAGGAGTAGCCCGGGTTGTTTTTATTTTGTGTTGACTTCCTTGTTTCCCCATTAGCAATTATTGGAGGATCAATTATAATATTATTATACTAGAGGAATATAAACCATAATAGTTTTTATACATTTATTTCAGAAGAAGACTTGAGTTCTGTGCTCTTTGAGTAGCTTGCAGTTGCAAAAAAAATCTGTACCCTTGTTCTTGTACATCTGAGGATGTTTAAAATGGTTTGTTCGTTTCTGAAGACGATCTTTATCACAAAACGCTACCCAATTTAAAAAAGCAGCGTAAGGGTACAACAAAAGTGAGAGCTTTTCTTGTTTTGGTTTGATTTCATACGATACATTACTTATAAAACACTACTATATCAAGGAAAAGTATTATTTTTATTTAGTAGTTTTCTTTCTTTTTGAAATGCATGGATCTGTTGGCTTTAATTCAGTTTATTTTCTTTAGAAGCAGGACATTGCGATACATGTAGGGAACAAAAATATATTCTTAGTTGGCTGTTCTACTTGCCTGTTGGACCTCTGTTATTCATAGGTCCAGACAAATCTGCTTACTTTCTTATTTTTTATTTGACGAGAGTGTTGGAAGGTTTGCCTTCAGTTAGTCCAACACCTTTTTGTTACAGGTGTGATCTATTTCTGCCTGCTGTCACAACTATCTCTAGCTAGCTTAAAACAAACTTTTTAAATAGCTTTAACATACTGGTGCAGCCATGTGTCATTTGAGAGTCTTCTTCGTGTTATAAAAATGTGAGAAAACAACAAGAACATATCTGTACTGTCAGTACAGTGCAGGCTAGCCAAACGCAGTCAGCTATAATTATGCCATGATTTTATGGTTAGGGTGAATAAATACAAAGCTTTCTGTAGAAATATTTCTAACAGTAACAAATTTAGTACTTCTAAATTTATTTTCTTTACAATCTTGTTTGTCTGACTTTACAGCTATTGAAAGTCACGTCCAAATGTCTCAATAAAATATATTTCTCTTTAACATTTAATCCTTTTTTAGATATAGACATAGATCTTGCATAAATATATTAATTATGATTTATTATTATTTTGTTTTAATTATTCTTCCACCAATATATTCAACATATAAGCAGGGGTCGTAAAATATATGATCTATACTGAGAGTCTTAATAGATTATACGAAAAAAATAAACAAATAATCCCTTTTGACACAATTTGACTGTATTTGAGAATATTTTGAAAGTATACTCGATTTTGTATTCATAGTAAAAGCCCCTAATATATATTTCAACCTTAGATTTTGGTATAAGTAAGGTATGCACTGCCCCACTATGTTATTTATGTCATTTACATTTACATTATTATTAAAGACTTGTTAAGAAGGTAAATAAAAAACATCTAGTTTCTGTCCATTAACTTCAACAAGGAGCCATGAATTAAACTTTTTGGGACATCACACCAGTGACAGGCAGCTCTCACTGACACTGCACTTAAAAAAGGAATGCATGTTAACTTTCTGCGTAATAAAACGTTCTTCATTTTATTGTACAGATCGTTATATTCAGCGGTGCAAAAACCAGGTTCCTGTTTTTTTAAAACAGACTGTGTTATTGTTATTAATAAGTTATTTCATTTCTAATGTAAAGTGTACTAGCCTTATACATTTTCCTTTACTCCAGAATGTTCTATTTTGTTCTTTATTTAAAAAAGAATATTAATCTAATAGATCATTGTTTCTTTCAGTTTTGAGAAGAACCTCATGAAGGAATGTTGCGCGTGTTCAACCACTCATATGTGGACTTTGCTGTACTTTATCAGCACTATTGGGGAAATGAAGTTTTTTCCATCATTTTTTTTTTTTTACAATTTACAATCTTGTGGTGTATAACTATAGTGTGTTTGTCATTTTAATTTTATTTTTGTGACAACATTTTAACATATAAAGAAAACAACAACTGTTCTTTTTTTTATTAAACATATACTGTATGTATGAAAATAAATCTATTGTAGGACAAAAAAGGCTCATTGTAAAAAAAAGTTAAAATTCCCATTTCTTCAACATTCAGTCTTTTTCCACAGTTCCAACTCAAACTTAAATGAAACCATACTTGCACATAGTAGAATTGACAAAAGAGTACAAAGCATTCATAACACATTATAACACATTTCAGTGTTCTGGGTAAAATTATTCTTCAGGTAGTTCTCTTCTACGGTGCAGGCATACGAATAATCTATTGGAGCATAATAGGTCGAATATTCTGGGGCAGCGTAATTCTCCTGCTGACCTGGCCAGTAGTGGGATAGGCAATAACAGTGGTGGGGGGTACAGTTCTGGAAGTGGAGTTGCTCAGAGGTGAAGTTGCTGAAGCTGGACTCCATCCTGGTGGGAGAGTCGTAGCAGGAAGAAGAGGAGGAGGAGAAGGAGTCCTGCGGGGAGTAGCTGTTCTGATCCACGGGGCTGCATAGCTTCAGCAACTCAGGTGAGGAACATGGACCCTGGAACAAAGATATTATAGCTTAAAATAATATTTGGCTGGTCAGGGTTTACTGCCTCATTTCTGTTTAAAAAATCCAAGGAGAACAATATTCATCATATTGGAAGACTCCAAGTATAAAATCAGGTTGGTGGAATTATTGACTTAAAGCAACATTAACCTTCTTTTTACATAGTTTAAAATACACAACAGGGTAGTTTTTGTCTGACCACTGTTGCCTGAGCCAGGTGGCCCTAATAAAAAAGTGACAAACAGAATATTCTGTCACATTTCACTTTTTTTCCAGGGGTAGTTTAAACATGTAAATGAGCTTTCTATGGTATTATTGTTATATTTATTCCTTGACAATTAGATTTTTTTAAATTTGACCTTAACTGGATGATCAATGGGAATCTGAAGCTAAAAGCTACAGAAATAATTCAAAACTATGTTATTCTATTTTGCAAATCAACATAAGCATAGTTAAGCTTTTTTTATTGATTAATTCCAAAAACACTTTTTCAACCCTGTTAATTGTTGAATCGATTTCTATAAATATGCCTTGATCAAACATAAAATCTAATTCAACTCATGAATTATTATTTTTTTTAATTGTAGACTATTAAATATATGTTGCTCTGATAGTACTGTAATAACACATATTTATTATTTACCGTAAAATTAAAGTCGATTTTAATGATAACTAATTAGTTAAATGTGGGTAAAACCTACCATTCCCTGTTCATAGTGGTCCACATCGGATCCTTGGCCCAATGGTGCAAGAAAAGCAGGAGAAGGGTGCATCGAGCTGTTGTAGCAGGAGCTGTCGTTGTTGATGTTGTCGTAATGGTTAGAAGGAAATAGGCCAAATTGTTGCTGCTGCTGGTGCATCTGCTGCTGGGGTGCAGAAAAGGCGCTCTCCTGCAGCTGGATGCTGCATGAGCTGGCAGCAGCTGGAAACTGGGTGTCGCGGAACTGGAAAAGTTCTGCGCAACAGTCTTTTGTTGTAGGGTCCACATAGTTACCTAAAGTAATACAAAAAGAGAGAAAAAAAAATTAAAAAAAAAACTAAAACGTGGTTAAATAATAATACATCAACTAAGGGTCATCAAAAGATGTTTCTATATCAATCCGCGCCTTTAAATATCGTTTAAACATAAATCCAAATTGTCTGTCACGTGTCTGTCCAAATAAGGCTCAGGGTACTTATATAATAACAGAGCAGGGTGACATGTAAAACTGGCTAAAAGTTACCTGTGTGATGTCATGAAAACATCAGCGAGCACATTTGAATGAAGGTTGTGTGTTTATAAATGAGGACGTGACTACTATGTTACTCACAGACCGGGAAGATTTTTTGTTTTTCTGGCTTAGTTAGGTCTGGAAAATGAGTTGCGCATTTTGTTGAATTTCCAAGCGAACTGTAATCATTTTATTATTTTTTTATTTTTCGCAAGGGTTTGGAACGGTGCATTCTTATTTTTGGTGTGTTAATGGTTTGATATTTCGTTCGGAGACGTTTGACGTGCATTGCGTTGAAGGATCTTGTGGCTGAACTTACTTTGAAAAGTCGGTGCGTAAAGATCCTTGATGTCCGCGCAAGCCTGTGGTATCTGTCCATTGGGAACACGGCGGTTAGATTTGTCAGTGTCATGATTTAGAGAACATTTTGGGAGTGGTTGGGGGGTGAGTGAAGAGGGCTGGGGGTTGCGGGGAAAATACCGTTTTTACTTTGTTCGCCTTCCGGGCTCTGTGTTTTTGAAGCAGCTCCCTGACAGTGACCTTTACCCGGACTCCTTGGTACACTCGAGGCTTATCTGCATGAAGACAACAGCAAACATCTCATGGTCACTTTACCGAAACATGTAGTGAGACAAAGCGGGCGATCACAACCCCCCACCCCGAAAATGCCAACCAGCCCCACACCCACTCATCCCTGCTACAAACTTTGTCCCACGTTATTTTAGAAAAGTTTGGATTTTGTTTTTATATTGGGCATTATATAGTGATGACTTGTGTGTGACCCCGAGCATTTATTATAATTCATTTACACTTTCGTGTCCCCAACATGTTTGTCTGCCTTATTAAACATGCCGAAGATGCATTTTAGGAATGTAAAAAACGACCAATAATATGTCAATCATATGTTGTTTTCTGCCAATTGATAACACCAGTACCAGCGTGTATTATATTTGCGGGTCCTGGGGTCTGGATAATCCAGACCTCGGACCTTGAAGAAATCCATTTTGTCCCCTCTGAGCTTCCATTCAAGCCGCCAGTCACTATAGCAGCCTGTGCGCGCCGTGCCCAAATCCACGTCTCAGGAAGAGATGTTAACAGAATGCTCCTCTGTAAGTATTTCTATCTTGCCCACGGATACTAGATCGTACATTTAAATCAAGACAACAGTTGTTTGATCGATCGGTTGACTGCGTTGGAAAATATCTCGAGATCGGTGCGTAAAAGGCACAAGAGACCAAAACAACAAGAGATATCTTAGTGGATCGACGACAGAAAACACTGCGTAGATTGTAATCGCTGTGAAAAGTTTATTTCGTTTAGCTTCAAAGTGATGAACAGGCGATCGTTTTTATACTGGACGCCATCGATCGTTTAAATACTTCTGTGAAACTGTAGTATTTTTTGCTGGTCTGCTCGTTGTCGCCATTCAGGCTTTTATAACGAGCTCATAGTTTTGACGCATCAACTCTCGATTTAGGTAATAAATGTACTGGAACCAAGGCCACGTTTGATCAAGCCCACGAATATCAACATATATGATTCGAAGAAGCTCGGTTTTTAAACTCTCGTGAATGAAACGCCTCACGTAGATTCGCATAATTCAAGCCTAAAGGCGTACTTTAAAGCACTCGGGATTGGCGAGCCCTATTTGGAAATAAGGCGATTTGATAAGTGAAGACGGCTCTGCTGCGAAACATCATCTGATAAATATTCATACTCCTAAACGCTACTTGATGATTTGTCCTAAATGTAACGGATAGTGGGCCAAAATGAAAGAGCAGACAACCCAATCACTGACGGTTACGCTGGAGCAGCTCGGTCACATTCGCTGCTGTGAATTTACTCGAGTAATTTATTCAAGATTTGATCAAATTGTTGAAATAGCCACGATCACAAACTAGGTAGATTGATAACGATTGTTCACATGGACATGGTGTGTAGAATAACATAAAATAATATTAAAATCACAACCATTGGCAAACCGACCTTTCATATCCCCCAAAATAAACGTTGAATATATTTTTTAAAGCAGATGGTTAACGTGTCTGTCGGTTATATTTTGTGTTGAAAATAGAATTTGAAGGAGAAACTGATCTCGTTCGGAGATTTGTTGTGGATTTTAATGTCGCATAACCATGCATCAACATATTATATAATCTCTTTTATTTTGTCCTTCTTTTTTCTAACAGGGTTAAACGCTCCAAAATTTAAGATCCAGATGAAATTCCAGGATGAAACTCACCAGACATGATGGCAAAGATGAAGAGAGGCTCCCTTGAGAAGACCTGTGGCTCCACAACGTCCTTTTCTGCCTGGGCAGAATGACCAAGAACGAAATTTGTACAAAAATATCCAAAAACACCGACATAAAAGTCTCACACTGGCATCAGAGCATACAACAATATTGTAATATAGCTCGAGACATATAAGTTTGAGATTTTCTCCCTGCATGCCTACTATTTAAAACCCCTAGAACTCAATGATTTGACAATGATTTGATTGCGCGTTACTTTCAATTTGAATATTCAGAGGCAACAGAGTTATATCGATTTTTAAGCAAAATTGACCACACACGGTCATTGTACAACCACCACTTTAATATAATATATTATCATTTCACATTTTGACCGAAAAGAAATCATACTTTTATTAATTTTATCCTCCTTTTGCAGAGTCTCAACTGCACACCCCCTGACTAGATACGTGGGCGCTGACTATATTGTGCGCAATCCAAACACTGCATTTGACCAAAAGACGGTGCCACACGTTTCTGGGGAGCATCCTGCATGTGTAGATTTGTTCCAAACATATTAATAAGCTTTATTTCGGGAAAAAGAGAATGAAAATGGGAGATAAGTGGGCGTGGCAAATGACTGTGGCCATCTTTGGCACCGCAGGCCTCCAGTAAGTGATGCAGTGCGCTGTCACCTGCTAAAGGCTCCTGGGTCACAGACATCTGGGATCATGCTTTAAATATATATAAGAAAGTCATGGCTCATTATTTAAAACTTACTGAGCAAACACATATATCTTTTTTTAATATTGAATATTGAATTAATCTAATTTTGCGAACATGCTGAAATAGTCAAAACGCAACTAATAATTATTTTAGATTGCATTAACACCAATTAAAAGTAAAAGTCACATTGCTTGGGCTACAGTGTGTGTGTGTGGGGGGGGGGGGGGTTATATACACAATGTTGACTAAAATATATGTTTATTTTTCTGAGGTTATTCTAGACGAAGTAAATCCGCATTTAGGGAATGTGCAAATTCACCTGAAAAACTAGCAGAAAGTTCAAGTTATATTTACGTGACTATAAGTTTATAGAAGTGATAAAAAGGATACATAGAAAAATAATAGACTTAATACATAATAATGTATTCATGAGAGGCAGTATAGTGTGAGTATTACTTGAGTCGGTAATCAGTAGTAGTAAAATCATATCCTTATCATTTTTAGTGATGAGTGAAGTCGGATTATAATAGTATTTTTTTTGTTCCTTCTTTATTTTCTTCTAAATCAGTTATACTTTATAGCTTTAGTTGTAACTTAATTTATAACAATACTTTTGTAAAAACATAAACCGGTAAGCAACCTGGACTCTTTACCATTTACTATCAGTAGTTTACCTCGAAACCCCCATGCGTTGTTCAAATAAAACAATTTAATTTAATTTGTTTTTAACACAATTGTGCAGTTTTTTTTAAGTGCTTTCAATGGAATCAACGTTGAATAACGTATTTCAAACAAAGCGGCTCTGTGGACTCTCCATTATTTGTCCTTTCGCACTTCCAATTATTGCCGTCCTATGTCCTGGCGATGCTGCAACATTGCACTCTAGCGGTCAAAAAAAGAACCAGCAATTATTTGGTAAAAATTCCGTGCAAGAAAAGGAATATTTACTGAAGCCGTCCTTGTTATAAAAGAGACTAATTTGTACAGGCCCTACATACATATATGTATCCTAAATGTAATTTCGATTATAAATAACTTCATGACCTTTTTTTTACAAAGATGATTGTGTAGCCTGATTAAAAAAGAAATATTAAAAAATGGCGTTACTGTTACTATCCAATTAGACTTTTTGCAAAGCAATGTAAATAAAGGCAATGTTTCATTATATTATTTATTGTCATCATTGTTGTGCTGTTGAATTGCTGTCGTTCTGAAGTATGGTTTTTTTGTGTGTGACTTGTAAAATGGGTTTCAATGGTTTTTGCATTCCAGTCAATAAACATGATTTGGATTAATTTAAGTTTTTTATAAAAGGTTAACATAAAAATATTGAAGTGCTTTGAAGTGGCGATATGGACTTGTAGAGGCTGTCTTATGTCCCAACAAATCAACAATGAGTGAATTACAGTGTGGCAGTTGTGAGGTTTCTCCAAACCTCAGAAGGCAGAACCTTGAGCTGAACAAGAGTCAGTGTTGACGGCCTCCTGCTGTGATCAGCTGGGAGGGTGGGGGTGGAGGGGAAAGAGAGGGATAGAGAAGGGCAAGAGGGTGGATTAAGTGAGTGAAGAGGGCAGAGTTAACCCTTATGTTATATCAGGGTCAAGGTGACCCGAAGGCCCGCAAACAAATGTGTTTGTGGTATCCATTGTTTGGGTCAAGGTTTGTATTCAAGTCTTCGGGTCACCTTGACCCTCAGATAATGCAAGGGTTAAAAGGAGGCAGCAGAAAAGTGTCGGTTCATACTGCAAAGGTGATGAACATAATGCAAGAAAGGAAACATATAGGGAGCTTGGTGTTTAACAACTCTTCCTCCAACAATCTAAGCATATAGCAGCATAATAAAAGGGCTGGTTCAGGCAAGAGCCTGAGTCAGTCCTAACTATGGTCATCATCTACATTTTAAAAGCTATTTTCGTGCAGGAATCACTCACACATTTGAACTGGCCTCGGGAATAGTCACACGCATGCAGAGTGGCCTCCTTTTTTACCGCTTTTTCAAATGGCAACCAGACAAACTTGATCACTGTTCACATTGCACTTTTCTCAAATTTTAATTGACAATTTTTACAAATGCGCATCACTTTAAAAAAACACAACTTTATTTAAAAATGTGTGTATGTGTTTGTGTGTTATAGAGTTTGTATGTTCTCCCCCTGTTGCGTGGGTTTACTCCAGGCACTCCAATTTCCTCCCACAGTCCATAAGCATACAGAGTTTAATTGTCGTACGGGTATGAGTGAGTGTGAATGGTTTTCTGACTTTGTGTACCCTGCGTCATACTGGCGTCCAGTCTAGTGTTTCGCCAGGCCTCTCCTCCAAAGAAACTTGCAAGAAACTTGCAATCCCCATAAGGGGCATAGAAAATGAATGAAGGAATGAACAATGACAAATGAAGACATATTCAATTCTAAAACTTGATGTGCTCAAATCTCATCTAAATTGCAGATTAAAACATCAGTCTTATTTCATCATTTTAATGTACATACTACAGCTGAGCTGAAAAATACTTACAATTTAAACGTTTACTGGTATCCACAAGGGGCTAAACATAAGGAATATCGCTAATATAATCAACTACATTACTTGAGAAAAATACCTTTTCTAAGGTCTATCTATCGCTTAGTTCTGGTCTGATGATTCACTTGAACATCACCTCAAGGTAAGGTAAGGTAAAACTTTATTGATCCCTCAGGAGGTCTTCTTCGGGAAATTGTTTCAGGAATTGAAATTGTTGAAAGGAATGTGTTCAGGCTTTCACTGTGCCCGTTAATTTGCTGAAACATATATTTTTTTAAATGGGTAATCAAATCAGTTTCTTTTTAAATTTGAAAAAAAGTTTCATTTGGAATTCCTATTAGTCACTTGAAGGTTTGTAATGCATTGTATACATTACGTCACAATTAATTGTTTTTCTTATTGTGCACTCTTAATCCTATCCTGTAATACTTAACATAAATAATTAATTTCTCTCTCATTTTACTGAGGCTGATGGCAGATGAGCAATTTTCTTACCTATGTCACAATGTGAAACTGAGTTATTTTATTCATCATTTAATCAAATTTAACATTCAATATTTTACATGTCAACGTAAAAAATAAACACGTTTGATTAAATTAGGTTGCTCATCTGTGTTTCTAAATGAAAGCCATGTGGGTGGAGTTCCTTATCTCCTCTGCAGGACATCTAGACCAAGTATATAATATTCAATATGCCCTTCTTATCTCATATGAAGACCAGGAGCTCTCGACATCCTCTTTAGCCCAGGAAGAGGGGGTTTCCCCAGGTTGTGGAGCTCCAGCTTGGCTCTCTGACTCCTCATCCGTCACCAACTTGGATGACAGGTCACCACTCATGTAGGACAGGCAGGTGAAGTTTGTACCCAGGCAGGATTTATTGGTTTTTAGAGCATGGTAGTGAGCATCCTCTTGTGTGTGCAGGGTGAACACTTGACTAGTGCTTACTGGGCACATAGATAAGCCTTGGCTGGGGGAACGGTACTGGGGAGGGCTGCCTTCAGGTTCAGGGCTTGGGATGGATGCTGGGACATTGACCACTGCAAGACCATCAGAGCAAAGAGTCTCTACTGGCTGTACTGGTTCTGGATCTGCCTGTTCCCATAAATCTCTCTGAAGAGCAAAAAAAAGTATAAAGTATACACTTTGGTTAAAAAGTTTTGTTCCCAACAAGTAAATAAATAATTGTAATAACAGTGCTAGTTAAAAAAAAAATTCAAATGGACAAGATTATAATCACCGAATTGATTATAATGTGAAAACACAATCACCTACAGATTAAAAGTCATTAAAATACATTTTCATTTTTAAACTATGGAAGGAAGGTGGACATGAAAAAGATTAGATTAGTTGTGCCGACAGATTAGTGCCGACACAAAGAAAGGAAGCAGATTTAGAAATAGCACGGTCATGTTGTCATTTGACTGCAAAGAACAAGATTAGTAACGAGAAAAAGTAAGAAAGATCATGTTTTATGACAGTGTTAGGTAAGTCAGTCTCAGAATACTTGGACACAAACCTTGGAGAGTCAGTGGACATGTTGACCAGTGAACTTTAGAGACAGAGATAGCCAGTAGATGTAAAGACAAAAACAACTATAAAGGTAAATTATCTAAAATGAAGGTTAATCATTATTAAGTCCTTATAGCTTAGCACAGTTTGAGGTTTAAGCATTTGTTTTTGTGGTGTGTTTCATGTTTGTTCAATGAAAATAAATCAAGACATATTGTGCAATTATTGTATTTGCTGTACAATTAAAAAACCTGACCAGTGATGAAATCTCAAATTTGTTTTCTAAAGCCATTCACTGGAGAAAATGTTGAGGATATATTTTGGAAAAATATATATTCATACACCTACCAAAAATAGATGTGAGGACTCTCCACTGAAAGGGGGCAGAAAGGATTGCAGGGCAGAGGATGGAAGGTATGACCCCGAAGTGCTGGAGAAAGCTGCAGTGCTGCGGTAATCTGCATAGGTTTCTGGATAATAGCTGTCGATAAGGGTGGAATGGCTATTCATGCTGGTGGGTTCACAGCTCATGGATTTAGCGCTGAGGCAGGATGAGTACATATCAGGGGAGAACTGCTTGCTGGACCCACTGAAGTCAGAGTCTGAGATGAAAGGGCGTCTCGTGCCATAGTAGTTGGGCAACATGTGGGACCCGGCTGGAAGACATAATAACGCAGGTTGAGTGCAACAAAAGTACATTATGAGGAGATCTTTAATTAGTCTGTTCTGAAGTTTTGCACCTAAAACGTGAACATTGTTGGTGTTTTGGTGAAAAAAACCCTCAGTGCAACATTACTAACAGAAATTCTGACATCCAGTTAGTTGACAGATATTTAACAAATCCATGGCATTTCTATACACAAATCATCCTTAAAACTCTTCACTGGCTTTCAGGATCAACTTTAAAATTCTGGTTCTTACTTTCAGAGCTATTCATGATCAAGCTCCTCCTTACATCACTGATCTGATCCAGCCTTACACCCCACCTTGGGCTCTGTGGTCTGTGGATCAGAATCTACTGATTTTTCCTCGCACACGGTTCAGGACCAGAGGAGAGAAATCCTTCCAGGCTGTTGCTCCTAAGCTTTGGAATGATCTTCCTCTCTCTTTGCGCTTGATGGAGGCTATTGACTCCTTCAAGAAACAGCTTAAGACATGTTTAATTGCGCTTTCCTTGATTTTCTGGAACTCCTGTGTTTTTCTCTGTGTTATCTTGACCTTTTTAGTATATATTTTATTGACTATTGTTTTGATTGTTTAAGTACTTTGTGACCCTGGTCTGGAAAAGCGCTCTATAAATATAAATTACTTACCTACTTACTTACTTACAAGCATAGATTAGTTTCTTACCTGGCATCTGGACAAAAGATGGTGGGGTTGTTGATCTCCCCTATCACAGAAAATTCAATATTAATGAAATTAAACAGTTACGCTTTGTTTATGAACATGATTTCTTTCTTATTTTAGTTTAATTTAAAAAAAAAAATTAAGTGGGTAAAAAGCCGGACTTCTTATATAATTTATGATGACAACAGCAAATCATTTAAGATTCAGTTTCCCCCAAAACAATCTACATTCGGTAAGATTATCATTCAATCCAGTTCATAATATTATACTTTCCAAGAACTGTTGCTTCATATATGATATGATGTCCCTTTGCACAATAAATCTGTCCTGTACTCTTTTTCCTTGCACTTTATTATTATTTTTTTTCCAACTGCGCTGTTGTGAAAGTGTGTTTCCCCTCTGGGGATGAATAAAGCTTTTCTATTTCTATTCTATTTCTATTATTGAACCTGTGATTTTTTTTATATATTAGTTGGACATTTCCTATAAACATCCACAAAAAAAGAGCTGTTGTTTGCATATTGTCAAAATAAATTAGTTGTATTTAAGCCAATGACTACAGGGAGACAAGCAAATGTTGTGGGAATAATTTGAATGAGATTTGCAAGGACCAAGACTTCCCCATGAGGTTGAGATACGGCTTAGTGATTTCCTGAAGGCTGTGTATGGCAACTAAGGGGTTGACAATGGATCTATTTAAATATTATCTGTTTTAATCTTATTTTACAACGACAAATCTTTCCAGTGTAAATCATCATATGTAGTCTTGTGTTTTTTCTAAATCAGAATTTAAAAAATATATATTTCATGTTTCAGCCATCACATTTGTGCAGAGCCAATCCGGGCTGAAATATAACAAAAAGTTGGGTGAGGTGAATAACGAAACAATTAGATGGTAATCTTATCTAAGGTTTATATTTGTATTTAAAAATTATGCTGATTTATGATACTCTGCCTTTTTTTGAGTTTGATCCAGTTCTGCCTGATACTGGCGGAAAACACTTGAACTTAGTTTAATTCATATATTATAAAAGGCTTTAAGCAAAATATTTATAGTTAAGATTTATTTGATTTTACATTCACTTATTTTCTTATAAACAAAGAGGTTTCTTGTACTTGTAGCTTTGTTAGAGAACTCACAACCCCATTTCAGATTAAACGGCCTTGCCATTCTTTGTTCAAAATCATTTCAGTACTAATATTTACTCTTAGATGAGAGTTAGTAGTGTTGTCAGTGGTAATTCACTGGCCTATGCTTCAGACACTGAGAGCAAACAGTGACATTGACCCTGTAAACAAATTCTGACAGGCAGTTAAGTTGCTATTATCATTAAGTGTGTATCAGATTTAAGACAACAATAGAAGGTTTGTCTGTGGCAAGAACATGAAGGAAAATAATGGAGTCTGGCAGGTGTGTTAGGACTAAACTTTGCATAGGCAGCCTCCTAGATGACCCTTTTCTCCATCCTTCGTGGTACCTTTCCACAACACTCTCTCCCACCCTTCCCCCCCACCATCACCGACTGTGGCCGTTGCCATTGCGAGCTTTGTGTCAGCACCCTTTGTGTGGTCAGGACAGTACGCGTTCTTTGTGTCGCACTCGACACGCTGTGTTCAGCTATTTAAAGACAAACTTCTTTTTTGGGGGGGGGGGGTGGGCGGGTGGGCGGGTGACAATATATGGATCATTGGTCAACAAAACAAGCCAAATGTCAACATTACATGATACTTCCTTTTAAAAGACAATGGCCTCCTATTTGTCCCCAGAGGAGGTATCCTCTGTTTTCTATGTTTGGGAGAACATTTTGAAGCAGAAATAGAAAGACGCGATAAAAGAAAGAAATATTGTGCTTACACTGTATTGTGGCCCATTTGTCTGTCGTGATCTCTTCTCTGCCAGCAGGTCTTTGACTGTGTGTTTCACTCGGACACCCTGATACACCCTCTTAGTATAATCTGTTGAGAACGGATAGAGAGTTTGAAAAAAAGACCAATGGAAATGTTGCAAAGAAAAACACATTATCATTTTACATAGGTTACCCATATAGGTTAATGACTATTTTGGATATTAGTGTAGAGGTCATGGAAATTGTCATTGGGTTTCTCCATGCAATTCAACAGCGTAGGTTTATTGCTTTGCTTTGACAAAAGAACTCATGTCTGATTCCATATAATGTTGTGGATCACTGAAATACACAGGGAATAAAGGCAAAATGTTGTGAGATTTTTAATTTTGTACTTAATTTTTGTAACACCTTTTCTTCTTTGTTTAATCTAAGTTAAAAGTTAAAGTGAAAGAGAAATGATAGCTGCAGACTACAGACAATGTGCAGATAAGTTGTTCCTTGTTTTTTTTAACTTGGGATTTTTCAGCCAGCAATTTCAACAAATAAACTCTGCCATACAACCTGTCTGCATTTCATCGCTGATCTGGAAATGAACCTGCTTGTTTAAAATAAAACTGAATGAAATGGGCGTCAAATCTTCTGTATGATGCATTATACAATATTACGTAGTCCAACACAGATTTTTATATGAATTCTGAAAAAGGTTTTTCACATGTAAATTCTCTTTGAAACTCGCAAATATATTAAGCGACATTCATACATTTCCATCTCGTCATCACTGAATACTCAATGTTTATTGTTAATAAATTAGCATTTGACTGTCTTGATGTGAATTTCTTTTCAATAAATATATACTCAAAGAGATAGTAAATTCAAATTTCTCCACCTATATATATTTAAAGTGATACTCGATCAGCTCAACAAAAAAAAAAGGATAAAATAATTCAAACCAAGGACTGTACATTTAAGAATATGAAATCTACATGACCACTATTAGTGTCATTGTTATCACTGGGTTTAGTTGCTAATCAGTCAAGTACAATTAAAATATCTCAATACTTTCTAAAGTATTCTATTGGTTGTAACTTTGTCAGCAAAGACTTGGTGAAGAAAAAACATTATGCGAATACAAGTATAGCAATATTCAACCTCAAATGAATATGATGAAATTAATTAATTTTTCCAAACAATCACAAAATATCATTTTAAGATTAGGGATTTAAGTAAAGAAAACAAAGAGCAATATTGTAGCAGTACCTTCTTTGTGCATAATTCTTACCTGTATCCATGATGTTGTGGAGAAGCCTGTAAGACACATGCACACAGGAACACATATGCACACTCACTCAGATCCTCCTGTTGTATTTGCTTACAGTAAGTGAATGTGCAACTCCATTCTCTGCACTCAGGTCAGGAAGAGGCGTTTTAAACAGTGAGGGCAGGGACACATGGAGCAAGCCACCTCACTGGGCATTCTTTCTTTTAACTTACCTTATGCTATTTGCTTAAATGCAAATGTTTGGCCAGGACTTATTTTAAGACCATTTGCATCCACGGATTAGTAGATGGAAAAATGCCGTACATAGAAAAGAGAGGAAACATCTTATGGAACAAGCTGCTATTTATTTTACTCGGTCAGCATTGTCATTTCATCAAAATATTGGGTGTTATTTTCAATTCAATTCAAATTTATTTAAAGTGTCTTTAAACTTTAAAGTTTCAGTAAGACTTTAGAGGAGAAAGGAAAAACAGATTCGAGCAACTAAATAATGAGTAAAGCACAGTTTGGTATTGGCGAGGAAAAACTTCCTTTTAGAAGGCAGAAACCTTGAGCAGAACCAGACTCATTGATGAACACTTTTATTTTGATGAAATGGTTGGAGTTTGACTAATAATTAAAATGTTTTAAATTAAATGTTTCATTAATCAAATAAATAAAACACTTCCTAATAAATTCCGACGCTCATTATGCCAGAGCAAAACAAATCTAATCATATATGAGCAATGGAAATGTACAGTATTTTGGCATCTTCAATATTTTTGTTGCTCCAATCTTGTCGTAGATACTCACAAAAGCTGTGTACTCACAAGTATGCTGTAGAGGCATATCCTAGAATTGCAGTCCCTGCTACAGTCGCCGCAGATGTACGAGTTAAACCTTGTCTTGCCAAGTGTTGCCTAGAATGCGCCGAAGATACCTTGTATGGTAAGCATTGAGATTTACCTCCTGTCTTGCATACCTTGACCAAGTCTGGCTACCATAGAGCAGGGTGCTGATGATGCAGGCCTGGTAGAGTTTGAGTTCGGTGCTAAGAGCAAGATTCTTATTTTCCCAAACCCTCTTGGTTAGTTATGACATCACTCCAGTTGCTTTCCTAATGTGGGCGTTGATCTCCGTCTTTAGAGAAAGGTTTTCTGAGATGAGAGAGCCCAGGTATCGGAAGTTTACAACATTAGCAAACTGTGACGTGTTGATGGAGATGGAGGGAGGTATAGGTTTATCCTGTGCCATTATTTTGGTCTTCTTGATGCTGAGTGTCAGGGAGAACTCTTTGCAAGCATTCGAAAAGCAGTCCAGCAGACATTGGAACCCGTCCTGCGAGTGACATGTAAGAGCGATCATCAGCGAACAACATTTCCCTGAGTAGGCCACGGGTAACTTTCGACTTTCTGCATAGACATGCTAAATTATACAGTTTGCCGTTGTGTCTGGTGTGGATTTGGACACCATAATTTGAAAAAGCGTAGTACAAGTTGCAAAAGCGTAGTACAGGAGGAGGGAGAAGAAGATGCCGAGTGCACAGCCTCTCAACAGCGCTTAAGGTGTTGAAGGGCTCTGATTTCTTACCCTCTAAGCTGACAGTGCCTTCCATATTTGTATGAAAGGACTTGAAGAGGCTCAGCAGTTTTGGTGGACAACCAATTCTCTGAAGTAGGTTAATGAGGTCTTCTTATATGTATAAAAGAAGTGAGATGTATAAAAGACATCTAAAGATAGATGTCTCAAAGAGGTCTAAACGTAGATGTCTAAAGAGGTCTAACAGAAGTCTAATCTTAGAAGTCTAAAAGACATCTAAACTAAGACGTCTAAAAGAGGTCTTCACTTAGCCGCCTAAAGGAGATCTAAACAAAGACATCTAAAAGAGGTCTAAACTTGAACATTGAAACTTAGACGTCTAAAAGACATCTTAACTAGATGCCTGAAAGGGGTATAGGAGATGTCCAAGCGTAAACATCGAAAAGTCTAAAAATAAGTCTGTACTTAGTCGCCAAAAATGTCTTTATTCTTAGAGGTCTAAAAGAGGTCTAAAAGATATCTAAAAGCAGTCCTAACTAAGATGTCTATAAGAAGTTCAAACTTAGACGTCTAAAAGTGGTTTAAAAGAGGCGTAAACTTAGACGGCTTAAAGAGGTCTAAAGATCTTAACTAAGATGCCTGAAAGACATGATATAAGAAAATAGTAAAGAGAGCTCAGATTGGCTTCAGTGCATGTCAATCAAATGGTTATTGCGCCAATTGGTTGACAATTCGATTGACATGCACAGCAGCCAATCTGAGCTCCCGCCTCTTCCAGTGAACGCACGGCAAAGTCCATATGAATCGAGAATAAAAAGAGACGTGCAGACTTCCCGTCAGTCATTTTACGCAATTCAGAAAAACGATATACAATTATAACTTGTTTTTTAAAATAATATATCGAACAAAATAATGCGCGTTTGATCGCTTCAGGTTCTTCTCTAGAGAGTCACAGAAACATGACGTCACGCACGTTCCAATGAAAGCGCAACAAATGCTGGTTTTCCTCAATTGATCAGGTGATCGAGGATACATCCTTAAAAAAAATACTTGTATTAATACACCATCACATGATGACTATTTGTAAATTACCTTTATCTCACGAATATAATAAGAATACGTTCAAACCCAAACACGTTAAACAGTCGCAGGTTAGCCACAAATTCTAATGACGTCAGAGACGATCAGACAAAGCGATGATGATGTGAAGTTACTGGTTAACAGTTTTATTCTCGTTAAACTTCATCTGAAGATGTGTAGCAGGACGAGGTTGTTGGCATTCCAGCCAATCCCGTCTTAGCCTGCGGGTTAAAAGGAGGCGGTGCGCACACTTCTCCCTCGCTCTGAATGGCTGGAGGCTGAGTTCCCACCTCAATCAGCGTCCTACGCTTCCGCTTCCGGGGTCAGAGGTAGGCTGTTAGCGACGACTGTGGTTCTCTCGTGGTGTTCTGTCCAGCTCTGTGGTAAGCTCATTGATCCTTTTGATAGATTCCTCTCTGGGTGTGCTTGGCTGCGTGTTGCTTCCCCTCTGCAACTTCTTTACGAAGTGGGTGACGCCGTTTCGTGCCGTGCTCCCCAGGAATGTTTTGATCGGTATGTGGCTAGGTGATTAGCACATATGGAGTTTTCCTCCTCCGGTTTTTTTAGTTTATTTTTAACTCTGCTTTTATTGATCCCCCTAGGTCACTTAGCGCAGCCTCCGCTAAGACCACCCGCTTATTTCACTGCTGTTTTGTCTTGGGTTGTTTTATTTAAACTTCACCCGGAACTGCTGGGACGGATCGGGTGGCAACGATTCGCCCCTCCCGACCACCTCTGTGTCCCGACGGCCGACTGTGCGTGTGTGTGATTGGCTAATCGCACTAAGTCGAGCGAGCGACAGCGGACTGAGGCTCTGTGTCGCAGTTCACCCCGGACTCTTGAGTTCTTGTGTTCATTTTTGTTTACGTTTATTTCAATTGTGTCTGTTTCTTTCCGTGTGATTATTTTGATCATTCTATGTTTTGTTGATTTGTCATTTGTTTAGTTTTACAGTTAAAGTATATTCATTTGTATTTTGTTCGTCATTGTCGTCACTCATTGTTAAAGTTTCACTCTATCTGCTCAGGAGCTGCCGTTCTGCGGTGTTGGATTGGTGTCCCGGTGGTGGTGTTTCCCCCCTTTCTTTTGCACGTGGGTTTTGTTTGTAGTGTTCCCAGGGATCCCCCCTTTTCGTCGGACATCTCTCACCGTAGGTGTCAGCCCTGAGCAAGGGTAGTCGTAACCAGCACTGTTTTATTATTGTGGTAAATTAATATATAGAAATAATAAATATTCTTTCTGAATTACTGTCTCTGCTCCTTCCCACGAATGAACCTATGTGCTGAACTTTATATTAATATCCTCTGGGTGAAATTCCCAGGGTGGTGTTGTTGAACACATAAATTACATAAGTAATACTCTATCCGTGCTCGTGTCGCCACAAACGTTTTAAAATCTAAATAATCCACTGATTGCGTCTGTAAATGCAGTATTCTTGTTAATAACCGTGTGTGTAAAATATAAACATTTACACCAGAGCACATCTGAACTCATTTACAATAGTGAGATTCATGTCAGACATGTTTAAAATTAACAAATATAAACTGTTAGTTTAGATTCATCTTTTCATTTGTTTTTTCATGATCACAGAAAGGAGAAATTTAAGTCTTGTGCTTCATTTAAATATGATCGACATCTTGAAATGGAGGCATGGAAAGGGATGAACCTGTCTGAATACTTTGTTGATTTTTATGAACAAAGGAAAATGGCTTGAGTTCGTGTCAAGCACAGATTCTTACACATGAATATTTTTGCTGCACCATTTGGGTTAAAATGACCATTTTCAGTTGGAAATCAACCTCCTCCTGTAGGTGACCTTTGCCTCCCTCAAGCATCGCTTCACCTCCTGCTGTGCTGACCTCATGCGACCCTTTCCCTGCTCCTGAAAGCCACCTTCTTCCTGTTAAGGACATCCTTGACCTCCTTTGTTACCTACAGTTTATTATTAGTGTAACAGCGGACAGTCTTAGCATGGGTGACAATGTCTAAGCAGAAATTTAAATAATCGGATTCATACAAAGATTCATACATCTGAATATTCTAGTGCCCATTTTTATCGGTTTGAGTGTTTTTAGTACGAAATCCACGAACTTCTTTGAACATGAGGCCCTGAACTTGTCTGCCGTATGGGAATTCCAGCTCTTTTCAGAGAACCAGCTCTTTCTCCTCGGCTCACTAAAAAGAGCCAGCTCTTTCGGCTGCCAAACGGCTCTTCAGGTTGTATTGATGCTTGAAATAATTTATTATCAACAATAAAAATAATAAATTATTCAAAAAACGAATTATCAATGTAAAAAACGTGTTTTATTTCTATGTTTATTACATTTTCAGCTTTTCCTTTCATTTAAATTTAAACCATTTCACAATATAGAGAAGGAAAAACAGATCCTGGCGAATCAGAACAAGCTAGGTATCGCAACTTTATTGGTACGCATGGGTAGATCTGGATTAGGGAAAAAGAGTTTCCTGTATACACACACAACACAAGACAACATTGACAGGAGGCTGAAGTCAATGAAATGACACTAAGGTGTTCCATCTTAGAAATGCAGCTGTAAGCGGTCACAAGCCAGTGTCTTTTTGGCCGGTCCCAAGCCCGGATAATTGCAGAGGTGTCAGGAAGGGCATCCAACATAAAACTGTGCCAAAACCAAATATGCAAATCAAAACTATGACTTCCATACTGGATCAGTCGAGGCCGGGTTAACAACGATCGCCATTTCTGTCGATTACCTACAGGGTAACAATGGAATTAAGGCTACTGTGACTCAATGTCAAAGGAGGAGAGGAGGAAGGTGGATTCGGAAACAGAGAAAAGAGGAAAGGAATGTATTTAAATTACTTGTGCATTAAGTATTTTAGAGAAGTACAGACATTATACGAAGCTAGGTGGCGCTATTGCTATGGGCGTCGTTAGCTGAATTACTCCAAAAAATAATAATTGAAAACCAGCTGATGCACTAACTTAACTTCAACAGAGGCAAAGGAAGACTGCATACATTTTGCAGAAGGTCTTTCAGATGGTTTATTTTTGTAGATAGTATTGAATTGGTTATTAAAGTAACATTTAACCTAAGAGTTGTCAACGGAAATTTATGACGATTATTCTATGGAAACACTTGTTTTCATATATTGAGGTTATATATGTCACGCAAAGCAAAGTGGGACCCGGGAGAGGCTGTCTTCCATTGGTCTTCAATGCAAAAAGTATTCGACCAATATGTTTATTTAGATCATATCCATGATAGACACACTTCAGCACACACTTAACCTTTTCTCATTTTAAATGTGTGGACTAAAACATTGTAGCCACAATATATTTCCATCAATCCCAAATATAATTTATCCTGGCCATGTGGTTGCCTCGATGTGGATATACAAAGTATTGGCATTTTTGTGTACATTGCAAGGACAATAATACAAAACGATGCATCGGACTAGATAGGTGTGATACACACGATCCAGGCAGCAGGGTAGTTGGAAGAGGGTTCAAATGCTGATAAAGTACATAAAATGAATGTTGCTATTCAACGTATATTTTTCATCTGATTTAATTAAATTACATTTTTGGAGGCCGACGTTTCAAGAAAATGTATATTACGTGAGCAATCCCTTCTACATTATACTTATGGAGGAGTATAGTGAACGACGCTAGATGGCGCTATTGCAATTCGGGGATTTAGCTGAATCACCCACAACCGCACCTGAATAAAACGAATGATGACAAGCTGATGCAAGAGAGGCTGTAACTTTGCTTCAACAGAGAGAAAAAGAAAGAATGCATACATAATACAGTGACTGAAATCAGGGGAAGAAAAAAAACGTGTTGGCACCCTGTCTCTCACCCCAAGTAGTTTGGTAAATGCTCTATGGGTGGTTGACAATGAACGAATATTTAAAGGAAGAAAGATGTGTGTTCAAGTGCAACGTATGGCTGTCCACAACATGAAGTGTTTCCAACATTGGAGCCTTGAAGAACAACTATTGCTTACCTTAATGGTTGTTAGAGCAAGGATTAGTTGAGACCTGGAAAAGGTCATCCATGTTACCCTCTTTAAGTAATAGTGGAATTTAAGACATTCCAGGGTCTCACAATTTTGAACCCTGCCATGACTGTGCGTCAATTGTTTGCCTATGGTTCAGATTAGGAATTTGCCTCGCTTGTGAAAAATTATTTAGATTCTGATTAACGGTAAAACACTTAATGGAAACTGATTAAGAACCCTGCAACAGCTGTTCCAGTCTTTAGCTATTGACGGCTTAAATGCTTTTTTATATTTATATTTAACTGTCCAATAACGGGAGTCATAATAAGCCTGAAACATCACTGACCATCTTGGGCTCTTTCCCCACTAGAAAAGTACCATGTTCCTAGTGTTGGCTTCTGCAGGTGTGGATCGACTCGCAAAAGGTTACTGTCTTAGTCTTAGAATTAGTCTATAATCTTTTAGGGGTGTGTATGTGTGCTTTTGTCTGCATGCCAAGCTAGGAGGTAAAACAGATAAATATTGTCTTGCTGTTCTTGTAAGCAAAGTGCCTACTTATTAGCAAATGATACATGACTTTGGTAAAAGAAGTCTCTAAATCACAGGTTTGGCAAGGTTAGAGTTAAAGGGCCATATCTCCACTGAAATCATTACATTTCATTTAAATAGGCAAATAATGATAGAGTTTTCTGAAGACACTTTACAAGAGTACAGGAAATCACGACCCAGCTAATCTCAAAGAGCAAGCATTTAGCAACAGTTGCAAAGCCAATATTCCTTTCAACAGTCCTAGAGCGGAACCAGACTCAGTGTGGACAGCCTTTTGCTTTGACCGGCTAGGAGTGGAGAGACAAGGATAAGATGAATACCACTTGTTTTATATATAAGCCTATATATGTTTATTGATAGTAATACAATCATGCATATATTTCACCGTAATAGTATTTTTTAAACAAACAAACTACGACAATATACAAATGCACTAAGGTAATGGAGGTGTAGCCTGCGCTCTCCAGCCACTGGGGTAAGCCATCCGACGCTTACTCGATCATGGTCAACGCTAAATTTTGAAAGCGCGTAATAGCAGAATATTACGGTAGCAATGAGTAGTCTTGGAAGAAACATTATGGAGCTATTACTGTTGCTAAACCTTTCTAAATGCGTGGAAGGATTTGTAAATAAATACGTGTATCTGTACAGTGATCCACAAATGCGCAAATTGATTTACGAATGTGTAACTCGATTTCAAGTTCCAAAAAACGAGAAAACCCCGCTCTTTTTGCCCCCGTGGCTTTGCAACAGCCCTGCAATAGTTCACGATCCGTGAATATGTAACAGGATTTGTAAACAAATGAATCAGCTGCGATGACACTGTACCGCCAGTACGGGGCAGATACGCCTCCGTGCAGCTAGTTAGAGTTTACATGACACTTACACGAACATGGACATGACATGAAAAAAAAAAAAAAAGAAATAATTTGTGGCCAGGAAATATCGAGTTGTGGCCTATCATCACCTCATGTCGTTGTATCAGGAATTAATTCAAACCTTTCAATTCATTCTTCGCGAAACACTGTACAGCTCACTGTACAGTGTTTCGCTTCTTGCTCTTTGTTGAATTGCTGGGATCTATTTTTCCTTAATCACCTATAGTCTTATTTCAACTGTATAGTGTCTTGAGAAAACTTTGTTATGATAAGACACTTTAAATAAAATTGAATTGAATTGAATTGAATTATAAATACTAATTACTTACTTAAGTTTTTAATTTGGCATTATATAGAGTTATTTGTAATATTCTTATCATATATATTGAACTCAATTGGGGTCACATATCTAAAATCAACCAATTATAGTAAATGAGTCTAGCAATAATGTTGTTGTGTCTTTCTTTAACCCCTGTGTGCCTCTAGAATGACCTCCAAATGACTTTTCCTAGATTTGCTTCAGTTTTCGCTTTTATCTATCTCGTAATCTATTCTTTAGCTTGGACATCCGTAGTTTATAGTCATATTTTTTACTATGTCAAATGCTGCAGTTTGCCTACTGGCCCACGGTTGGTGTAGAAGATGCCATTCTTCACCTCCTGCATCAGACCTACTCCCAGCTGGTAAAAGGAAGCGTCTCGTTGAGGATCCTGTGCCTGGACTTTTCTAGCGCCTTTAACACCATCCAGCCCACTCTGCTGCAAGACACAGATGCATGTGGACCCTGACCTGGTCCCCTAGATCTCGGACTATCTCACTGATCAACCACAGTATGTCAGGCTGAAGGACATCACATCTGACACTGCGGTGTGCAGTACTGGCCCCTCTCCTCTTCACCATCTACACTTCAGACTTCTGCTACAACTTGGAGCTGAGTCTCATCCAGAAGTTTGCTGACGACACTGCCCTTTTTACCCGAATTAATAGCGCCAGCTCAAAGGCTTTTGAAGACTTTGTTGACAGTTGGCGAGGGGCACCTCCCTTGGCAAGACCACATTGGCCAATTAGCCATTCAAGCTCTGCCGTTTAAAGAGGGAATGTGGACCTGTTGTCGTCGTCAGAACGTCGCTTCATTTCACCCTGGTAATCTCCTGACTCCTGCGTGCTTCGTTCATTCGTTGTTTGCTTCTTTTCTGTGTTCACTTTTTGTTCCATTGTTTGGTGAGTTTTTCTTTAGTTCTAATTTATGCCTTTTTGTGTTCTAGCGGCTAACGCTTCCTGTTGCCCCTCGTCAGCTTTTGTTTTTCCTATGGAAAATTATTTCATGATGGACTGAGAAAGTGGACTCCTTATTGTTTATCCCCATCTAGTGGACGTTTTACGGTTTTTGCACTGTGTTTATTATTATTATTTCTCTTGTATATTTTGTACATATTGTTTAACTCTATTCTAATTTTGTTTAACCAATTCGTCCACAACCACAGAAAATTACATGTATGTATACCCAGTGGCGGGCAGTCAGGGCCAGCAAGGCCTTCTCTGCTGGCCTAAACATAATCAGAAAATAAATTAAGAAATCTACCCGAGGCCTTCAGACGTTTCAGAAGTGGCTCTTGTACATTGAAATCAACGGCAGCCAAAGAATTGTTTTAACCAATCAGATTCGAGATGGCGACATCTGCGTGAGCGAGTTGAACATGTGACACGTTCATATCTTCTGATTGGATAGCACTGAGACTGGTCAAATGGAAGGAAAACGTGGATTGTTGCAGTGTGTGTGTGTGTGTGTGTGTGTGTGTGTGTGTGTGTGTGTGTGTGTGTGTGTGTGTGTGTGTGTGTGTGTGTGTGTGTGTGTGTGTGTGTGTGTGTGTGTGTGTGTGTGTGTGTGTGTGTGTGTGTGTGTGTGTTTCGCTGCAATTTAATGACTCTCGGATTTTGATGACGCTTAGTCTGGGGAGTTGTGTGTCGATCATATTTGCGAGTCTCAAATTGACATAGCTGCTGATTAAATTTTAGCAGTTGTTTTCTCCATGTGTTGTTGTGTTGCTAAGTTAAGATGCAGAGCGTGTGTGTCATGGCCATGGAAACCACACAGACTGTAGTCAGAGTGATATTTTAATATAATGCACTGATGTTGTGTTCATTTGATGATGATCTAAACATCTTATTGACCTACTTACTTACTTACTATAACAGTACACGTTCAGATCCCTGTGGTGTATAAATAATATTAAAGTAGTTATTGAGAGGTGGATTAATTCAAACGTGCGCCACTGAAGGCCTATGTGTGAAATGCAGGCCCGCCACTGTGTATACCAAAATATATTGGCTTATAAAGCTGCTCTTGAATCTTCTTGGTCTTGAATTAATTAAATTGTAAAATTTTATTCTACCTTGGCTTGTGTGACTTTGTTACAAAACACCATAAAGAAACCGCTACAGTGAAAAACCTAAAATACGTTTTAAGTGTGTCTTAAGTCCCTCAAAGTATCTGTGGTCCGTGTCAAGAGCGTCACATACCAAAGTTAGGGTAAGCCAAAATATTTCACATGTAGTCCATTTCCATGCATGCCAGTCGAGTTACCCACCTGTTGAACAATATAAAAAAATTGGCCCCTAATGTGTTTATGTAGATGCAGGATCCAGGCCATTCGTTGGGATGTTGGCCCACTTGGAGTTAAATGTGTCGGTGCCACATGTGCACTTTTAAAAAGAATGAAACTAATATAAAAAGGTAACAATAAATGGACATTTAGACTTTAAAGATTGAATTACAAAATGCCCAACTTATTTTTTATTTGTTGTGGCTCATAAAATAAATCATAAATAGTAGTGGATTTTTATTTTAGTTTTAGTGGCTGGTAACCCAGATTCTTTAAAGGGCAACTAATGTGAAAACTCAACTCTCCTGACTTCACCACGTGGGTGAACCCCTGAGTTATATATTTCATAATCTCAGGTCCTATGATTGGTGCGAAGCCCTCCAACAGCTTCGCTATTGGTTTAGGGGGGGGGGCACGTGTCCCTAGTCCGCTAGGAGCAGATCCACCCGCTGCCCAGCAGACCTGGATAATGGCTGATCACACCCAATGACAGAACCTCTGAGGGGAGACCGCCTCACCCCGCCGACATCTACCGTGATGGATGAAAAAGGCATCAGAGTACCCGAAAACTGGCCACCAGCCGCAAGATACCTCACTGGACAGGTAAAGAGGTTCCGGACCCAGGTCCAAGTGGGGCGGCAGAAGAAAGGCCAGCAGCGTGAGAGTCCCCGGAAGGAGGAGTTGAGAACCTTCGGAATACTTGGTTCAGACGCAATGACACTGATGACTCCTCGACTCCGAAGGAAAAAACACCCAGGGCTAATGGAGAGAGCACAAAGCTCACTTGATCTCTTCGTGGATGTCAGTGCAAGAAGGGGCGAGACCTTAAAAAACAAGATGTCACTCAGTTGCAGCAAGCCCTGCCGCGCTGCTGTGTTAGCTGCAGCCATGAGCCACAGGAGAGACATAACAGAGCCTGACGTCACATGGTGTCAAGCTTCCAGCAACTGTGTTGTCAGTCGGAATAATGGATAGAGCACAAGCTTGCTCTTATTTAATTATGAAGAAGGGGGGCAAAATACAACACACATAGACGGCAAACTGCAGGATGTACATCAAAACCATCGGAGCATCGGCAGAAGGAGATAATCCAGATCAGGGATGAGGATGAGTTGGAGAAATACAACAACTAAGGTATGGCGTACGAACACTCCACAACTACAGCGAAGCAGAGTACAATGGTTTTTACACGGACTGAGAGCATGAGGGATTTATCTTAAAAGATTGCTGAACAAAATAGTGTGATACGTGGAACATACCTTATCTGACCCTAATGAAGGAATTGACCCAGATAATCACTTCAATTTTGACATGACTGAGAAATGCCAACACTACACTGATGAACAATTCAATGCCAGCTTTGAGATGGATGGGAAACTGTCTCTAATTCACTTCTCTCCCGTAGGCACTGGGACACATCCTCAGTGATGTATCCTGGATTCGTTTGGTGTTTAGGGCCTTGCAACATTATTCAACCTCATCCAGGCGATGATCATGTCTGGCCAGAGAGATGTTGTTACATTGTGCTCGGGGAACCTCAGTTGTTTTCCCAGGTCAACGTGCACTGCCAATCAGGGGCTAATTGGAGTCCTGTTGTCGTTTCTTGAGGAGTCCTGTTGTCGTCTTTGGGCGTGCACTAGGTCTAACTCCAGCTTTGACGCAAGAGATTGTCTTCTTTTGAGCATGATGTTCCTTGCTGGTGCTGATAGCTGAGGCTATGGTCTCAGCAACTGATTTGAGTACCTGCTCATGGTGCCAACAGTAGCGACCGGGACTCGGCGAGGGACTTCGGGAGCAATAGAGGGGGCATGGTGTCGCACTCTTCCCCCACACATGGAGGTGCTGGGCTGGGGAGGGAATTGTAGTCCACCACAAGGAACTGGACCCGGTAGAAGTCTGCCTGTATGATTTTTTCCCATGTGACTTTTCGCTGCAATGTGCCATCCCATCTTGTCCATGCCGCCTGTTGACGGACACTGCCCTGCCCACTCGTTCTTCCTCCAAACCTGCTTGGACCTCCTCCTGAAGTAGATGTTGTCTTTCCTTGCCCCGGGCCTGGCTGACTTGGGTCTTTGGGAAGTAGCCCAGGCCTGCTCTCCCTGTTGCCACGGCCCCAACCTGCGCCTTTCTTCTAAGGCGTGACTCAGCCACCTACACTGCCTTTTCTGCCTTCCACTTCCTTGTACTGTAGGGCAGGAGGTTGCTTGTCCCATACAGGGCAGCGCTGTTGAGGCTGCAAGGAAGGCCCAGCCATTTCCACAGAAAGCTGCTGATCTTCCTTTTAAAGGATTCCACGGTTGTTACTGGGACTACATCGACAAGGAGAGGCCACAGGTCTCTGGGGAGGATGGAGTACTCGTAGATCCAGGCTTTAAATCTTCCAGGCAGACCAGAATTGTCTCCCTTGGTGAGCCAGCCTCCAGGCTCTTCGGTAGACTTCTGGATAGTAGCAGAGTCCTTTAGGCTGGAGTCAAAGACCTTTCCTAAGCTCTTGACTGGTTGTTCGGCGATGGAGGAATCACAATTCCTGAAATTGAGAACTTGTCGACCACCTTCCCCCTCTTCAGCACCTTGACTTGGCGGGCTTGAAACTCATCCTGGCCCATCAAATGTTCCCTCCAGTCCTTGTGAATCCACCTGCTCCCTGGGACTGATGTGTTGTGATAGTCAGGTCCTCCATGTAGGCTCTAATGGGGAGCTTTCAAACACCTGGTCTGGATAAAGGCCCTCTGCATTCCACTTCGGAAGACTTTACCACCATGTTCATTGCCAGAGCAAACAGGGAAACAGAAATGGTACATCCTGTTATTATCCCTTTCTCAAGGCAATGCCAGTCTGAGGTTACTGACCCAAAAGTGACCCTGAGCCTGAAATGATCATTATAACTCTACTCTCATGGGCTTCCCTGATGAGCTTTGTGACTACACCTTTTTGCTCTAGGCAGCGGGGAACTCCAGGTACTCCCCCCCCCCCTTCTACACTGAAGTATTGATATAATTGTTCTTGAGGAGAAACTAATGCTGAATGGGCTGTCTTGATGACCTCTTCAACCTCCTTTAAACTAGGCTCTGTCAATTGGAACCCTGCTGTTGGTGGGGCCGGGCTTATGAGCGCTCTATTGTGATCTAGGTCGTCAGTTTCTTCGGCAGGATGTTACGCAGCTCTTCTAAAGGTTGTCTTCCTTGGCGGCCCTTCAACTGATTCTTGAGGGTTCGAAGCTCCTGTCGCAGTTGGTGTATCTTAGTGGCCCTACAGTTAATGGTATAAGGGGTGGCCTCGGGACTGCCCTTCTCCATCCACTCAAATCTCTCTGAGCCGTAGCTGACAATGATGGTACTCATTGCCTGGAGTCTGCTGTTGACATCTCCTTTGACTGTTGCTTGGATGATGTTGGACACGTCCTCATCGAACTGCAGCCACTCACTCTGTCTGCTTGCTTGGGGCCACTTAATCCACTGCTGTGATACTACTCCGCTGGGGTTGGGAGACTCTGGTATGTGGTGGGACTAGGATCTGTGGGGTGTCTCCTGCCTGGGCTCCTCCTGCATCTCCCGCGCCAAACATTCATTCTGGCCTGATGGATTTTTAGGCCACATTGATTTTTGCACAACTTGCCGCATCTACATTTTCGTTTGCAGGGGTCGTTAACCTTGGGTATGTCCGGTTGGAGATGTCATCCTCCCCCCCTCTCTGGATCTCCTGGGGGTATTTTTCTATATGACTTTCCGTAGATTGCGGCTTGAATGGCCCTCTTCTTTGCTGCCACTGTGACTCCCAATCTGCAGAGGGAGCACCTGGTCCTGCGGCGGTGTTCTTGAAAGACTTCAGTGACTTCTTATCTTCCATATTCAAATGGAATCTGTTCTTATTCTTGGAGACTTTGAATTACATGTGGATGACATCACATCTTGTATCTGCCAATCAAATGAGGTCTGAATCGGCAGATCTGTTGTGTGGAGTCCCTCAAGGTTCTGTTCTGGGTCCTTAATTGTTTTTGCTGTACTTGATTCCCCTCGGTAAAATCATTCAGAGATTTCCTGATGTTTCTCATCACATTTTTGCTGATGACATCCAGCTCTACTTCTCTTTTGATCCAACTGAGCCCCAGAGGCTGAACAGCTTAGTAAATTGTTTGCTAGAAATCAAACAATGGCTGAGTGAAAACACTTTGCAGCTAAATGTGGACAAAACTGAAACCCAGTTATTGCTCCTGATGATAAGGTTATGATTAGGTCAGTCTGTCAAATTGAGCCTGAAAAACCTGGGTGTTGTTTTTGATAAATACATGTCTCTTGCTCAACACTGCAGAAAACTGACAAGAAACTGTTTCCTTCAACTGAGAAAAATCTCTAAAACTGGGAAAATATTGTCACAACATGATCTGTGTCACGAGTGGAACACGGCAGGAGACCCAGATGCGGAAGTGTACAATAATCCTCGGAGGAATAGTTCAAAAACAAAGTCCTTTAATAATCCATACGGTCGGAACGGACCGGAAAAAAAAAACAGAACAGGCGCTCGGGACGAGGGGAAAAAAGACTCACGTGAGTAACTTAAATTGCTGACAACGTCAGGGGTCTTCACAAGACGGTACATAAGAATGCGAGCGCGGAGCGAGATCGGAGATGCCAACCTGGTCAAGAAACTGAATACTCTGGCGAGTTCTTCCGGGTAGAGATGCTCCTTATCTGTGGGAAGAACCCGCCATTCAATCATCCCCAGCCGCGCACCTGCCAGCGTCTGTCAAGACAAAACAGAGGACACGTACCACAACGGAAACACAACTTCAAAATAAAACAGGAAAGAACATAAACATGACAATCTACGATAAAAGTTAGCAAAACCCAAGAACTGTTGCAATTGCTTGCGGCTAACAGGCACTGGCCATTGGGACACTGCCTCTACCTTCATGGGATCTGGCCGCAGCTGACCCTGCCCTAGAATAAAACCCAGAAAACTCACGGTGGAAACTCCGAACTCACTTCTCTGCCTTGACAAAAAGTCAATAGCCGTTGGAGAACGCGGCGGACATGGCTGAGGTGTTCATCATGAGAACTGGAAAAGATCAAGATGTCGTCAAGATAAACATACACAAAATCATTTAAGAAGTCCCCTAAGACCTCATTAATGAGTCTCTGGAAAACCGCTGGCGCATTGGTCAGGCCAAACGGCATGACAAGATACTCGAAGTGTCCTAGGGGGGTCTTAAAAGCCGTCTTCCACTCATCGGAGGACTCCAACCAAGTACCGTTGAGTTCACCCAGTCAAAGTGAGGATTATGGATACAAAGCCAGGGGAGACCGAGAATTATAGGAGAAGAGGGAGATGAAATGAGAAGAAAACAAATGACCTCAGAGTGGTTACCCGAAATAGTGAGGGAAAGGGGAGTGGTCTGAGGAGTCACGTCGAGGAGCGGTCGGCCATCTATGGCGCAAACCGGGCGGGGAACGTCCAGTCTAACCAGGGGAATGTTAAGGGAAAGGGCGAAGTCTCGGTCAATGAAGTTGTCGTCAGCGCCAGAGTCGATCAGAACCACCTCAGCAGTTGAAGTCATCTCAACAGTCAATAGTCCAGGTAGAGTGATCCGGTGAGTGGGGCCATGAGAAGAGCGGGTGTGTCCGACCCGAGCACTAACCTTAGGGCGACTTGGGCAGACACGTAGTAGGTGACCAGGCTCGCCACAGTACAAACACAATCCCCTCGTGAGCCTGTGGGAGCGCTGTTCGGGAGACAAACGTGTACGACCCAGCTGCATCGGCTCGTCGGGTGGCGGCGTCGGAGTCGCAGGAGTCAACTGAGGAGCTGGTCGGTCAAAGATGGAAAAAGGAGGAGAGAAAACGACCTTGCCACGTTCCCTGCGGCGTTCCCTCAACCTATTATCGATCTTTATAGCTAGGTTGATAAGAGCCTCTAACCCCTCTGGTTCATCCCGTGTGGCGAGTTGATCCCTGACGGAGCTACTTAACCCCTGGGTAAAAGCGGTTATAAGTGCGGGCTCATTCCAACCACTCTCGGCGGCTAATATACGGAAATCTACAGAGTAATGCCCCACAGACTCATCTCCCTGTCTTAACCTAAGTAACTTGCGAGAGGACACAGCGGGAGAGCGATGGGGCAGGTCGAAAACCCGGCGCATCTCGTCAGTAAAACCCTCATAACTAGCTAGAGCCGGAGAGTTAGACTCCCACAAAGAAGTAGCCCAGTCCGCTGCTCTACCCCGGAGGAGATTTATCAGATACGCGATCTGGGCGCGACCCGTGGAAAACGAGGAGGGCTGCTGGCTAAACACTAACTGAATCTGGAGCAAAAAACGTGCACAACCACCCACTTCTCCACTATAATGTTCCGGCGTGGGTATCGTGGGTTCCCGTAGAGCCGGCAATCTTTCAGGTTGAGCAGGAGCGGAGACAGTCGGCGCGCGCACAGAGGCTGCGGCGGCTGCAAAAGGTGCGGGAGGGGCCAAACGAAGAGTCAGCTCACCCACGGCGGCTGACAGCTGGACGAGCGCTGCGTGACTGTCCCGTGTCACCTCCTCGAGAGAACAAAGTCTGGTTCCCCTTGACTTCCGCTGGGTCCATCTGGTGGCCAGAGTATTCTGTCACGAGTGGAACACGGCAGGAGACCCAGATGCGGAAGTGTACAATAATCCTCGGAGGAATAGTTAAAAAACAAAGTCCTTTAATAATCCATACGGTCGGAACGGACCGGAACAAAAAAACAGAACAGGCGCTCGGGACAGAGGCAGGACGCGGCTGGAGATCGGGGTCTCAGAACAGCATCTAAAAAACAAGGGAAAAAAAGACTCACGTGAGTAACTTAAATTGCTGACAACGTCAGGGGTCTTCACAAGACGGTACATAAGAATGCGAGTGCGGAGCGAGATCGGAGATGCCAACCTGGTCAAGAAACTGAATACTCTGGCGAGTTCTTCCGGGTAGAGATGCTCCTTATCTGTGGGAAGAACCCGCCATTCAATCATCCCCAGCCGCGCACCTGCCAGCGTCTGTCAAGACAAAACAGAGGACACGTACCAAAACGGAAACACAACTTCAAAATAAAACAGGAAAGAACATAAACATGACAATCTGGAGCTTGTAATCCATGCTTTTGTGTCTTCTTGCCTGGACTATTGCAACAGTTTGTTTCCATGTCTTAACAAGAAGGAGCTGTCTCGCCTGAAGTTGATTCAGAACTCTGGCTTCCAGTTTTTCTTTCAGGATCAACCTTAAAATTCTGGTTCTTACTTCTTCTTCTTCTTACAGAGCTATTCATGGTCAGGCTCCTTCTTACATCACTGATCTGATCCAGCCTTACACCCCAGCTCGGGCTCTGAGGTCTGTGGATCAGAATCTACTGATGGTTCCACGCACACGGTTCAGGACCACAGGAGAGAAATCCTTCCAGGCTGTTGCTCCTAAGCTTTGGAATGATCTTCCTCTCTCTTTGCGCTTGATGGAGTCTACTGACTCATTCAAGAAACATCTTAAGACGTTTTTATTTGTTCAGGCGTTTCCTTGATTTTCTGGAACTTCTGTTGTGTTATCAGTTTTATCTTGACCTTTAAAGTATATACTTTATTGAATATTGTTTTGATTGTTTAAGCGCTTTGTGAGCCTGGTCTGGAAAAGTGCTATATAAATAAAAATTACTTACTTACTTACAACCTCTTATCATATTCACAAGCAGTATCGCAACACACAGTGCTACTCTAATTGATAAAAAATGTGATGACATAGCAAGAGGTCTCCTGATGAATGCAAACTTATACAACACTGTATGACAAACACCGTTCTATGGAAAAAATACACACAAATCAGAATAAGGAGGGGAAACCATGTCTTACAAAAAGATTGACAGTACAGACAGTTCATTATAACTAGGACGGTCCAGTCAAAAATGAGATACAAAAGGTACAGAAAAAAAAAAAATAACATCCTAAATAAATGCAAGGAAGAATACTACAGCAATCCATTAGCAGAAAATGTGGATCAAACAAAAAGATGATGGGATATTCTAAACAAAGTGACCAATAATAATTGCCCAAAACCGAGTACTTCAAATATAACAACATGCAGGAAGATAACTCAAGAGTCATAACAAAGAGATTAATTTCATTTTTTGTTAACATCGGGCCTTAGCTAGCCAAGGTCATCTCGAGCACACCCCTACACCGGGAGCACTTTGATAGGGATGAAGACAGAAACTGAAGCTCACTGCTTCTCAAAACAGGACACAGAGATCTGAGACACCTGGTGAACAAATGTGTAGCAAAAACATCCACTGACGTTAATGATCTGGATATGAAACTGATTAAAAAGGTCTTATCTGGTATCATTGCTCCGCTTACTTACATTTTCAATCTCTCATTTCAAACTGGGACATTTCCCACCCAAATGAAAGTTGCCAAAGTTGTTCCTCTGTTTAAATATGGTGATAAACATGAGTTTACCAATTACAGACCAAACTAAATACTGCCAAAACTGTCAAAAATTCTACAGAATCTATTTGACAATAGGCTAGACGACTTCATCAACAAACTCAAATTGCTGTATGGCAGCCAGTATGGATTCAGAAAGAATCACTCGACTCACAGCGCTGAGTCTGTGGAAATCATTACTGACGCCATTGAGCAAAATAGGAATTTTCATATATGTTTCATGTTACATATGCTACAATAGGTGATAACACATCAACTTGTTTAGACATAGTCTGTGGGGTTCAACAGGGGTTAGTTCTGGGGCCAAAACTGTTTATACTATATATTAATGATATATACAAAGTGGAACTCGTGGAAACAGTAAATCAGGAAATGGCCAAGCTTCATGTGTGGTTTAATATAAACAAATAATGATTAAATCTAGGAAAAACCAGGTACATGCTATATGGGAAAAAAGGCTGCAACAATGTATTCTTCAAATAAATGTGAGTGAATATTGAAAGGGTCAGTGAGAATAAAGTACTGGGAGTTATTAAAGATGACATGTTAAGTTGGAAAGCATACATAAGACACTTAAAAAGCAAGTTGGCCAGACGCGTCTTCATATTATGGAAGTCACAGAAATTAATAAATCAAAAAGCACTACATATGTTGTATTACGCACTGGTCTCTCCACAGCTGCTAAACTGTGCTGAGGTGTGGGGACAAACTACAAATGCTCCACAAATATAGTACTCCAAAAAAGATCTTTGATAATCCTACATCAAGACAACTACAGGGCACACAAAAATCAGTTATACATCAAATCAAACATTCTTAAGTTATATGGCTTAATAAACTATTGCACTGCACAAATGATGTACAAGGCTGCAAACAAAATCCTTAAAACGTGCAAAGATTATTTCATGACAGAGAGACACAATCTCAGAGAAAGTATAACAAAAGACACTCTTTACCCAAACAATGAGTTGAACTAGAGAAGTGAGTCCGTTTGCATGTAGCAGGATGTTACATAATGTGTATCAACAAGGTTAAGATAAGCTACAAGATGAGACTGATATTGACTACTGTTGTGACTTGTTATGTCAAAATGTCAAAAAAAAAAAAAAGTTTTTTTAAATCATATTTTTTATGTTAAATCGTAATAAGCAAAAGAAAATATTTCATTCTGAGAGCAATGGGGCAGGGACTAGGTAAGCTTTTCGCTTCTCCCGCGTTCCCTGTTGGACATGTACTGTATTACTTAAACCAACTTTTTGGGTGGCGACTTGATAGAGCTTTCTCTGTAATGACATTATACAAGAAGATGGTGAAATTGTATTTTTTTTCGCGGGAGCCTGTTGGCCTTCAAACAGTTGCAGTCAGGCCCTTCAGCACTCTCTCACAACTAGACATTCAAGCCACTTGATTAGGGCCCACATGACATGTTCTCAGTTAACGTTTTGCTCCTGCTGGCCCTGAGTTGACCAAAGAGAGCAAGTTAGTTTATTCCTCCTCTTTTTGTCTTGAGTGTCTTTCCTTGGAGTCAAGAAGTCATCCTTCCAGGTGATGTCTCTCACACTGCAGGCTTTACACCCACAAACTAACATGGACACGGAGCAGGAACGTCTTCATCTGTTGTGAGTGATTTAGACTGATGTTGCGGTGGGTGTTTTCTCTCTCATGGTGGGATTTGCTATTAATCTGGTCTACCAGGTGGGAGGTGGTTCTCTCCTTTGGTCCTGAACCGTGTGCGAGGAACCATAAGTAGATTCTGATCCACAGACCTCATTACCGAGCTGGGGTGTAAGGCTGGATCAGATCAGTGATGTAAGGAGGAGCCTGACCATGAATAGCTCTGAAAGTAAGAACCAGAATTTTAAAGTTGATCCTGAAAGAAACTGGAAGCCAGTGAAGAGTTTTAAGGATCGGAGAAATGTGAGTTCTTCTACTTGAGCGGGTAAGAATTCTCGCTGCAGAGTTCTGAATCAACTGCAGGCGAGACAGCTCCTTCTTGTTAAGACATGAAAAAAAACTGTTACAATAGTCCAGACGAGAAGAAACAAACGCATGGATTACAAGCTCCAGATCATGTTCCGACAACATTTTCCTAAGTTTAGAGATTTTTCTCAGTTGAAGGAAACAGTTTCTGGTCAGTTTTCTGCAGTGTTGAACAAGAGACATGTATTTATCAAATACAACACCCAGGTTTCTCAGGCTCAGTTTGACAGACTGACCTAAGTCACCCAAGTACTGACTCAACCCTGGAACCTTATCATCAGGAGCAATCACCAGAGTTCACTCAGCCATTGTTTGATTTCTAGCAAACAATTGACTAAGCTGTTCAGCCTCTGGGGCTCAGTTGGATCAAAAGAGCAGTAGAGCTGGATGTCATCAGCAAAAATGTGATAAGAAACATCAGGAAATCTCTGAATGATTTTACCGAGGGGAATCAAGTACAACAAAAACAATAAAGGACCCAGAACAGAACCTTGAGGGACTCCACACAACAGATCTGCCGATTCAGACCTCATTTGATTGGCGGATACACTAAAACTGCGCACAGAAAGGTAAGATGAGAACCATTCTAACACAGACCCAGACAGTCCCACTTCATCCCTCAGTCTACTTAGCAGGATCTGGTGATCAACTGTGTCAAAGGCTAAGGACAGATCCAAGAGAACCAGAACAGTGGATTTACCCGAGTCAGCCGACATCATGATGTCACTGGACACTTTCAATGAAGCTGTCTCCGTAGAGTGATGTTTACGGAAGCCAGATTGAAACTTCTCATGGATGTCGCTCTGATCCAGGAACAAAGACAGCTGCTCAGACACCACCTTCTCCAAGATCTTGGACAAGAAAGGGAGCTTAGAAATAGGTCCCTGAGGTGAAGTCTGTGCACCTCAAGTTTAGGGGACTTACAGAGACGCTCAGTCTTTCGACAAAATCTCTTCAGACTTAGGCTTAGGTTCAGGGATGAAGTCCAGGTTAAACAAGACATAAGAATGATCACTTAGATGGACATCATGTACAGATACATTAGAAATGTCCAGGCCAAGAGTAAAAACTAAGTCTAAAATGTGGCCTTTTTGATGAGTGGGTTCAGAAACATGTTGCTCAAAATTAAAGGCTTCTGTTAAAGTTAAAAGTTCTTTAGCAGAACAAGATGTGACAATAATGGAAGATAAGAAGTCACTGAAGTCTTTCAAGAACACAGCCGCAGGACCAGGCGGGCGGTAGATTGACACACAATAGAAAGGTCTTGTAGAGCCAACCAAGATCATCTGAGACTCAAAAGAAGTGAATTCCTGTGTCTGAATCACTTTGCAAGAACAACTCTCCCTAAAAACAGTAGCAAGACCTCCCCCACGACCAGAGAGGCGAGGCTTCCCCAGGACAGCGCTCTCTACTGGACAGAGTTCGTTCAGATGAATAAACTCTTCCTCTCTCTGCCAAATCCCAGAAAGACATAATAAATCCAAATTAACTCTTGTGAAAAGATCATTAAGAATATAGGATTTATTAGTAATGGATAGGATAGTAGCCCATTATGATGCAATAATAGGGTTCACTCCTCCAGTCACAGTAGGTTGTGATAGCATGAAAAATGTATCTCCGGAATAACAAAGCATTTCAGTGGGCAGGGATTAAGCACATTTTCTAATGTAAATATTTCAATTAAACGAGAGTTTTGTGCAAACAGACGGAGAGAAAACACCCACCGCAACAACAGTCTAAACAGTTGAGTTAAATAGGGGCCCAAGATCAATTTATAGACACTGAAATCAACGCATGAGTTGCCTGTTAAGGTCCTACTAAGAAGGGTCTTAAAGGGCCTGTGAAACCCCTGTATCTTAGTGGTCCTTCTTAGCCGAACCACATACGTGTAATAGTATAAAGGTAATACTATAAGTCATAAGATAATTGAAACAAGACATGCTTCAAAGTATAATGGCTATGTATTAGTTGCATGGTTGTGCTGACACGGGGCTGAAACCGTCCTGTTCGTTCTTATTTTCTTAATAACTAAGCAGAGCTTGTGGAAAAAAAAAATGTTTTGTTTGTTTGATTTTACTATCTTACCTCTGTTTATGATATATCCTGTTAAATTGGGAGTATTATGAACTCCAACAAGTTCAAGTCTTCAAACTGTGTCACAAAGGGCGTGTCTTTACGTGTTTGCGTATCAGATTACCAAAAGAAGTCAGAAAAGGAGGAAGACTCCTCAGAGGTGTCCTGCAGAGAGTGAGAGACGCTTTTTCTTTTGTCCAAGGGAGTATTTTTTGGGAAGTTGCGTTGTTTTAACTTAATCTTTGAGTTTCTGATCATGAGGGGTCGCTACAAACACGATAAGACAAGTGACAAGGTCGTAGCAGGTAACATTGAAGCTGGACACGGAGAAACCACTTCAGACTCTATCGGATCAAACACACCTGAGGCCCGCGCCAGTAGAAAAGGTAAATTGAACTCTCATTAGACTGTTTTTGAAGTAATCTGAAGAATTAAAGGTTTGACACGACCCTTAAATCCTGTATATCCATTGTTTATTATCTATTGAGATGAAAACACATATAGACTAAAAAGAAGAATATATATATTCATTTTATTTTGTCAATCGTAGTTGAATGAGACATTAAATAACAATAAAATGTTAACCTGTCAAAAGATATTTTAACAGGACCTGTTTATATTTCATAATTCATGAGTTTAAGTCTTACCTGTGTGTATTTTTCGTCAACAGCTGATAAGCAGGCTAAAAACAGTGACAAGGTCTACCTAGGAGTTCGTGTTAAGATGCCGGTAAAAGACATGTTGCAGAAAATTCGACTAGCACAGGGCTGGGAGCCTCAAACGCTCAAGGTAAACATTTGAAACTTGACAAAAACTTTTCAATGGTGACAAGTCATGAGGATTTATCTGACTTGCTCGTTAACTTAGTTCTTCTCACAGGAAAAAGTCTGGATGATGATGTCTTCTTTCATCATCTTGAAAAGAAGTCGTATTGATATGTACAGATTGCTACAGATGTTTTCCACAAAATAGGAATTAAAAGATTTTATGTGACCAACCAATCAGAAAGAGGTAAGATAATGATATCAATGTGGGCGCAGATAACTTGCCCTTTGAGGTGAATTTTAAATCTCAATGGTTACAAAAAACAAGTACTTGCATAGTTTCCATTTGACTAGAACAAATTATAAGTTATTAGATGTAATTGAGGGTATGGATACAGGGAGCTGTGGGACCAAGAGAATTGCTGTCAAATTAAGAGATTTAAATAGTAGAAATACTTTATTTAAGTACACAAAAAGACAGTGGTATGCCAAGAGTGCCCATAACTGGTTTTATCTGATTTCTACTCATATTTTTTGAAGATTTTATTAATCCTCACAGAGAACATATTTAAGAATGTTAATTTATTACAATCATGTTTGAAAATTGAAATGAATTTTTTTAATCCAATTACTTGCAAGAATGACTAGATTGAACTGGATTTGATCAGATTATAAATGTCTCCCTGCATAAAAAAAAAGGAAAATCTACTCACAAGTCGTTGTATTGTTCTCTCTGTCCATTTCAGTTTTGTTACATGACAATCAGTTTATTAACCCTATATTCATTATAAGTTATTGTTGGCATCCATTTTGAAGTGGAGGTAATTAAAATGTTATTCTGTACTCCAAGTGTGCCACAAGTTTATTTAAAGTGAACCTTAGATATGGATTAGGTAAATATTGCTACATGAGCCAGTGATTTTTCTGATAAACCGGGACAATTCAGTGATTGACAATTAATCTTATTTTTGTGTTTGTAGGATCTACACTGCAAAGAGGGAAAAGGCTAGTAAAATGTCTTTATAAAACAGTCCCTAATAATATATTTATTGTTTAATACTTCTTCTTTGTGTTTTAATGTTTTCAAATCTCAGGCGAGAACAAGCGTGTCAAAACTCGTACACGCTGTCAAAGTACCAAGGTGTGTTTGGAAAACATGTAGATTCCTGTAATTGAATGTTATGAGTTCTCTGCTGTAGAGTACAACTCTTGGGGAACTGCAACATAAAACCTCTTCTTTCAGAAAAAAATACCGACCAAAAGTTTGGAGGAGTTGGCAATTATTGTGGAGGTGCTGGAGGAGGACCTAAGATCCAACCACACTGGGTGCCACAATCCACAAGCTGAGTCCTTCAGTGATAAACCTCTAGAGCAGAACAGTATGTGGCGCTATACAACTAATTTTATGTCTAAATGATACTGATAAATGACATTTATCATGTCAACTCACAGGTACAGGCTACAACAGTGATGAGTCGGAGGAAATGATCCCAAGCCCAGGGTTGTATACGACCTTCTCACCCGCAGAGAGTCAACAAGCTCTGTCCCCTTCTCCAGATTTAATGCCAGCAAGTTTCCAGTTGTCTGGAATAGCCTTGTATCAAGAAGGCGGCTCAGAAGTTGCTTGTGGGATTTTGGATGACATGTTTGGTCCACAGAATCCCAGCTGGAATCAACATCACTTCTGGGTTCAACTGCAAAGAGAGGAAACCCTGCTGAGAGACGTCAGCGATACAGATCTGCTAGCTGTTGATGAACATGGACAAACGTATGTTATTCTTCTCTCCTTTCTGAGCGGCATGAGGCCAAGGTCTAGCACAACATGCCAGACAATACTTGCAAGACAATGGGGGGGGGGGTTTCTGACAAGTTAAAGAGGGTAAAAAATAAAACGACCATTCTTTTTTTAGGGGCACACTTTTCATCCATCATTTGTGTTCACACTAAAAGTATTAAGGGTCATTAAATAATGAGTCGTTATAATAATTAACAGCTTGGGTTGAGCCACTGTATGTCCTAAACTTCATAAATATTATTTATATATATATATATATTCGTTTCATATGAACAAAGATTTAATAGTTAAAATCCTAATTTATTTTTTACAGAGCGCTTCATAAAGCGGTTTGTAGAGGGAAGAGGGCACATGCCAACGCCATTGCAAAAAGGATGGCTGCTTTTGGTACACTAAATATGAAAGACTCGGAGGGAATGGTATATTTTCTTTTTTACCTTTTTTTTTGTCTTTTTACTTTTTCTTCTAAATTATATGCTTGTCTTGTCAGACTGCTCTCCTACATGCAGCGAACAACAACCATCATCTGATATTGGAAGATCTGGTTCAACTTGGTGCTGACGTGAATGAATGCAACTATTCTGGGAAGTCTTGTCTTCACCTGAGTGCTGGAAAAGGCTACATCAGAGTCCTGGAGGTCTGCGTCTGAACAGTGAACTCTCACATAAATACCAAAGATGCATAATAAGAAACATACAAACTTTGAAAAAAGAGCTTTATTGGATAAGCTTTTATTTACTTGTTTGTCGGCTGTTACAATTAAATGTAGATGTCCCTGATAAAGCAAAACATATATTGGTATATATTTTTGAGATGTCTTTGTTTTGAATGACAGCATATATTTTAATTGTTTCTTCAGTTATGGGTGTTGCCTCTAGATGAGATTGGCACTCTGCTTGGAACATTCTGTTCAATTGACATCACCTGATCTTGACTGTTGTCATAATAATTGATAATAATTTGTATTATTATTTGTATTACGTTTTTTTTATTGTTTGTTGGTTATTGCAATGCAGTAATTCATGTTGTTTTTATAGGTTCTTAAACATGCAATAATGGACGGTTTGTTTGTCAATTTTGAAGCCACCGATATCGCTGGTGAGTGAGCTTGACTTGAGTCAATTCATAACTACTATTACATACAACTACTAACTACAATACTACTATTGACAAGTGCCAAATAATTGATGAAAATAAGACCAGATACTTGTTTAATAAGTTAAAACTAGTTTTCAAGATTGAGTTTCTAGACATTCACACACCAGTGCTTACAAGCATTGAAACCTGTGAAAGCACATTCTGTCTGCGTGTGTAATTATATTTTTTTGTTATGGATATTTTTGTATAGCACCGTGGAAGGCTTTCCATGTTGCTCAGCCGGTCTGTCTAGCCTCAAAACGTCAAATGTGTCTTGTTTGACTTGATGTTTAAACCACGTCACATGCTGTTGAAAGATGACTCACCAATGTGTCAACATTTTTGTCCCAGTTAAAGAGTGTAAATATCATCTGTGTTCCAGGCATGAGCGTCATGCAGTGTGCTTCTCTGTCTCTGAAATCAACTCTGCATGACCTGGAACTCAGCCGATCCCCAAATGAAACCAGACTTCTCCTATTGCGCAAGGAGCAGATCATGGAGACCCTGGAATGTCTGTTGCAGATGGACAGCTTCTGTCATACTATGGTATGTATCTATAATTAAAAAGGACTGGTGGCTCTCACTTTGACTGCAGAAATAACTGTTGTCAAGCAGGTCTGTAACAAAACAGGTTTGAGAACATTACTATTTATGTTGCCAGTAAAATATGCAGGTAATAAGCAGTCTTGTACTGTACGTGCATTAACATGTAAAAGACACTCTTGATTCAGACATTAAATTGGGCCTTTTCTTTTAAACTCATTAAGTTACCTGAGCAAGCGACCCTGAGATGGTACAAAGGTAAAGCATATGTCCAATATGTATATGCTACAAACTAAACTGATTCTAATAATTTAAATTTGCTACCAAATTCCAGATTTCTTCAGAAGTGTACGATGCCCGCATTCTTTTTACACTGATTTAATTTTATCTTTTAAAATGTGTAATATTTGAATATAATTATTTGAATGATTAGAAACTGGGATTCTGATTATATACGTAGATGGAAAGAAATATATTTATTTAGTAAGGTCAGCATGGCTCATAGATTTTAACTTGACTCATTTAACAACTGTTGAGGAATTTAAACCAGTGTAATTTGGCTATGAATTACACCCTCATTTTAAAATATCCATCTTATGTAGAGTCATCCCAGCCAGAGGAGCGAGATTACCCAGACTTTTTCAAAAGAATTCATGTGATGGTCCACCCAAAATTCACTCATTTTCTACTCACTCATATTGACTAAGGGTTGGGATTATTTTCAGATTAATCCATTATTTTTTAAGAGTTATAGGCAGAAATGTATAAATCCATTTTATTGAAGCGACTGGAGGTCAGGTGTCGTCGTCTTCATCTTCGTCCAAAATGAAACATCCAAATACCACCATGGTGCTCGTTTGTAATGTCCCTCTGCTGTTAAAGCCTTGACATGAGGATTTTTTCTAAAAAAGATTTTGTCCTAATAAGTATATTTTAAATGTGTTAGTAGCGGAAGTTGTCAGTTGCTGCCTGACGTCTCTCCTTATTGAAACACTGTATTAATGCACATGCACAAGATTTGTGATGATGGCTTGAATTTGTGTGAAGCCTTTAAAGTCAATGAGCTATGAACAGCATTACTTGGCTGGCAGAGTGTTTGGTTTGTGGCTAAGAAATTGCCGGTTCAATCCCAGCCATAATTTCAATGTTGTGTTTACTTAACAAGCTGAGAAAGCACTAGACGAGTTAGTGCGGGAAGCAAAAACTGTTTTCTGAGGCATACATATTTAGCTAATTTAATTCTATCTTGTAGCCATTAATTATTATTCATCACTATGAGCTCAATGGGACAACAGCTTGCAATATAAATAACTTCCCAATATGAAAATTTGCAAAACTTTAAATCAGAAATTCTTACGTCGGACCTGACAAACTTGAACGTAATAAAAGTGAGCGCAGTCTTGTGTCAGAAAGGGGCACAACAAGAGTTGGCTGACTCTGTATTATAATTATTGTGAGGAATACATGAATAATAATCTGGAAACTCATATAACAATGTAATGAATTTCTTGTCATTAAATAGCTACATTACTCGGTTGTTCACTGAAATGTTGCTGTTTTTTCTACTTATCAGTGGGGATGCAAGATGCAAGCGTGAAACCCATGGATGACTCATGGCAACCCGAAAAGTAATGTTCTGTGTTACTCAGGCTGAAAGAAAAGTGAACAGTGTTTACCTTATTCTTTCTGAACTTTGGCCTGTCAAGTAAAGCATCTGATATTCTGTGTTCAATGCAAGTGTCTGTCTCGCAGATATAGCATTGTGCTCAGAAACCTCAGATGACTATTAGCCGGTTTCTGTGAAACTTCCTCGTTTGTTACGTAAGATAACAAGATGCCCTCATTTAGAGATCCGAATGTACAATCCTATGGAACATGACATTATTATCTAGTGATGTTGCTTTGCAAGCACATTAGGGCAGTTTGATGTGGACTTTAATCCACCAGCATTGTAATCATTTCTTTGTGTATTTAGAGTTGACATCTTAATTCACTTATAGATAAAAGAGAAAATCAAAAAAAAAGGTCTCTCAGGGTATTAGGTTATTTTTTTGTTGTTTTTTTTTTTCACTTCATAGAGGAGCACTACGGTAGAACTAGAAAACAAGTGTGTCTTAAGATGTTTTGCTACCTCTTGTTTATAACATAAACAAGTGTTTAAAGTTAAGTGTTTTTGATGGTGACAGAATTTAAAAAATATTATCTTATGAATATGAATTGTTTGAATATATACTGTATATACAATATGTTTTTTCTGGAGAACAATTGTACAATAATGACAATTATTATAAATGATAATACATTGTGAGGGTTTATAATTTGTTGGGCTTTCCTTTCAGATTCATTGTATTTCTATTACACTGAATTTCATGTGAAATTTAGAAATAAAAACAACATTTTTCTAAATGCTGTCTGGGTCTTGGTTTGTGTCATCGTGTTTTTTTTAACGGATTGCTGAGGAGTATCAGACTGTACAAGAACAAGAAGGATCTCATGCCAGGCAACTGACAGTGGTGTTTACTGCTAGCTAATAGTTAAAAGTAGGTGCTGATAATTAACTACAACTAAAGGCAAGTCTCCATGTTGGAAACCAGTGGGAGTGCAGTGTGTATCTTAAAAGGGCAACTAATGTGTTGAATTAAGTCACTCCAAATTGATCTTGGACCTCTATTGTACATTTTGTCTGTTTGCTAAAACTTTCTTTAAATTCAAAGATTCCGGGTTAAGCATTTGAAAATGCTTCTTTTCCTGAACTCAAATCTTATTTACAATAACCACACCCACTCTTATGTGATAGGTCTGTGGGGCTTTTGCCATGCTGGATCTGGGCCCTCTGGCTTGGTTGAGGGTGGAATAGCTTCTCAGTGCCACTGGGTCTCAATGGTGGCAGGGGTTCTCTCTTGCCCCTACTACAGTTGGTGCTTTTTGCTCTGAGTGCTCTATCATACACACACATGCACACATACAGATTACATTCTTCCTCCTTACTTTTCTCTTTGTCTTCACCCCCCACTTGAGTCTACTTTGCTGCGTGTTCTATACATTTGCAATTGGCCTGATCAGTTAGGAAGGAAACTGCCTGCCTGGATCCTGGTCCTTTCAAGGTTTTTTTCTCCAATAGTAAGTTACCACAATAATAACTGTAGTATAGCGCAAGCAACTTTAAATGTAAGTTTAAGTGTAAATAATAAACCATTAATCCTCTGATGAAATCTTTGTAAAATAATACAAGAATCTGTCACTAAAACACCTTAAAATGATGGCTATTCAGCTCTGGTTTGATCAGGTTCAATATTTATTGCAATTCAACCTCACCACAGTATTAACACAATACTGCTTGACAGTTTATTTTTAGTGTGGGGGGCCTCATCATCTATATTTAAGTTTCAAAGTTTAAAGATTTCAAAATATTATACATTTTTAAAGAGGGGGATTGAATTGTTCAGCAGTGAAATAAAGAAAACATGTTAAAAAGTGAATATTTATCAATGATCAATTTGTTATTTTTCACGAGAAGCTGACTCAGCAGCTTTGATATCTTCAAAATCAGAGCATCTTCATATATCTTTACCTGGATCATCAACCGTTTTGCCAGTTTGAATTACTCCAAGTACTCCCACCAGTTTGTTGACTTCTGAAATAGATGAAAGATAGCTATGGATGATAAATGACATTCCTCTCATACACAAAAACACCGTTTTTATTTTCCTCACTAATGACCAGTGGTGTAGCAAAACAGGAAAGACAAAATCAAACACAATAAGAAGGTTATCCGTGTAAATATATTTTACAGACACATGAATGCTTCTCCTCCAACTCATCTTTACTATCACGACAGTCAACATTTACTCTCTGCTTCAATCCCTCCATCACTCCTACAATTTACCACACTGTCCTATATATCCTGCACAACCTACTAAAATACTTCTCTGATATTCCTGACAAGTTTCTCAGACAGTTAATTACTTCCTGTTACCCAGAGACAATTATGGTGCTCACTGACCAGTGTTTTGCTGTAAAGCAGAAGTTAGTAAAATATGGTTATATATACTGCTTTGTACAACAATGTGCCTTACATTTGATTTCAAATCTTTTTTTCATCAAATACAATTACCACACAAGCGTAGCTAAGGAGGAAAAAAGCTGCACACATGTTACTTTCTGTATGGCATATGGTGATTAATTTAATAAAATTGCTACTTAGGTTGAGTAAATTCTCTCTGAATATGAACATAAACAATATGTGTTCAAGATAAAGTAGTAACTTTGTCAAGAGCTTCAAGAGTTTTTAGTGTATAAAGCCTGAAGATGAGGAATAGATGAGGACATTTACCAACCTTGTTAGCATTGCAGAACTCAGTCCTTTGCTTCTCTCTTGAGTTCAGCGATTTTTTGATTCCAATTGGCGGATCTGTTGTGTGGGGTCCCTTAAGGTTCTGTTCTTGGTCCTTTATTGTTTTTGCTGTACTTGATTCCCCTCTGTAAAATCATTCAGAGATTCCCTGATGTTTCTTACCACATTTTCATCCAACTGAGCCCCAGAGGGTGAACAGCTTAGTCAATTGTTTTCTAGAAATCAAACAATGTCTAAGTGAAAACAAGGAGAGGAGAGTTGCTCCTAAGCTTTGTAACGATCTTCCTCTCTCTCTGCGCTTGATTCAAGTGGTACTAAGGTAAGGTAAGGTAAGGTAAAACTTTATTGATCCCTCAGGAGGTCTCCTTCGGGAAATAGTTTTTTTCCAATAGCCAGCAATTTTTCATAAACAATAAAAAATAATAAATAAAAATAAAATAAGAAGAAGAACATAAAGAGAAAGAACAAGATGACACAATCTAAGTCTAAAGATAAAAACAAAGAACATAGGTCAAAGAAAAACAACAAAGACAAAGGATACAAAGACTAACATAGAACAGAACATCCAGATACTTTCACTCCACTCCTGCCCCCAAACTCAGAATTGTACAATTTAATAGCCCGAGGAATGAATGAGTCCCTGAGTCTATTTGTTTTGCACCTGGGTAGGTGCATTCGTGCACTCATTCTGCTTCTCTGCTCACTGATGACAGTGTTCAGAGGATGACTGTCATCATCCATGATGGACAGTAGTTTGTTCAATGATCTCCTCTCAGCAACTGTCACCAGTGAGTCCAGCTTCATTCCAACCACAGAGCCAGCCCTCCTGATCAACATGTCCAACCTGTTGACACTCCTCTTGGACACATTTCCACCCCAACACACCACAGCATAGAACATGACACTGGCCACCACAGACTGGTAGAACATGCAGAGGAGCTTCTTGCAGATGTTAAATGATCGAAGCCTCCTCAGAAAGTACAGTCTACTCTGAACCTTCTTATAAACATGGTCTGTGTTGCAGGACCAGTCCAGACCAGGACCAGTACACTAGATCACTAAAATTCCCAGATTGCATGTCAAGGATTCAATACTAACTGTCCAATCTTGCAAAACTTACTGAACTAAAACCCCTTAAATATCCCATGAGATTGTGTTCGTATATTACGCTCATTAGAGCATCCATAGGCAGCACAGAAGTCCAGCAAAATATCCAAGGAACCTGTGTCATAGCTACATGTTTGACGATTTAAACTTTCCAAAACGTTTGAAACCGTCAGAATTCAGAAAAAAATTGTATTTTAAGATTGAAAAGTACCTCTTTCCCTGTAGTTGTTAATGCGCCACTGCCTCTGATTGCACTTTACCAAGATTTATACACATCCGTCTACAGTCGATGCGGGATCTATGTATACATGTCTATGCGTAAAACTGCCTCATCCAGTCTGTTGCATGCTGGGAGCAAAGGACTATGGGTGGTGTAGTACAAAAACGAGTTGACGATTAAAGATTGATGATGTGATCGTAATTTAATGTATATCAACTGCATTGAAATATGTTTAATTTTTTACTCAATATATATAATCATATTGGTTTATCCCTTGAGGCTTCCGCCTCTGCACCTGAATAAATTGAATCTACTCTCCGCCCCACTGGGGGGAAGGGTCCGCCCCATATATAAGCCCTCTACTCCCGCCATTCGTCTCCCATTTGAAACTCAATGACGGAGAGAAGACCCAGCTGGGCAAACAGTTAGAGGGCTTTGCATGTACTAATAGAACTGGAGTTACATCCAGGTAACTAATATTTCTATTACGTACATGCTCCGCCCTATAACGGCTTCTCTATTGGTTTATAACCTAGGCGAAAGCCTTATGTAAAAGTTCACTCCTAGCTGGGTCAGAGATCTTCACTCTGTTCCCAAGAAAAGAAAAAACATCCCACCTAACCTCATGTTGTAGATGAGGCTTTGCCAGTTACTGTCTACAAAACTGTGTGAGACAGAGAACCAGCAGTCATGTCATGTAAATAAAAGCGCACAAACGTGGCCTTAGAAGTGCAGATTGACAGATATCTTCAGCCGTCACTCCTTTGAACAAAGCGGCCGAAGACGCTATGCCCCTGGTCAAGTGGGCTCTCAGGCCATCAGGGACAGGGTGACCGGCTGCCTCATAAGATTTGAGAATTGCACTACAGATTCAATGAGCAAAACACTGAGAGGATACTCCAGCTCCAGCATTCTTTGCTTCGTACTGGACACAGTGAAGGCTACCGCCGAAAAGATGACATAGTGACCTTCGGACAGAAGGAAGGATTAGGACTTAATCTCACAGACGCCCTTGGCGAGGCAGATGAGTCCACTGGGCGTCATAGCCATATCATATCAGAGGGTAGAGTGGTTTCCTGCAGTCCAAAAGGTTGCAGGTTCAATCCCAGCTCCAGACAAGCTTGTTGCAGACTTGGTGTGTGTGAAGCCTACTACCATCAGTATGTGTGAATGGCTGTCAAAGCGCTTTGTGACCCTGGTCTAGAAAGGCGCTATATAAATAGACATTATTATAAAGGGCACAAAGGTCACCCACCCTCTTTGTTGATACTATTGACAAAAGGAGGGCAGTCTTCAGTGACAGTAGCTCTAAAGCTATCAGGTCCAAAGGCTTGAAGGGACCTCCAGCTAGCCCCTGAAGAACCTTTTGAAGGTCCCACTGAGGGACCCCCTGACGAGTAGGAGGTCTAATCCTACGAGCACCCAGAAGAAAGCTGTTAGATTAAAATTGATGTAAAATGAGGGCAAGTCGCCGACCGGGAAGCGGTGTTCGGCCGCGGCTCTGGAAGGGGAGGTTGTAGCTCGAGTTTCCGAGGGACAGGTGGGGCAGATGTCGACTTCGAGCAGGTGCTCCTGACTCAGGCAAAATGTGCCAAGATGGCTGTGTAAGAGAAGCAAGTTTTTCGTACCATAGCGACAACGGATGGTGAAAAAATATCGCTTGAGTAGTGAAGAATGTAAATTCGAGATGGACCTTTCCCCCCAGTTGGGGCGGAGAGTAGATTAAATGTATTCAGGTGCAGAGGCGGAAGCTTCAAGGGATAAACCAATAGCGAAGCCCGTTGAGCAAAGGATGTACGTAATAGAACTGCCAGGAGTCGCTGACGCTCCAAATAAATCTTACTTTGAATTTGGGATTGCCGCTTCACATTGTGCCGTAGTCAGATGGGTCTTGGCGTCTGTGTGGTGACTTTCAGAGGCTAAATAATGTGATTGCACATGACCACATGATTATCCGATTCTGCACATCCAGGATTTTTCAGTCAAACAAACAGTTTTTTCCGAGGGGGATCTGGTGTGTGGCTATCATCATGTTCCGGTGTTCAGGGGGGTGGGGGGTCTGTGTAGCGGGTACATTGGGGTGTGGTCTCTCACCCAGTGCATGATGGGTAGTGACCCACTGAATGTTATAAATGTAGCTGTGTGTGACATGCTTCCTCTGATCCAGCGATCTATTAATAAACAGTTGACTTAACTCACGTCTCGTTCCTGAATCCTACCACAATGTACTGCTTTTCATGGTGCCATTTACTGTGATCAGGTTCCCTGGTCAATTGGCTGAAAAACACCCCTAAAGCAATAGGGTTCCCACCACAATGTTTGACAGTGGGGATGGTGTTCTTTGGATTGCAAGCTACATCATTGTGACCAACAATTCCATATTTGTTTCGTAACCATACAACGGATTAACAGAAATGTTCTTCTTTTTCCACATGAGCCTTCGAAAAGGCCAAGCAGGCACTTTTGTGTCTTATCTAATATCTACCTTGTTCTGCGTCCATGGAACTTAGCAGTGTGCAGTGTCTGTTGGACTGTCTGCCTTGAGATGTTGCTACCAGCATAGCCCATATTCTCATGGCATTGGTTGTGATCCTTGGATTCTTTTTCAACTCTCTCACAATCCTTTTGGCTAGCATGGGTGTTACATTTGGCTTCCGACCACATCATCTGAGCTCTGACTGGACCAGCTCTTAGTCGTTTGCTGCCAACCACGTTTCTTCGGGTGTTGTTAGTGACAAGAGAAAACATAGCAAATCAGAGCCTGTCCACGCAGCACTAACTCTGCTCCGCCAAGTTAACCCAGGTCTGGTGAGGAGCGAACGTCCGCTAGACTATACGGAATGGATGCAGAACAATGGAGTGGAGCTGACCAGGGTGGAGTCACAGACAAGCTGGTGACAGCACATGGTGGAAAGAAGTTAATGAGAGAGAGGTGAGTGAGATAAGAAGGGGCAGAGAGGAAGTGAGAGCAACAAAGACAGCTGAGAGTGAGAAGCAGATGGAGCAGGAGTCTGTGAGGCCCATCAATCTAAAAAAGGACAAAAACAAATACAGCAGAAAACCGAATAAAACACATGCAAGGCCTAAAAAATAACACATAAATTACAAATACAAGTCTGAATTCATGGTGCAAACTTTAGTGCAGGAATAGGCTGTTTATTTTGAGTGTTTATTAGCGTTCACCCCACTAATGTGTATGCTTTATACAGAAGTGCAGTTTTGAAAAATGATTGAATGATTATAGCTCAACTGATTATTAATACTTTTATTTTAATTTTAATGGTAGTTTTAATGTTTTAGACAGGAATCATAAAGCCTTATCCAGCTTCCCATCCATCTCTGAAACAGCTGGTCTAAATTGACATTCATTTAGTACTTTTAACTTTATTTTTTTGTTGGAAACTGCTTTGTGAGCAGAGCTGCTAAAGCACAGGTTTCAAACTGGTCCGACACCTGAATCGTTAACTCATGTGTGCCTTGACTTTATGTTGAGACCCAAACCTTTCAATATCTCTTTCTGTTAAAATGGTTTTGGTGATTGGATTTTCAATCTAAGAGCGATCTAAAAACTAAAATCCAAGTCTTTTTTTGCTTTTACAATCCAAAAAGAATAATCAGAATTTAAAATGGTCCAATTTATAGTTTTTAAGATGATCAACAAAATAAAAATGACTGACGTACTTCAAGAGAAAAAAGACTATTTTTTTTCTCTGACTTGCCTGTCATTTCTGATATGTGTGGTGCTGATGGACACGATTGATGTAAGTGTGTGTGTGTGTGTGCGTGTGCGTGTGCGTGTGTGCGTGTGCGTGTGCGTGTGCCTGTGCCTGTGCCTGTGCCTGTGCCTGTGCCTGTGCCTGTGCCTGTGCCTGTGCCTGTGCCTGTGCCTGTGCCTGTGCCTGTGCCTGTGCCTGTGCCTGTGCCTGTGCCTGTGCCTGTGCCTGTGCCTGTGCCTGTGCCTGTGCGAGTATGTGTGTGTGCGTGCTTCTAATACTGAAGGTGTTGCAACATGTTACAGATGCTGTGTTAGTGACTGGGCAGCTTCCGATACGTTTCTCCTTTATTGATTTCAGTCCATTATGTTCAATCTTCAATAAAAAAAAAGTGCTCTGAGAACGCATTATAATGCCTTCGTATTTATGGGGTCGGAGGTGGTTTTTGAGACTCAAGTGGGCCCTGAGTTGGAAAAGGTTTGGGCCCACTGATCTCAATTATTACATTGTTTACCACCTGGGAAAATGATGTACTGGGTTCGCCTGTGTGATTTGCTTGAGTAAATTTGTAGGTAAGTTTGTACTTATAACCTTGTAAAGGTTAATTCTGCTGTAAGTAGTAATAGAATAAATGACAGATTAATAAAGAGGTAATCAGTTATGTGAGCAAAATAATATTTTATTTTCATATTCTCTTTTAGAGTTCATAAAGGGCCCAGTCTTCACACAGTGCTGTCGAAGTATTATTGGATGCATTGTAAGAGCCATTTTATGGGTTTTTTGTGTTTTGTTCTTTCTGTTATTTCCCAAGTCCACAGAAGGTGGCGCACTGTACTTTGTGTGTAAGAATTTAATGGCGTCACAGGCAATCAAGCAATCTTTTCATCGTGTGCTAATAAATTTAATTCATTGTGGAACATTGTAATAGAAAAGAGGACATTATGGACAGTATTTGTGAAGATCCAGTCGCGGAAAAGACCGCTGCCACTGCTTTGGGTGTAGTTGGAAATTCAAATGAAACGCATTTGGGTGGAGGTAAAAGAGCTGTTGTATCTTTTAATACAAGACTCAAGGTGTTTGTGAAAGATTACAAAAAGTAAGAAAAGATAAATTTAACAAAGTAAAAAAATCACCAATCAATCGCAGAGCTCACTTTAAAGATATTGTTTCATTCCTTAAACGCCAAGTTAAGACAATCTCTGATCCAATCTTTGGTGACATCGAGGATAAGTGGTTCACCTACATTATGGAGTGTAAACAAGTTCATCTCTCAGCCCAAGATCAGCAAAGTCAGAGGAAATAGCTTTGCCACAACTGTTACTGTTGTTGATACGAGCAACGGTTCATGCTCAAACCCACAGAGGCAGGACTCAATGGAACGGTCCAAGAAAGCCTGTGACTGTTGCTCCCAGTCACACAAATTGGAGGAATGTCCAAAGCAAAGGAAAGAATCATCAAGAATCTTCAGTAATTTAAATTTCGATATTCATAGTACAAATTAAAAACTGACCCATTTTTAAATTATTCTTAAAGTCCCCCAAAGACCAAAAAAAACACAGATCCAAAATACTATTTGGGTTCCTTGAGGTTGTTGTTATGCCTCTTCAGGAGCTGAGATCGAGATACAAAGCAACTCTGTACTTAAAATAAGACACGCTTGTCACCTGATGTATTTAGAACAGAGACATTTCCAACTCAGAATGTTCCCCTGTCAGCTTTCTTCACCCATGCTATACTTCTTGTACTCATCTCCCTTGATCTCTGCCCAGTACTTAAAATTGAATTCTTAAAAAAATATATATACATATATAAATATATTAAATGCAATGTATTAAATTAATGATAGAAATTAAAATCATGAGAAGACAGATGATTTGTTCATGTTCCATTCCCAATTTGTACAGATGATTAACTTAATTAAATCATATAATAAATAATGTTTTGCTATGATCATTTATGAAGCAATTATTATTGGTTGGTGAGATTTGCATGTTTATTATTATATATACACATTCTATTTATAACTCTTCTTGTGTAAATCAAAATAGATTAAGTTATTCCTGTGTATGTACTGTATGTGTAAATATTATTAAAAGCCAATACTCTAACATCATTATTATGTCATATAATGTCCAAATGAAAAAGATGTGTTTAGCTTTGAGTTATTTAAATTGACCAAACCTTTTGAGAAAAACTTGTATTGTAGTGAATGAAAATGTATGAACATGTATTTTTCTTTTTAAATGACTTTCTTACATTGTTTAATAAACAAGTGAAAAAAAATTCGAAACCTGCTATGCTCTATGAAAATAAAATATCAGAGACAAACGCTTTCCGTGTGCTGCAAGATGATTGTACTTTGTATACTGTATAATCAGTTTTACATGCCAGACGATCTTGTGTTTCAAATAAGTAATGCAAAATATTATTTGCACATACTATATATTCCTCAGTGACACATTTTATAGTACAGAATAATATCAATGAGGAATAAATTGAGTATGGAGTATTGGCAATATTTATCTATTTTCCCTCACTTACTTCTTTAATCAATATATTTTATTCTAAAAGATTAAAAATTAAAGCTTATTTTAAAAATGTTTGTGTACAAGTGTCCCTGAGAAAGGCACTGAATTCAGAGACAAAAATAAAGAAGGAAAGATGGACAAGGATGAAACCAGAGACTGGATCCTGCCCAGTGACTATGACCACGCTGAGGCCGAAGCCAAACATTTGGTCTACGAGTCGGACGCAAACCACGATGGTCATCTGACCAAAGAAGAAATTGTGGAGAAATATGACCTCTTTGTTGGAAGTCAGGTCACCGACTTTGGTGAAGCTTTGACTCGACATGATGAATTCTAAGCAAACCTCTGCCTCCACGTGTGGACTCGGTGCTTGTTCCTACATTCCATGTCAAAGTCCATGAGTTATTTATTTAATTACCCCTGAGCGCATTATGAAAGATTAAATGCAAATAGACGCTATTGTTTTATTTATTTTAAGTTCTTCAGATGCAAATTTGAAATCTAAAACCAATCAATATCACGAGCTGAAAAACAAGTTTTAATAGGGTTCACTTGTCAACCCACTACTTACTTATTCTGATAGTTCACTTGCATCTCCCTGCAACTATTGTGCGGTATTGCCTCATGCGCTTGAAAGACTGCTAGGAGAGATACCAAGAGATTTCACACAGACACACACATTGGCTGGGCTGGGAGATAAGATAGGCAACTTGTGTTGACATTCACAGGTTCAGCACATCAATCAGCCTCTTGAGACGGTTAAAATGTTACTTTTTAAATCACTTCTCTTGCTAAACTAAGTGTTGATTGCTGAGAAAATGGAGAAGAAAGCATCCCTCTTTTCCTCTGGTGAATGTTGGAATACATTTAATGGTATCAAGGAGCTTCAATCTGAATCTATTAATACAAGTTATACTGAAATAAACATGATTCGGGTATGGTTTAGTTCCGCAGACATTCCAAGCAAAAATAAATACATAGTTCTCATGAAGTGGTCACCAAACCTTTTATTGTTGTGTAAACATGTGATTGTTTGTTCGCAGAAATACAGCCGAGTTTAAGAAAAACAAACGTGTGTTGTCTCGGAGCAGAGAAGCAAAAAACCTGAATCGGAGAAGAAGAAACTCAGGAGGTGGAGATCTTGAAGCCATGCAGTTAAAGGAATAATGCCCTCAAATAACACTCGCACATGCTTTTTCCAAAATCGACATGCATTTGGTTCTTTCACAAGGTGTCACATTTTATCAACACATATTGTCTCAAGAGGAGCATGTTACACACTTTACCACAGTCCTTTTACAATCCATCTGTTTTTTTAGCAACTTATTCATTGTCAAGTAAAAATAAAAAATAGAAAATATATATTCTGCATTAACGTGTGTATGTGTGTTTGTTTCACAAAAAACACAAGCAAATGATGGTCACTACTATTTGAATGTTCGCAGGCTCGGTGGGAGTAGCCGAGATCACAGTGGTCACGGACATGTCCAGCATCTCCCCTGAAGAAGCCTATCTAAGGCCTGTGGGAGTTCCTCGCCCTTATCCTTCCAACTAAATATATTTATAGATATAGAGATATATTATCTTAAATATAAAAGTACTACCAAAACCATGCAACTATTATGCTAACCATTTTTGTGGGGAAAAAACCCTGTTGTGATTCTCTTGGTGCTGGTCAGGTGGGGGAGGGGTGTTTTTTTCCTAGGCACTGCCGTCTTGTTTGAGCCGCTGACTTCGAGCCTTGTACACCTCAATGAGTAAATCTTTGACGTATTGTATTTCTCGCTCCACTGACTCTGCCTTGTCACGAAGTTCCCGGTTCTGGCCCTCAAGGCCATGGAGCTCCTCCTCCAGCGAGTCCAGCTCTGCCCTTTTGCGCAGTCTATACCTGGAGACCAGAGCGACATGTTAAAAGTTCCACTTTTCCTTATCCGCCACAAACACGCATTCAAATGTGTTAGGGGGGGCTTGCAAAAAAATTTGGGAATTTGCATTCCGTCTTCCACACAATAATAAACTTTAGCAACTGAAACACTTATTACCTGTGAGCAGCAGTCTTGTTCTGGTCTCTCTTTTTCTGCTTCCTTTCCCCATTGTTGCCTTCCAGGGAAACAGCGCCCATCACAAGAGCTGGCTTGACAACACAGGGCTCATCCTTTAGCCTCTGGGTGGGGCGGTGAATGGATGCACCGAGCAGCGATCCCTCACTTTCTCCTCTAGACAGACATTCGTAGCTTTGTTCCGCAAGGCATTCTGGATAGAGGTAGTGGCCGTGTTGGGGCTCGACAGCATGTGCTTGTGTGTGTGGCTGTTCCAGTTCTCCTATAAAGCTATGGTACGGCTCTGTGCTGCCCATGGACTGGTGGTAGTATCCATCCCCACCAACCATTGTCTCTGGGGGAATACTTGCTCCATCTTTGCTGCAGTGCAGGACCTCCAGCCCTGTGCTGTCATAACTTACATTAACCTTCACATTGTGCATCAACTGTCCTTCGCGCTTATGGTGGCCTTCGTACGATCCCCCTAGGCAAAAGCCCCGAGCGATCTCTTCACTGCAAAACATTCCCTCGGAAAAACAGTAACTTTCCTCTTCCTTCAACGATAAAGCACATTCTCTGACCTTCTTCACGCTGCTGATGCTGCCCTTGCTTACTGTCTTCAGAGTGGAATAATGGTTCACGGAGAGCTCCGTGCTTCCTGAGTAACTTCCCCTGGAGCCCCAGGTATCCAGACCCAATTCCTCTCCAACTTTCACCGTTTCACTGATCAGGCGTCGCCCAGAGTTGTGGTGGTGGTGGTAGCGGTGATGATGGTGGTGATAGTTGTACGGAGCAGGTCGGGCAATTTTGGCTCTCCCGATAGGACTACCACAGAAGCTGGACAGGTCCAGCTCTCCTGTTGCTAGGGTAACCACAACAGGGCTGGTCTCTGATTGGTTGGTCCCATAAGAGCCATAGGGTAACTGGTAGTAAGATTGGGAGCCCATGGCTTGGTGGGCAGCCTTGTCACATTTTGAGGATTTCTCCAACTTGTTATTCTGGGATGTGGACTCTGAGCGGAAGTAGTCCTCTAGCTGAGCCAGCTCCTCCTGCAGTAGAGAGGTCATAACCTCCAGATCTGACGGCACCTTGACATCCTGTTCTAAAGGGGACGGCGGTAGAGATGAGCTTGGAGAGGACTCGGTCGTCGATACAAATGAGGACAAATCTACTTTTTCCGTCATCCAATCTGAGTGACCATCACCTGTAGTAGAATCGAGAATCAGAATCAGAAGATACGTGAATAAATCCATTGTATTCAATAGTCAGCTGAAATAGAAACGTTAAAATGGATGAACGTGAAAAATGAGGCGAACATTCAAATTTAGATGATATATGTCGAAAAACTTTAAGCTGAAATAAAAAAATGAGTCCAATAAAGTCCAACAACTAACCGATCATCTGAAAATGATTGAACAGCATCGTCTGCATTCGATAAATATCCACTTAGCTGTACTCACTGTACGACATTAGCCCCGTGCTGCACTGCGGCTCCAACCTCTGGATGTGGAAAAATAAAAAATCGTCTTGGCCAAACTCACCAATTAAGTCCTGCTTCACAGCTGGCTCCGCCCCCTCGCAGGCCCGTGATTGGTTACGGCTAGCCTGTTGAAGACGGGGAACGTCGAGCCCGCTTGCGGATACAAGTGCAATTTTTATGCATTGGGTCGATGCCGCCATCGTGTCGTCTGCTACCATCGAATTGTTCAAAAGCACAAAAGATGTGCTGAATAAACAAATACATTCCGGAAACACTGTAAGACCTGTGGAATAAAATCAGTTTTATTAATCAAAAACATAACATTTTTAAAGTATCTCAGCTTTTTTAAATAAACAAAATGAACCAGTCAACATAACAATTAAATGGGGGAGAAATTAATAAAAGAGTACATAAAACAAATATACTTGCAGAGTTTGGTCAAACTTTGTTGTTGGAATTTTTTTTAATTTAAATTACTTTGAAAAATAATTGCAATATCTTGTTGTTGTTTTAAATTAAAAGTAAGGTCATTTAGTAATAAATGTGAAAGTAAAATTCCAAAGTATTTTATTGTTAGTATTTTACTTTAAATAAACACACTATAAATGTTTTTGATCAATAAAAAAGTTGAATTATACAAATGGATACAGCAATTTGATTTATAAGTTGCTGTGTTAATACAAAATAATGACAGACTGAATTCTATTGAAATCTTGATCAACATCACCAGGAGAGGCAAAATATTCCAATTGAATTTAAAGTATTAGAATAGGCTAGAACTGTGTTGATTCAAATCGTATATAGATATATACATAAAGAAGAACAACGGTACTTAACTTTGTTAACTTCAGGCTCTTTTGACTTACCCCATAGTTTCTTGTTTGTCCTTGTTGCGGATATAAAGCAGGCGAAACTTGACGGCGGGCAGAAGAAGAGGAGAGTTTAAATAGCCATCTTTCCTGTCATTTGTCCGACGGGGACTCTTAAAGAACAGCTATTTCCACCAACAACACTTCACGACACAAAGTTTTAAATCCGCTACTTCTCTAACTCCTGCTGTCCCGGACCTGATCACAACAAACGAGATCCCTCCGCAGCTTGCATAGTTCAAGCCGGCTCTTACGTCATCAGATCAAGGGACTTCCCCGCTGCACGCACGCGCGCGTTTACTCACAGAAAAACTAGGTTAAACATTATTTTAAATAACTTAACAATACAATGTTCGAGAAAACTCGCTATAGCACTGCGTGTGCTCTTGTTTCTCCGTAGACGTGCAAGTAATGACAGAGGAGAATACTGTCAGGTTAACTCTGTCTCACCTTAGAGCCTTTAAATATTTGAAGGATTCTGGTATAATCATAATAATGAATAAACTATTGCGTTTAAAGCTCGTTAACATCACAGCGTGGGTTAACAGATGGTCGCACTAGTTATCTTTGTGTGCGGAGCGGAGGAAGACAGTGTTGCAGTTCGAAGGTGTAAGTTTAGTTACAGCCCTGTTGCATCAGATCCGCAGGGGATTCATTGAGCGCTTCTCGCTCTTCCCTCAATCTGGATCTGCGGCGAACTTTCCGCTTCCTTCTCGCCTGCCCTCGTTCCCGGGATAATCTGCCCATCATTAGATATTAGGAGCAACATGAGACTTCTCCACACTGTTGCTTTCATTTTCTCAAATATATAGATATATATATAAAAAATGTTATACAGACTTTTAACGTATTACTTTTTGATCACTTTTATGCTGGATTTCTGTTCATCTTTAGATCGTATTAAATGTATTTAAGTGTGATGTCATTACAATACATATTTATAAATAATTATTTTCGTTTTTTTCATGAATATGATTCACTTTAATTCCGGTAATTATTTAAGGTAGTTACGTTTTCTCCCTCTCTGCTGGTCACTGAGTCTTTTTCTGCTTGTTCTGAAGTTGCTGGTTTTCTCTTCTCTTATTCTTTATTCTTATTCTATATCTTTGGAACTCCTGTTGTGTTTTCAGTTTTATCTTGACCTTTAAGTATATACTTTATTGAATATTGTTTTGATTGTTTAAGCGCTTTGTGACCCTGGTCTGGAAAAGCGCTATATAAATAAAAATGACTTACTTACTTACTTACTTACTTACTTACTTATATCTCATTTAAACATTTGTTATGATATGACACTCTGTGAATCATTTTTTACCCTGGATCTCTGCAAACCCAACTGGTGACACCCGCCTACTATACTACTGACTTTTTAAACTATACATGTAATAGTACATTTAATTTCTCCAGGGCTGTGCCACACCTTACAATTCTTAATTACAAACAACACTTCTACAAGAAGAAACTTAAACACTTCCCTTTTAAATGATGAAGGAAATCAAGAAAAGTAGTCAGTTTTATGCATCTATGTATCCCCATCTTGACATGTTGCAAGGCATGAAAGGGATATTTGACTTTGCACATAGATTCAAAATCCTAACATACATAATCATTTATTTGCCATACATTGTTTCAAATAGATTCCAGCTACGGTATAAAAGTAATTGAAGGAGCCATAAAGCATACATTTAAAAATAATCGCAAATCGTGGGTAATCGAGACAAAAATCTACACCGCTCTGTTTGTTTTAAACGTTGTGTTCCTCCAAAACAACCTGGAGACTCTTAACCCATCCACAAATAAAGAGTCAACATGCTACATCTCACAATCTCACCTCAAGGTATGTCATTCTTTTTCCTTTCCAGCTAAAATGATGTCTGGTGCTCACCCTCAATAATGTATGTCATACACATTCCTTTATGTGCATTGTATGGAGTTATGAATTACAGAAGAATACAGTAATAACTGAGTACACATGCTCGTGAAATGAAAAGGATGGAACACAATAAAAGCTATCAAAAGGCCCTTTGCCTGTTCCACATTGTCTGGCTAGTCTAGGAAAACTTTAACAGCTTTAAGTAAAGTGTTAATACTACTAATTATTCATAACTCATTACATATTGTCACATCAATTAAAGCTGTAATCAACTTTAGTGGGCTAGTGGTTTTCAGATTGGATAAAATCTTGAAAATGGGTTGTTGAAAGTGCGAATGGAGGATTCTAAAATTGGATTTGATCATGTAATACAATCCTAGTTTTAATCTGGATCAAACCTTCCATTTTTGTTGTTCATAATGTATCAGTAGTATCTGGATAACTTTGATCCATGTAAACCAGGATTATCCTGATTCCTACAATGTTTAGGATTCCAAGCTGTATTTCAGGATGGAAAAGTAGAAAATATTTTGAAATGGTAAAATAGTTTTTGCATTTTGTGTAAATACTTGCTTTTCCTTTTTGCACTGTTGTGGAACTGTTGTAGTGATGGAGAAGAAAAAGTAGACATAAGGTACCGATTAGCTCTTCCAGTGTACTAAAAGGTAAAAGAAAAAAAGGATATTGAAATAAACCCTGGAGTTCAATTAATAACAAAATTATATTTCTCAATTAAATACTCACTGTATATTCTTTTTATGTCAATATTATTTCTTACTTGAATATTCATAATTTTGTTAACTTTGTTACCCAAGGGGTATAACATTTATGCAACTATTTTTTTTAAATGTCAAACTTATTCACAATATCCACAATGTTGGTATGTTTTTCGTTGTGGCTCCGATGAGCAGTACTAAAATAAATCATATTTATATTTAAAATTTAAAATTAAAAAACACTCAAGGTGACCCACTGCATTTACATTGCTGGTCGCCCACATCATGATATGTGTTTCCCATTTAGAGCTAGTATCCAGATTTTGTGATCCTAAAAACAGTGTGTATCCGGGTCTAATCAATTTCAAAGATCACCCACTGCACCCAAAAATAAAACCAATGGATCAGATTAACTACATTTTTTCCTCCTTACTATCTTTACAACTATATTGAAGTGTCTTGAGAAAAACATGGCGAAAAGTCCCTCGAGTGAGCATGTTAGGCCCAGTTGACGTCTGTCAGGATCAGATTTTCTTCCAGATTGAACCAAGGAACAGATGGAAAACAGACAAACACATTTTAAATGTTCAAATAAAAATATCCCATTCCTTGATAACATCTAGGTTGTCTTGTATTGCTTTTATCAGTGTGTGTGTGGCAGAGGGATGATAGGTAGCAAATGTGGAGGCCAGATAGCGGTATTTTGATTGTCATTAGTAAGGCTGGATGCCTTTACTAAGGGATGCCTCTGCGGCTAGAGATCTTAACATAGTTCCCCAAAAATGTTAACAGTGATGGAAGAAACCCCGTCTTCCTGTTGCTATAGTAATAGGCAATACTAGCTCCACCACTTAAAAACATGATCTTGGCACCCCTGCAGCAGTGGGTTTTCGGCCTCCCCCCACAGAGCTCCAGCACTCCCATTGTTTACAGTGAACGTCTGAATTCTTTTTGCAGACAGCACTGTTTTTTTTCTTATGAATGATACTCCTCTTTAGTGTCACATGAATTTGTAACTATCCTGGTTCATGGAGATCAGCATGTTGCGATGAAATGAGCAATACCCTTGCAAGATTCTTTCATCAATTATCTTCTATAAACTCACACAAATATGGAGGTGAGGAGAAGCCCATCATTTTCTCATTTCATTTCAATTCATTTATCTTGGAAACAGTCATTGTTTTTATATATTCACAGCTAACTATCAACAAATGTGTTTTTTGTAGTTATTTTGACAATTAAATAATGTTATTTATTTCTAAACATAAACATCTTATAACACATTAGATGTTCGAATATAGACTAATATAGACTTATAGTGTTATATATAGTGTGTTGTTCTTTATTGTTCAACTCTTCACATTTAGCTGGTGTACAAATAATGAAAAGAAATAAATATGATAATGAATTACATTGACACATTTCATGACAAACCAGAGGGAATTCCTACCATACATTTTGAATTGGTAAAAACAAGCAGCAGAGAATATTTTTAAAAAAAAACCTCAGTAGAACAAAATTGTGTAGTTAATTAGGAAAATAAAATAAAAACAATAAATGTGTGTATCACAAAGGTAATACTACTGTGCTTTTGATGATTTAACAAGAAGATACTGTTTTTGCTCTTGCGGACATACAGTAAGTTGATGATTGATTGCCTATAAATTGTGGCACATAAAAATCCAGAATCTTCTTAGAATATCAAAATATATAAGCCCTTTCAATTAAGAAATAACTATTAATTGATATATAAACATGCATTTGAACCAGAATTAATTTTAAAGAAAACCTTTGTTTATATACCATTATTACAACGAACTGTAACAAAATTATCATATAATTTGGAAGAGAATTATCGATAATAATCATTTATTTGTTTCATTTGTTTATATGATGAAAAAGTGTATTTTTTCAATGTTATTAACATAGTATTTTATGTTTTAAAGAAAATGTATTTTACATGTTTTTATTTATAATGGTTGGACATTTTGGCACTTAGTTTCTCTTTTGGCTAGTAACTGACTGGGATGTGCTATTAAATATGACATTTTTGAAGAACGTAAAACATACATTAATTAAAATTATCTATAACCACTATTAATCATACTATTCAATGAATTAATAATTCAATGAAATAACATACATTCAATTTTAAATTGTAGTTTATTTATTTAAAATGATATGAGTTGAGATCCAAATAAATATTTCTTGTATATTACATCAGTACCAGCTTTCATATTTGTACTGTATATTTTGCAATGCAGTGTTCAGTGTAAAAGTTTCCTTTATGATGTTGAAAACACACATTGTAAATAAAATGGTTTTGTCTATAATTTATTTATAATTTATATTTAAAGAAAAATGATCGAGATGTACAAAAGTGCTTTATTTAGGATTTAATTTTGTTATACAGTGAGCACCTCTGAGAATGCATACAAGAAGGAAAAGCAAATGCATTTTTAAATGTTAAGCACAATCTAAAATAAGTTATTTGACTCCGAGGCTTTATGCTTTTGTGGCCAAAAGGTTGCCTGCTTTTCTTGCAGAATTGCCATCTACCCGTCCATCCTTACTGTATATACAGGATCTTCTCGAGCAGAGCATTCTGGGATGGAAGTGCCTTCTTCAAAGCCAGGCCGGCCATGCTCTCCTCCACCATGGCACGTTGGTATCAGTTACAGCATTATTTCATCAGCAGCGTCTCCATGTGAATGCTGCTGCTGCTTACATTAACTTTTCACAGGGATTGGCAGCACAAAGACAGAGACACGGCCATGCCAGCTCTTTGCCCTCCTATTATAAACAACATATTGTTCTTGTCTGATGATGTGTCATATATGTTATAACAAATGTGACATTTTCGAAAGAACCGTGCTAGTTATAGTAGCATTACAGCAAGAATAAATGTAGGGTTGATAGGAGAAAAATGAATATTGGGGGGTGTGAGGAGAGGTTTGAGTAATGGCTGGCATGTTGTTTTGATAGTGAGCAAGTGTATCGCCTATTTCTCCAGTACTGAACCAAAGGGAGCAGCCATAACAAGGCATTGCCTGTAGCAGCTCAAGCACACTAATACAAATACAAATGAATTATCTGAGAAAAAAGTCATCTCGAATACCATTATTGTTAATTTGGGGAGCAGAGCTGAATATTAAGCACACGCTAATAAATCCCCATGACACACAAATCATTATGGTGTATTATGTCCGACAACAATAAATAGTGGACGAGAGAAATAACCCTGTTAATTTCCATATTTTATATCTCAACTTATAATTGCTAATGATAGACGGAAACATAAATAAACATGATTTAATTAACCCATTACTTTGACCATGAACACACTTTAGATGATGTAAAAAAAATATGAATTCAGCCCTCATTATAAAATCTCTTTAAATGTTATCATTTCCGTTCATTCTGCAAGCTTAAATACTGTTAGATAAAAATGATTATACACTATACGTATACGCCATACTTAAATTAATGCAATCATCAAAATATAAAGTATAACTTACTGGCTTGATCTAAGAGCTTAAACGCTTGACTACACATTCACAATCAACATTCCACTCAGACTTATTCACACTGGTTCGAGGCAAGCTTGGATCAGAATTAGAGATACGACCCCGGTAATTCAAAACATCTGTTTATCTGCAAATCACACCTTACATTGTAGATCAAAGAACGAAGCAAGACACAACCGGGAAAGGGGGGCTAAAAGACGGAAACCCCCACCTGAGAACATTTGAATGATTAGATTACAAGAAAACAAATCAGGATGTCTCTCTATGGGGGATCGGGACACAGGGAACTTGAAAGAACCATTTGGCCGGAAAGGGACGACCTCCCGGACCGGAAATTTGCCTTAAATATAGCGTTGTTTCTACAGATTGGGACCTATTCTCCCGGGACTATTGACCTGTACAGTTGCCGGGACAAAGTGTGTCCGGTCGCGATCGTAAAGCTTGTATTTTGTTTGACTTTGAACCGGCGAATAAACGACCCGTGACACACTCTTGATTGTCCATCTTTCTCCACGAAGCGAAGTATAAGAACTGGGACAGGAAGTGACGTCGTGTTGGAGTGATGGAACCAACTCTGTGTTTTGATCATTTTAATACTGAGTTTTATCCCTATTTATATCTAAAATGCCCACAAGTAAAAATGCTGTTGAGTCCATCACTCACATACATCTCTTTCTTCTTTTAAATTAAACTGAATAACGTCCTGTGTGTGTGTGTATTTGCTTATGTGTGTGTTTGTGACCTAAATGCATGCATGTATGTCTACAACTAACACTGTCTCTCAATATAGAAAGGAAAAAAAGCAGGTTGCAGGATAAGCCATTGTTTTGAAAGTTGTTTCTACAGTAAAATGTTAATGTAGGACTTTATGAGTTGATAATAACAACAGGATGGCAGTGAACAAATGCTCCACCCATTATCATCATGGGGATGCTGTATGTTGTTCTGTATCTTTTGTTTCCCGGTGCGGGTGTGAATGATTAAATTCGCTCTGATCTCTGAATCCCCCTAAGAGGCATGAATACTGTAAAGTTACGGCCTGTAAACGAAAGCTGGCTCCAGCTGAGCGGGATCTACACGTGCTTTAACCTCTGGTTGACTTACACAACACACGTTCATGCTAGTCTCCTCAGGCTCTGAAAAACAACCTCCACCTTGGCATTCTGCTCTCTCTGTCACTCTGGCTGCTCCTCTGCAGCTACCACAGGGCCCTTGATGGAGGTGCTGAGGGAGCCACAGCAGATTATTTGAACTACAATAAAACAGCTCCCTTCAGCTCTCGCATCAAAGAGATAGCATTACCAACAGCCTGCTGTAATGAGACCACAATGAGTGGAAGTGTCTGGGACAGCTCTTCAAGTTGCTATGCTTTTGCCGTGGAACACAGAGAAAGACCACAGTAATTGAGAAAAGCCTGTTTCTCTGGATTTTAAACTAATACGTATCTAATAATCATCTGGCTGCACGCAGGAAAGCATAATTGATAATCAGACAATCAGGACAACCGTGATATGTTTGAATTGTGACAAAAATAATATAGTAAAAGCCTTAAAGCTTTAGATTATTAGTGAACTACTCTTGCTGACGTTTTTAATTTTGTCTTGAACCCAATCCCATATTAAAATCTGAACATTCATATTATTTAATATAACAATTTTGTCTTTGTATTTTCTAGATAGATATAAATAGTTACACGTTCTTTGGGACCTGTATATACAAAGGTCTAAGTAAGTCCCACTACATGAGGGTGTTTTGAAGTTATTACTTTGTAAAGTTCTCCCCCATCCAAGTCTCTGCAAATAAAGCGTTTCTAGAGCGGAGAACATTATGAATAATAATGAACTCTGCTTCTCCTTCAGCCAGCCCTTATCATGGCCGCTTTGATCATAAAACGAGTTTTAGAGGTACTGACTTCCGGGATTATTGATGCACAAAGAAAAACGTCAATGCTTGACCAATCACAGCAGAGTGGCCGTGGTTATGTTAAACAAGATTAACTACAGAAAACAAAGTGCTTTCAGTTGGTGGGCCTTAAGGACATTCTTTTGATGAAATCATTATTATACAGTTTTAATACAGAGAGTTTTTGCAAAAAGACATACTGAAGAATACAATAGAGGTTCAAGATCCACTAAAGTTAACAAATAAGTTGCCCTTGAACAACCGAACAAACCAAAAAATGGCTAACTTTGTGGAGCAGGAGTGAATTTTCAGTAAGGGGGGTGATCATGGGCGGGGATATGTAAAATGGCATTGTAACGAGTCTGAAGTCTTTGCAAAAAAGGATATCATTCAAATCCATACCAGGTTTATAGCACATTTCACCCGAATATTTCAGTACCGACGAGCCAACATAGTACCCGAAATACTAGTGAAAGCGGAGTTTTCAATAGTGCTTTATATGTATATTTAATCCCCAAGGAAATATACACTAAAGCACCCAGTCCCACACAGGCACGAGCCACAAATTACTTTACCATCTGAGTTTGCCACCGGTTTCAGTCATCATAGTATCCTTAGACACAGAAGGGACCTCTATAACTAGTCACATAAGGACCAGATAGACCTCTAGTAAGGGCAGAGCCAAGAAAATAGAATGGAACAAAAGCAGCATGATCTCCGCTATATCCACAACCTGAAGCCGAAGCTCTGCTCACAAACAGCCCACAGACTTTGTCATACCAATAAGGAAATATATTCCTCTGATTTGGCCTCTTTGAAAAACATTCTCTGGGATTTTGTTCATAGCTGCCTCATGTACCAGGGTGAGCTTTTGTTTGTCCCTGAGCTTTTACATTTTGGGAGAAGTGTAGATTCCAATATGTGCTAGTTAAACAACAGATTTCATTCAGCGTCTCAAGAGGGCCCAACATGGCCCAGAGGCATAAGCTTCTTCTTTGAACATCCAAATCCCTGAGCAGCGTTAGACTTCCTTTGTTATCTGCTGGTGGATGTATCTGCACTGTTTTTTCCATTCTCTCTCTGAAAAAGCTTGAGCAGACTGATCACTGGGAGCTTTTAGCTGTAAAGCGATCATCTCATTGAGATTATCAAGCTTCTGTAATTGAACTTTAATGCTGCGTCTGTGAGCAAAGGCTGAACATATTGTCTCCATGAAGAATTTAGCAGCATGAGACGGGGGAGGCATTTAATGAGTCCCCTCTACTGAATTGGAGATGAAACACTGCAAATTGTTCAGGCCGTCAGTTGGCTGTAGTGAACAGTTTCACTCAAAATCAAAATGAAGCATGATGTCCTGGTCTGTGTTTAGAAAGCAAACACTCTGATACAAAATCGAAGGTAATGTTGGTGCATGTTCCAGGCTTAAACATTTACTGATTTTTCTGTAGATTTCCATCCCTACAACCAGATACATCCAGTTGCATGGTAGGTATTGACATGGTGCTGATTTCTCTTTGGTGCACAGATGAACCAAAAAGTAGCTTTGACTTATTACAGATATCCAAATATTTTTCTCATGTCCAGTATTTTGGATAGAAAACATATTGAATACAGATGTGAAATAGGAGCAGTTTCATGATTTAGTGGCATGCAACCAATGTATTCAGACCTTCCTTGTTAGCCAAACGGTATTACAAGCTCTGACCTACATTGAAAATCAAAATTAAAATGTTTGTCCTATTAAATTCACACATCAATATATTATGAATTAAATATATTATCGCAGTTTTACTGTCATTTAGCACTCTGATTCTAATATGCACTAATTATTCCAATGCTTGTAGGTTTTATTTTATTTATTTTTTAATTTTAAGCTATGCCTTAGCCTCTTGAGCCTAAATTCCATTGACCACGTTCAATCACAGCCATACCTAGGTTGCTCATTTCCATTACATGCGTTCTGGTGTTGATGCGAAACATCCCTGGTTTAGAACCTGCTCAAGTTTGGTTCTGGAATGCAAAGCCAGAGGGCCATGATGTCATAAATCTGAAAAAATATGGGCGTGGCCATCATTGAAACCTCGGAATGCAAGAAATCATTGCTAGTGAGTAAAGAAACATAGCTTTGCCCTTTTCATTAAGTCAGTTTATTTGTTCCGACTCTTGGGAGATAAAAGCGTCCAGCGTCAGTTGAATTGGGTGACCATTAACAAGGCAGTCTTTCAAAAAATGGTGGAGAGAATTACTGTCTAATGACGCAGTGTAGACGGAAACTTTAAAACCAAAAAATGACTGCATGAATGTAAAGACAATAGTTGAGGTATTGTTGTTTAATTGTCTATTTTGTCTTTTCTTTTTGTACTTTAGTCTTGTCCTATTGTTTTAAAAGCATTCTGTGTATCCTTAATTGCGCTGTTTAAATACAATGTATTATTATTAGATGGAACTATGTCTGGACATCGAGCAGCAAGTCCGCGGGCAGAGATTGGCGTGGACTACAATTTTAAATGGATAACATAATGACGGTGAGTATTGTAATGTGTAGTATTTCGACTTGATTATTATTATTTCACCTATAAATAGCTGTGTGTAGGCTCTCTGAAGCTAGACTGAGCTGTTGTCACACATCGAACAGTCTTGAGTAAATCAATTAATTGGATTATTGTTTTTTACACTCAAGATTCTTAGTCAGTTTTGGAAGAATCTAGTGTGTCCATCTTGTCCATCTTGTCCATCTTGTCCATCTTGTCCATCTTGCCTTGTAAGAAAAGGATATCCGGCACAATCAGCTCTGTTCGCTTCCGATTTTTTTTGACATCTGTGCTTGTCCGACAGAGTTCATCAACTGAAGAGGTAAAAATATAAAAGCTGATCTCACCGTCGTTGACCGGAGGCTGTTCTCTCCCCTACAGGAGTGTTGAGGGCTGCCAGTCCCGGTTTTCACTCCCCCTTATATCATCATGAGCATCATATCCTGCGACCTGTAAGGATAGCAAAACTAAAGAAAATTACCCCCACTGGTGATAAATATGGGGACATCTGTGGAGGTGCAGTCTCTACTGTCTACACCACACGCCGGGCCTGTGCTTTTACCCTGATAGAGGGACATCTGGAGATGTTTTAGGAAGTCCAATCTCACAATCTCAGAAGAACAGATAAAAATGTCCAGTGGATTAAGAGTGAGCTGGATTGTGGTGTCATGGATACAGCAGAGAAAGTTGTTCAGTTTGCGAGTCAAGACTTGCAATTCAAATCAATTCAATTTTATTTAAAGTGTCTTATCATAACAAAGTTATCTCAAGACACTATACAGTTGAAATAAGACTATAGTTGATTAAGGAAAAATAGATCCCAGCAATTCAACAAAGAGCAAGAAGCGAAACACTGTACAGTGAGCTGTACTTTTGATTGTGGCTAGGAAGAGATGGCTATGGAATGGCCATTGCCTGCTCTTCCTCAGAGCCCAGAATGTGCAAGATACCCTCATTTTGTCGCAGACAGGCCTTCTAGAATGAAGTTGGTGGTCGCAGAAATCTGGTCTATGTTGGTCAACCAGTGGTGGATCTGTTTGTGTTTGTGTCTGTGACAGCTATGCAAACCTGAAATCCTTTTTGATTCTCCCTCGGGGCCTTGGACAGGTCCCCGCCAGGAAAAGTCATGCTGGATTTGGGTGCCTGGGTTGCTGTTTGCCCTCGGCCATGACTTTTTATTGCCCTGGTCGGAGGGTGATTCAGGGGTATCAGAGGCTTTTATGGGTGCCCACAATTCCTTGGGTCCCCTCAGGTTCCATACTTAATAGGTTAATAGGGATCAGGGGCCTGTGGTTCATTCCACACAGTCTCCCTCGTGGTGTATCAGGCTGATGGAGGCTCTGAGCGCACCCTAAATACTAGATCAGACGCCTTGGGTTAAATTTTTCAATTTCTTAGCTGCCATTTGGAGAATATGCACAAACAACAGTCAGGATCCGTCTTCACACCAAATGCGAAGTGAGGCTACCCTCTCTATTAACAGGGAAAAGCCCAACAGGCAGGTAACGAGTATCTCCCCAGTAGAAACTCCAGAGTGGAAAAGTGTCCAACCTCTCTCAAGAGTACTGGCCCCTGAGCCCCTCAACAAGCTCAGGCTTCTTACCCGTCAATGAGATGACATTCCATGTCCCTAGAGCAAGCTTCTGTTCTCCAAGGTCCCTGCCTTAGGCTGCTTCTAGGCTCACATTACACCCAACCCTTTTGGCCCTACTCATGAGATGAGCCCATGGGAATACAATACAATATTAGTGCAGGGAAATTGTTGATCTGGTTCACAGTAGGGGGATTTTTATGAGGTACAGCCGTGTTCCATTTGTCATCTCAGGAACATGGAACATGCATATTTCTATGTGCATTATGTCTGAAGGAGAATAAGTTTTTTTCAGACCTACTTAAATAGATACTATTAGGTAGTTAATCACAAAGTATCACTGACATAATCATATAGGATTTAAAAAATAATTCATGATCTCACATTAGAGACTTTGTCGGACAGAATTCCGTGGGATCTGTTCAGGCAGCGTGATTTTGCTACGTCCTGGATGGGGAGTGGTGTTCCGCTGATGATCTTCTCTGCAGTCCTTACCACTCTCTGCAGAGACTTCCAGTCGGAGGCCTTGCAGCTCCCCGACCAGATGAAGATGCTGCTGGTCAGTCGGCTAATATATTCACATATGCCTATATATGGAGAATTATATGTTACAAAGACAAAAAAGAAGCATAGTATTTTATAATATTGATTCTTGACACGTTCATTAAATGTATTGAATCTTTACAAAAAGATCTTTCTTCATAGTGGATCATCAAAACAAGATTAAGAGTCAAACTGGCATCTCTAAATTCAGCACAGCAGAATGGCCGCACACATAAGCTTATTAAAAAACAAAATGACGAAGTTAAATAATGTGAGATAAATAATAATAATAATAATAATAAATAATAATGTTCAGTTGAAAACATTGTTGAAAGAAATGTGTGTGTAAAACGTGGAAACTGGAAAAGTTACAGTTACAGTTTGTTACTATTGGAAATGCACATTTAATTCATTTTGCGCTTTGTTGTTGAACATAGAAAAATGATACCCATATAACACATTTAGTTAAATTAGTTGACCATTATCAGGTATTAAATCCAGATTATGTTCAGGATTGTGAATTATCAATGTAAATCGACTCCAGAAGATTACACGTTCTTTCTAAAAGAAAAGATGTGGATGTTTAAAAAATATGAATTAAAACTAAGAATGTGGGCTGATAATAGGCCAAAATAACAAAATATGTTAACAATCGTCACATTTATATCCTGACATAGGGGTTTCCTCCGTATCCATGCCATTGTTTCTCTCTCCCCACATAGCATATAAAGGGATTCTCCCTCCTGCTGTATCTGTGGCGTGTTTTGGCTGTTGTGGGCAAGCGATACAAAGCCCTACAATTTTGTTCAGAGAGCGCTTTAAGACATCTCATCAAGTCGAGCCTTTTGCCGACTTGTTAGCACCATGCAATTAAATGCTGAGAACATAATAAGTCACTAACTCATGTTCAAACCCCCATGGACTCCACGCTTTGATGTTGGGCGAGCATGGAGTAGCACCTTAGCCCACGGAATTTAAGGTACACTGTTACTTTATTTACAAATGACCAAAGCCTAGTTGTAGGCAGAAGGTTAAAGTATTTAGATCTTTAATTGTTTACAGCGGTGACTGTTTGTTAGTGCCGCTCGGATACTTTTGTTTGTTAATAACCGCAAATTCCCATTGATGCTTGGGTTGATTATTGTAGCTACATCAGATACTCTCGATAAATGTTGCGCAACACTATTAGTTAATATACAATTTAAGTATTCGTGATAACGGATTGAATTATTAGAGTAAATTAATGTATTATTAATGCACTATGGTTTAGAGTTAAAATACATTATTTATTCATTATTAGGGTTTGTTTAATGCACTGGAAATGACCTTTTTCGTTTAATCCCTTTTGGATCTACACAATGATAATCACATACTTGTATTCACATCCAAGTAGCAAAATATTGAATTCAAAGAATTGAATTGCATTACATTATGTAATGTATGCCGCTATCTTTACTGACTTTTTGAATGCTTTATTGATTGCTTGTATTGAAATATTTTGAATGTTTCTATTGAATGTTTAATTTAACATTCAAATTAAATTATTAAATGGTACTTCATCTGGATTAGTATAAACGATTTTGGGTATAATTTATCTTATTAATACATTGAATTCAAGTTAATAGTTAACAGTTGAGAGCTTTTTCACAACTAATTCTGATTTCCTTGAAATTCATTTGTCTTTTTGACATCCTGATAGGTCCGTTTTTTTTATGTCCTTCCTTTCCTGTTCCCACTTCATTTAGATGAAAATTGATATTCCTACATGCTTCACTGCCATTGAGAACCTTTCCTGGTGGGATAAGTTTTTGTTTCAATTCTTGATCACACAGGTGGTCAGAGGACACGTGCGTCCCACGGATTACTGGATACTCGTGATCTCTTGTGTTTTTCATGGACTAAAACTAAAAATGATTGCGTCGGAAGAAACTTTTGTTGTTCTATGCACATAGCTTGTGCTTATTATTATTGTTGTTTTTTGTTGTCATTGTCCTACTGTCATAATATTGCCTACTTATTTTTGCAATACATTCACAAAACTGAATCTACTGTTTCATGTCATTCATGGTAAAAAAAAAAAAACAGGTCTGGCAAGATAAATTGAAAATATACAAGGCAGCTCTGCTACTTGCCCACGGAATTCAAAGTACGCTGTTACTTTATTTACAAATTACCAAAGCCGAATTGTAGGCAGAAGGTTAAAGTATTTAGATCTTTTATTGTTTACCGCGGTGACTGTTAGTGCTGCTCGGGCACTTTTATTTGTTAATTGATGTTTGGGTTGAAAACAAATGATTATTGTAGCTATATCAGATACCCTCGATAAATGTTGCGCAGCGCTATTAGTTATCATACAATTTATTATTAAGTATTCGTGATAACTTATTGAATTATTAGAGTAAATGAATGTATTATTAGTGCTTAAACTAACCTTCAGTAGTCTGACGGAGGAGTTTATGGTTACCTGAGCTAGAGAGGTGCTGCTGTACAGGGACTCCACCGACAACAAGGTCTCCTCGGCAGGCATAGAAGTGATAGGGCTCAGGAGGCTGTCAACAAGGCCGAGGCACGGTTGCGACACAGTGAGCTGGTGGGAACAGTAGCATCTGGAGAGGCAGGTCTCGGAAGCAACCCAAGACCTCGCTACAACAAGTCTCAGGGAAAGGAGAGTTGACAGCTGATCCAGGAGGAGGTCCGAGCAGGGGTGTAGGAAGCCCGCTGCAGTAGGATAGTAGGGATGCGGCAGCAGGGCGCATGGACCCGATGGGAAGAGGCAGCTGACTGGAAGATCTCATGGTCAGAGCTATGGAGATCTGAGCCACATCAGATCAAGTTCCCCATACAGTCAGTATATGATGTACTCCCAAGCCCATCCAACCTCTTCCGCTGGGGCTTAGCCGAGACCCCACTGTGCTCTCTCTGCCAGAAAGCCGGATCGTTGGAGCACATCCTAAGCTGCTGCCCACGTGCACTTGGAGATGGGCGTTACCGTTGGCGCCATGACCAAGTGCTGCGGGTCATTGCAGAGGTCAACAGCACAGGCATCTCCACCAGCAAAAATCAACAACCAACAAGGCAGACCATCACCTTTGTAAGAGCTGGGGAGAAGCCACAGCAGCGCAGGGCTCAAGCAGGGGGGCTGCTGGTAACAGCTCGGGACTGGCAGCTGAAGGTGGACCTAGGAAGAAAGCTCAAGTTCCCTGATAACATTGCAGTGACCAAACTCAGGCCAGACATAGTCCTGGTGTCTGAAAAAACAAAGCAAGTGGTCCTGCTGGAGCTGACTGTCTCCTGGGAAGACCGGATGGAGGATGCCTTCGAGAGGAAGAGGGCCAAGTATGAGGAGCTGGCAGGCGAATGCCGACGGAGGGGATGGAGGACACGATGCAACCCAATCGAGTTTGGGTGCAGAGGGTTTGTCGCCCAGTCTCTTATCAGGGCACTCAAAATGTTGGGAGTGAAGGGACTGCAGATAAGGAAATCCACCGGAGACATCACCGACGCAGCAGAAAAAGCGTCAAGGTGGCTGTGGATCAAGCGGGGAGATCCGTGGGCTAAACAAGCTACTTAGACACAAGCCAGGGCCTGATTAATCCTGGCTGGGTCACCTGGGCGAGGGTGTCTGTTGCGAGACCAAAAACACCCTATGAACCCAAGATACAACACTGAGTATGTGTCTAAGTTGCACCAAGAGTGTTTGCTGTAACGTGCACTATGGTTCAGAGTTAAAACACATTATTTATTCATTATTAGGGTGTGTTTGATGCACTGGAAATAACCTTTTTTTGTTTGATCGGTTTTGGATCCACACAATGATAATCACATACTTGTACTCACGTTCAAGTAGCAAATATAGAATTTAATGCATTTAATTGCACTACATTTTGTAATGTATGCAGCTATCTTTACTTACTTTTTGAATGTTTTATTGATTGCTTATTATGAAATATTTTTAACATTTCTATTATTACTATAGATGATTTTGGGTATCTTGTATCTTATAAATACATTGAATTTAAGTTAATAGTTAACAGGCTGTCTGGCATGGGTTTCCGATGAAGTCTCTCACCGAAAACTCTAAAAAGGAAATAAACCTGACAATTGTTTTCATATTTTGTTATTTAAGCTAATTATCACTATATTCTTAGTTTTTTTTTAAACATTATTTATGTAAAAGGTGTGAAAAGGTGAAAAATAGTGAGTTGATTTAAAAAGACAAATCACAATCATGAACATTATCTGGATTTGAAAACTGTTTAACCTTGTCAATTAATTTAACTAAAAGTGTTGTGTTGTTATATTTGTTGTGTTCATATCAAGTTTTTCAAGCATTATGAATGTATTTTTCTAATAGGGTAACATTATAATAGTGCATTCTTGAATTTACACAAATCTTACACATGCTCAGGAGCAGGTGTAGATTATCTTGTGAATCTAACACAAGATCGCAGATACTAAAATATTGTTGAATGCCAAAATCCCATAGGTTTCCAGCTGTTCACGTTTTACATACAAATTCTGCTCACGCTTCATGAATGTGACCCAATGTGTCTAGACCCACCATCCTTTTGCCAATACTGCAGGAGTTATTAAGCACTTGTCAAGGTTGAAAAATGCCACAAAAATGATTGTAGGTCTCGAAGACAGCTAAACAATGTTAGGGGTTTTTGTGTTTCCATGAACCGACCCCTCCCCAGCCTCGTACATGGTGATGGAATGAAGAACAGACACATGGCTGAGTTTAAGAAAAATGCTTGTTTAGTGAATTATGCAAAAGTCAGAGACAAACTTACGTGAACACGGGCGCTAGCAAGCAGAGAGATCTATCGCAGACGTCTTCGAATGCCAGAACGCAAAGATCAGACAAAATGGTGGATCTTTATAGTAGAATATTCAGGTTAACGCCTCTAGTCAAATGTGAATGTAGGATTGGTCAGTGACTCTAAACACTTGATTCTAAGATGGCTGTCGCACGTGATCGTAGTGGAAATTTACCAAAGTTGTTTTCTTCTCGAATCTGTTCCCAGCGACTTGTGTCCTTCAGAGCGAATTCTCTGTGTGAGGGTTTGTGACCTCGGCCTTTGAGTTGTGAACCTGAGTTTAGTTTAAGTGAATGCAATGCAAGAATAGGATTATTTAATATGAATTAAATATGTAAGATTATCAGTTAATCAAGTGACTATTTGAAATGTGTGTTAAATCTAGGTGATTGATTACAGTAAAGTTGTCATTTCCTTACAACAATTATAACAGTTTCTTTTGGTTTCGCCATTTTTTTCCTCACATGTGAAACTGAGGTTGCATATCATTAAAAAGGAACTTAATAGCACCAAAACTAGATTCCACACATGCGTTCACTTTTGAAGGAACTTAATGATGGACATTGAAACCTAGTAATTCTGGATACATCAGACAACTGCTATGTGAAAGTTATTTTTGAATGTTCTGTATTGAGACTGTATTGGGTGAGAAACAATGTGAAGGGGAGGCTTGGTATAGATGCCAATGAACGAAAAAAATTAAAAAGATAATTTGATGACCAGGTAATTAGAGAAAATAAGCAGGGGTGATATGTGATGATCATTAGACTCATTTTGGGTATGGAAATGACACTTATTCATTTATGTGGCCCAAATTTAGGAGCAATATTATTGCCATCTCATTTAAGAAAAAGATTGAAAAGCTAAATAAACAAGTGGAATTATTAGTTAGAAACCCATTAGTGTGCTGAGGCCTGGTGAGGGTCGATAACACCTGGGGAGGGCCGTTGACCCTCTCTGTCCAGCAAGGTGTGACTATCACATGTTCCCTGTTAAGTTTTCTTGGCTACCTTTCTAGGGAGAACGCTAAGACCTGCATTCTCTATTCTATTCTGACAGCAGTAGCATCCGTTTATGTCTTTTATTTATTATTTAAAAAAAAAATCATAATTAGAGGGCCGTTTAAAAGAAACTATCCTATCAAGTTTGGATGGCCATTCACCATCACCATAACTTCAGATTTAATCGAGCAATTTACTGGTATTAGATACTGCAAGTAATAGACTGGTATGAACAGCCTATTAAGCCTACCTGCTGAGAAACAAAAGAAAGCAGAGAATCAAGAGATACATTTAAAAAAAGAGAGAGAGATAGAAAAGAGAATACAGTTTGGCAGTGTTTTTAAACAGAACTGGATTATTATTTATAGTTTTAAACACGAAAAACACAAAAAACATACATTGAAAATAAAATGAGACATAAGTGAACTAAATTGATGAAGTGAACAGCTAAATAGATACAGTAAGTACAGTTATCATTTTTTATGTCATTTTCAAGTTTGAAACATTACACATAAAACAAACAACCACACATAATGAAAAAAATAAAAAAAATTGAATAGAAAATAAAACGACAATACACAATCCAAAAGACACCCTCTTAAGAGGTCATGGTACCTCTTCAATTTTCCACAGTTTTCCACTCCCATCTTTGATTTTGTAGTTAAGGTTTTAGTTGCCATCATGTCCAAGTATGGTTCCCAGAGTTGTGTTAAGTCATTCTGTTTTTCTTTTACTATATATGTCAGTTTTTCCAGACCAATGTTGTTTAATCTCACCTTCTTCCACATGTTCAAAGTTGGTGCTTCAATTTTTTCCAGCAAAGAGCAATAGCTCCTTGCCTGAAGTAATCCAAATTTCCATAATCCATTTTAAAATGTCCAGGGTAAATTCCAACCACACACAATTGAGCGACACAAGGAATTTACAATTTGAACATATTCAGTTCAATTTAAAATCATCCAATCAATCATTTGATGACATCTTTCCAAAATACAGTTGTTTTTTTTCCACATTTCCACATACAATGTATAAGTGTTTCTTTGTCTCTAAGACATTTGGTACAAGTATCCAGAATATTTGATAACATTTGATGAAGTCTTTCAGGAATAATATATGTCCTCATGAGCCATTTATATTGTAGCAGCTTTGCCCTAGTATTTATTGTCTGCCTCTGAGCTTTTAGGCCTGCATCCTCCCATTCAGACTCATCAACATCCACATTTAAATCTGCTCTCCAACCATTCAATTTATCCAGACTTGATTCACTGCTATATCCTGATAAAATATTATAATATTTCAATATAAATCCTTTCTTTCACAGGTTCCTAACTGTCAATTTTGGATAATCTAGGCGCATACTCCCATGGGCAGTGTTTTTGATGCGATATAACTCTATATTTGTGAATATTTAAATACTTTTTTTTTTAAATATCATACTTCTCCTGTAGCTGCTTGAATGTGAGCAAGACTGCATCTTCGTAAAGGTTGATAATCTTCTGAATTTTCTTATCATACCTAGTTTAAATCCTGCATCCTGTGTGCCTGGCTTAACATTTCTATTGCACCAAATTGGTGAAAATTGTGACATTTTCATTTTATCATTGATACACTTGTGAGAAGCATGGCAAATTGAAATTGTATTCCTACAGTTTTTTGTTAGTTTATTTAAATTCTTGGCATCAGTGGACTAGAGACAAACATTTATTGGAATGTCTGCAATTGTTTAAGACACAGGTTTGCCTTTTTATTGTTCCAAATGAATGCAAAAATTAAGCCATCAAACAAAGCTGAGCTACTTGAATTCTTACGCCAGGAGTGGACTAAAGTCACCCAAGAACAATGTGAAAGACTGGTGGAGAGCATGCCAAGACGCATGACCACTGTGATAAAGTATCAGGGTTATCCCACCAAATATTGATTTATGAACTCTTCCAAAAGTTAAAACATTAGTATTGTGTTGTTTTAAAATGAATATGATCTTGTTTTCTTCGCATTATTTGAGTTCTGAAAACTATTATTTGTTATTTTGACCATTTGTCATTTTCTGCAAATAAATGCCCTAAATGACAATATTTTTATTTTAAAAGTGGCAGAAATATTGTCAGTAGTTTATAGAATGAAACAAAAATGTTAATTTTACTCAAACACATACCTATAAGTAGTAAAATCAGGGGAACTGATAATTTTGCAGCGGTCTCTTAATTTTTTTTCAGAACTGTATATAGCTGTGTGCTATTCATTCAGTTAAACATTTAAATTGTCAAACTGATTTTCGGTAAAAAAAAAAAAAATGAGAGCCAATCCTTGTATTTTCACACTCTGCAAATCGTAGAGTAAGTAAAAAGGTCAAAACTATTTAATTTACACCCTCAGAGGAAGAGGCTCATTGTGTGACTTGTGTAATTAAATGGCTCTCGTTGTATCTTGTATATTGAAGGTTCTTGTGCGCACCAGGCAACCATTAATTTCACTATTTAGTCACTCAATGAGCGAGAAAAGTTTGGCAATTACAGAACCACCTTCTTTTACCATTGTCCAAACAACCAAACCCAATTAAAAACTAGGGCAGAACAATAAGTTTCCAATGTCGGATGACTATAGTACTATATTTTGCTCTTTGGTTATGATATACCATGCATATATCTTGAATCCTGTGTGATGCACTGATTATCATTTCAGCTGAAGTTGCAATAATTTCAGTAAACTTTGTAATATCTGCATATTGCTGACAAGGAAGCTTTACGAATAACGTCTGTATTTGGCACACTCGGAAAACTGCTTTGCTCCAGTAATGGAGGGCTTGCTCTACATTGGGAAGTGATTTTCATTTTGTTCAACCCTTATGCCCCTCAGTCATTTTCATTTACAGAATGCACCTCTCATGATCACCAACTTCTGTTTTTTTTCTTTGTTTTTATTTAATCGTTGTCTGTTTTTTTTCCACAAGCCTGAGTCAGTATAAAACAGATTTACTTATTTTGCTATATAATTAGACTAGACTTCTTTTGTGTAATATCTGTAGCTAGTCCCAGTCCAGTTCTGGACTGTTTCCTTGAATGCTAACTTCATTCCTGGTAAGCTATTAAATCTGTTTTTTAGAAATTTGTCGCCCCTCTCATATTTTTTTGTATAGGAACTCTGTTTGAAATGTATAAAAAAAAAACATTGAGCAGAATGTCTATTTTGGTTCAGAGGAGTGGGAGGTAAAGCGGCTGGGAAAGGGGGGCTGTTGGTTGATGCTGAAGACAGCGTGGGTGTGAAGCGCTGTGTGGAGTTGTGTGATAAACATGTTGTCAGGGTTAATTTGGCTCACACTCCGTTTGACCTACGAATCAATTCAGTCTACAAGCCTTTTCCATACAAGTACTCAATTATTTGAAGGAAACCATTTACATTTTTTGATGTTAAAATATGGTTGATATTTTATTTACCTTAACAAACTTTTAAAACTGTCCACCTAATACCTAGAAATCTACGTTTGTAACCAAAATGTAAAGACAAAATATAATATTGAATCATTTTGGAAGTCATACTGTATATCCATTGCTTATTTTCAATAGATTATATATATATGCATAACGCAAACCCATATATATATATATATATATATATATATAAATATATATATATATGCATTACGCAACCCCAGTCAAACGTTTGACTGTATCTTTTATTCTATGCGCTTCATAATCCAGTGCCCCCTATTTATGAAAACAGTTCAAGTTCATATATATATATGAATATATATATATATATATATATATATATATGAATACACTGTATGTATATGAATGTATGTACACTTGTTATATATTGACATATGTGAACAATTGGTTAATCCTTGTGTTAGGATTAACCAATTGTATTTTGGTTTATTTTCCAAAACTCGAGACAGGGGCCATGAATGCTTATTATGTCACCAATGGGTCTAATGGCGGTCCAGTCAGTGGTCAGGCTGGGGTTGTTAAATATGAGACGTCTTTAAAGGTATTCGTCATATCTGCCAAAATATTTGACTTAGTTAGGATATTTGAGATTATTCAAACCATTGAGATTCTGCCATTCTACCAATATACCATTTCCATGGTGAGCCGAAGGCCCGAAAACCTAGAAGCAACACAACAGATTAAACAATTACATTTGTTTTTGGGCCTTTGGTTCACCTTGACCCTGAGATAACACAATGGTTAAAAAACTACAACAAGACAAGGTCACCCGGTGGCCAAAACCAATGTGAGGTATTCCTTTTGTTGTCTCCCGGTTATGGTGAATGACCTCCACCACTGCATATGTTCTTCTAACACATAAATTTGTCATTTTGAATATAATTTAGAACGTGACATTTAAAACATTTATCTAACTATTACCTACGTGTCATGATTAATTGAAATCAACACTCATTTTTTTAAGTCTGTCAAGGTGATCTGGAACATATTAAAAAACAAACTTTTCTTTAAACTAAAAAATATTTGATGTAGAATTTAGAGAGAAATATCACTTCAAATTTCAATTAAATATTGTTGTATTATCAACACCAAGATAAAAAATAATTAGCATCTTGTAAATCTTTTCATAATTCTAAACAAATATCACATACATGAAACAATTTTTTTAAAAACAACTCAAAATATCCACATTTTCATTTGTGAATTTATAAAATATATTTAGGTATTTAATTGATAAAAAGTAAAAAGGACAAAATAATTCACGTGTACGTCTCTCATTTTGTATCGGACTAACGTATGCATGTCTTGTTTCAATCTAATAAAAAAATGTTTTAAAAAAAGCTTCCTTTTTAAATTGGCTTATTCATTGTAACTGTTGTCTTATATCTCCTTGTTTTGCAGTTTTCTTTAAGAAACGTTTTAACTTTTGTATCTTTCTTATCTTTAAAACTTATGTTTTACTGTTGTCTTTTTTAACTCCCCTGAAGCATACACGAGACACAAATGGCTCTCGACTGGTTAACTTGCAGTTTGATCTCCAAGTCAACCATGAGAACTTAAAAGAACAGTCAAAAAAAGTAAAAATGTTAATATAACAGAAACTGCTACATGCATAGCGTGTCAAATGAGCAATACGAATGGTACAAATTAACAAATAAAACAAATACCTCGTTGGCTGCATGAGACTCGAGGGGTTCTTTACCTTTCCTAAGTTGCTTTCTTCTTCTTCTTCTTTACTGATCTCTTATAAACGTTTTACTTTTGCTCTTTTAGCTGCAGCACGTTGTCTTCTTCTTGCGATGTCTGACTAATCACGCGAGAACCCACAAGTTCTCGAGAACCGAAAACTTAAATAAACTTAGAGCAAAACATGAATTGTACATATTAAACATTAATAAATGATTTTACAAAAGAAATTCAAAACAAAGGATTTATACAAAAAATGCGAAGGACAGTTACATCTTTTTCACTGTTGTTTCAATGACATGTATACTGTTGCGTTGTGTCCTTGTGTGTTTTGAAAGGCACTTTATAAATAAAATGAATTATTATTATTTGTTGTTAATCTTTTTTATGCTGTGACAAATTACATTTTCCCAATGTGGCAAGAGTAAAGTTGTACCAATCAAAACAAAGTACTCTCAGTGATTCACAGGGCCCAGCTGACAGAGAAAACAGTGCAAGACAAGATCAGCTAGAGCTTTCTGTGACTCTGTGAGCTTTGGCATGTCCTCATGCACTACCCTGTGCAGTCATCAAAGAAGAGGTGTTTACACTTAAGGCTACAGTATTCAATTACCTCTCCAAATGCATTACGGTAGGTGAACATTTAACAAGAACTAATTGAAAAAAATTGCTATGACTGTCATGTTACTGCAGGTGAGGGTGACACTGGCTGACTCTGATCAGTTCTACTATCGGTCATTTGAAGGGTAAAGAGGAGAGAAGAACGTTTATGTGGATCATCACACCCTCGTCATTTGGTTTCTAGTTTCTCTTTAAACTAAATGCTTTAACTAAGCTCTTTAATATTTTAAGGACATTAAATTATTCAAGTTGCTACTTAATGAAGCACTGACATTAGACCAAATAACGAGATTAAAATGAAAAACACCGCCACTTTTTTAAAAATAGAAGTCTACAAACAATACATCTGTGATGCTTAATGATTCTAAACCACATCATTATTTGTGCTGGTGTATACGCTTATTCTTAACGATGTCTGGTCTGAATGTTGTGGATGTGTGTCAGGGCACATTGTATGGGAGAGGGGATAAACGTCAAATTTAATTCTCCCCTTGTGGATCGCTGACAATCACTTGTACTAACAAGTCAGGTAAAATCTCTGATGAAACCCAAAGAAACCTCTCCCTTAGGAGCTGTCCTCTGTAAGGAGGCTTGTTGGCCATGAAATAAGACACATGAGGTTTGTGGGTGATGCAGGCAGAATGTGGGGTACATAATAAGATGCGAATGAGGTTTATCAAGAGCAAACAAGAGAGGGGGAGGGAGAAACACTGATGTATGTTTGAACAGAAGTCTGATGTCTAATCAATGTATTTCTGTTTGCACTGTCAGGTCAGGTGAATGTGAAGATACATGCCTGCAGCCCTAAAGAAGGACATCCTCTGAGGCAATGTAGTGGCTGCTGTCCTGGAAACTGGCGGCAGAGACACTGTGGTACAGACCCTTCCAGTAGAGGTCAGTGAACCGCATGTTTACCCCTGATGGCATTCAAAAAGCAACTTGCCATAAATCTATTGGGATCTTAAGGAATACACATGTTTTCGGTTTTAAATTAATTACTTTTAGGGAACCTGATGCCATAATAATTATTTGCTAACATGCATTGACTAACTGAAATATCTCATGTTGAGACCATGGAGTATAGTATTGTGTTTGTCCTTTCCTGTCGTGAGGAATCTGTTGTCCAACATCAGTTTTTTTATCAATAGCAAGTTCAAGCTTAGTTGCGGTTGATCTTAGTAATATTTGTATAATTTTACAAATATTTTATCTGAGGATTCAGTGTTTATTATTTAAAGTGTTAGTTTAATTTGCTCTATACTACCTTTGCAACTCTAGTACCCTGCCAGGAGCTTGCAGTAATAATAGCTGCCTCTGGGAGGCAGAAACCTTGAAAGGAACAGATTCCAGGCAGTCGGTCGCCAGGCAGGGCAAGGGTGTGTCGGTCGGTCAGTCAGTCGGTCGATCTTTTTTGTGCGTGCATGTGTACGTGTGTGTGTTGTGTAATAGCACAGAGAACAGGAAGTGTCACCTTTCGCCATCAGGGCTAAAAGAGAACCGCCTGGACGCCAGGGCGCTGCCTTCCCTGGAGACCCAGCTCCTCACCCAACCAAGCCAGAGGGTTTGTGGTCTACGGGGTCCTGGAGCGGGTTCTGCTGCTGGTGCGGCCTGTCGAGCGTCCCAACCTTCATCACCGATTTCTAGTGAGATAGCTTTCCAGACACGGTAAGTAGTTAGTAGTAGTTTCCCCCGTAAAAATGATCGCGTCTGGATGTAAGTGTCCACTTTTGAAACAGGTCATGTCGCACAGGCGACAGGTTTTCATGATCCTCAATAAGAAGGACGAGGATCTGAGCAATACGTTCATTGTCAAAGTTGAGAACTTTGACTACCTGTTGTTCACCTCGTCTTCAACAATAAGGTCCACACTGCTGACAGTAGAAAGTGGTGATGTCAGCAGCGCGATGAGTGCGAAGAGGGAGACAGAACAATAAAGGAGAAGAAAGTAAGATAGATGAAAGTGAAAAAGTTAAACAATGAAGTGATTACAGGTGATTGAGAAAGGAGGAGTGGGTGAGAAACAGGTGAGTGAGACAAGCAAGGTAAGACAGGAGGAAGTGAGTAAGATGAACGAAACATGTGAAAAAGTAGAGACAACAATTGATCAAACTGAGGTAGAAAGTGAAGCAGCAAAGACACAGACAGCTGAGAGTCAGGAGGAGATGGAGCAGGAGTCTGTTAGAGTCATGAAAAAAGGACAAAAACAAACAGTGCAGCGAAGGCAAAAATAATTAAACCAAGAGAAAAACTAATAGTTAAAATGAATAAGAAGAGGTTGCCTGTGTGTCTCAGTAACTTTAACAGCTAGTCAAGAAAAGTACATGTATAGTGCAACCATCTTTAAGAATGTTTTAATGGAAAAAAACAAACAAATAAAAGGCCTAAAAAAATAAAATGATTTTCCTGACAAAAAACTTTTTTATTTATCAGCAAAACATTACACATAAGTTACAAAAACAAAGCAGAATTTCCAGATCCAGATTATCCTAGAATAAATAAATTTATATGAAAGGTTAGAATTAAAACCGATGAAAGTTTATTTTGCTTAACTAAATTAGTGTTTTTTGTCTTAAACTTCTTACTTTTGATATGAAGGATTTTAAGTGGGAAATTTAAATTGAATGAATGTGGTTCTAAAGATGATTTATTCTTAGGTAGGGATTTTAATTATACCAACACCTGGTCACATCCCATAGCCTGGACGTTTGGAGGAGGATACATGCTGGCTGCATTCAATACACATGTTACAGGATACATGTTAGAGTATCTTTGGCACAGCTTGAACACTTTTATTGTTTTAAATTCCAATTTAGAATTTGTAAAACACTAAATCAAACATCGCCAACTATTCGGTTGATGCCAATGACATCTGCAGAATAGACACTCACTGGAAAAGCGAGTGTCAATGATGATCAAAACACTTAACACTAAATCTGCTCTCTGGTTTAAAAGAAGAAATGAGCCACTACACCTAGCCGCTCCGTAATACAGACACTATCTGCGCCCCGGTGTTCATGCCTCACCTCTGTCTTGCTCAGGCTTCTTGCACCTGCATCTGCCGTCTCCATCAGGTTCCTGCTACCTCCAGCTGCTTTCCCCATCTGTTCACCCAGTTAAGATCCCTTTAAAATGCAACTAATGTGTTGATTTAAATGTCTGTTAAATTGATCTTGGGACTCTATTGTACTCATCAGTATTTGTCTGTTTGAAGAACAACATAAACACAACCACTCTGCTGTGATAGTAACATCAGGGTTTGTCACCCAGCATCATCGAACCTGGAAGTCTTGGCAAACTGGGCTCTGCTACCTCTCGTATCTGAGAATTCAGACGGCGAGAACATTAAAGAGTAATATTTTCAAAACTGAGCATTATTATGATGAGGGACATGTGAGTAAGTCAGTAGAGTTGGGCACATTAGTTGCCTATCTATATTCTAGTGGCAGGTTAGTATTTGTTTCTTGCATATTTCTATCTACAAATTTTTTGGGTCTTAGCCTTAGACAACGTTTTTATCCTCAACTAAAATCTAAAAGCACAGGCCAATTAACTGGTGGGATCCAGGAAAGAGCCACATGCTTATGTGTATAAAGGTGAGGAGACCTCTAGAGGGATCAATAAAGTTTATCTATCTATTTTGACCACATAATGATGAAGATAGTGTTTGTGCTGGCCTTTTATTTCATTTAAGGTGTCAAATCATATATCACAGAGTTATCTCAAGACACTTCATAGCTGATCAACACTATATAAGAGAAGAGAAAACCAGGTACCAGCCTGTGTTTTATGTTGTTCCATCATGGTAAATGGGATGTGGTCTATCCTTTCTGTATAAAATAAAAGTAATCAGTGACTCTAAAATTGTCCACAGGTGAGAAAGGTTTCAGAGTGCTAGTTCAACAAACAGGTGGCCATCATTTCTTAACACAAGTAGTTAGAATAAGCACTAGTCAACATGACCCTGTAATACAAATATGTGGAAGATAATGAATACATTTGCTGCAACATTCTCACTACAGAAAAATTAAATGTTGCATCAGTAGCCAAAGGACAGTTGTGAAGTATTAAGCGCTTAAGTATCCCTTTGAAATGGACCAAAGAACAAAAATAGCACTTGGTCACTTATTGTGCCCTCCATGTTGGTTTACTTCATTAAGCCTATTGATGAGGTACATGCCAAAAAAATTGAATATTTTCTCATTAATGGGCTTCATTACAAGTGTCCTGAGGGAGATTTAATAAATCGGAGGATGTTCTGTAAGCATCTTGTACATTCTGGAAAATGGCAAGTGTGTGTGTGGGTGTATGCTTTGTGATTAACCACTACTCAAAACTGTGAATAAAAAATTGCAACAGAAAACCTAAATTCCGTCATTTTTCGTTTGACTTGACTGGATATGGATTGAACATCTGAAAGTCTTCAGTGTACATGTAAGTCTGAATCTCAATCCATAGTTCAATTCCACATTATTTAGAAAAAAGTCTCAAATCATAAATTATCACAAGACACTTTAAGCAACACTATATAAAACAAGAGAAAAACAGGTCACAGATTATTTTATTTTTTTATCGGAACAATGTCTCATGTAAAGGCTTCAATACAAGAAGAACATGACAGATGAGCACAGTGGAGGTATTTGGATGAATAAGTATGTCATTTTGGATCAAGATGACAACACCTGAGCCTAGTCGCTTTAATTTAATTAAATTACATTTTAACCTATAACTCTAAAAGTAAACTGATTACTCTGAAAATAATCCCAAACCATTATTCGACATAAGGGAAAGACAGGAAGTGACTAATCAAAAGAAAATCACAATAAAAAAGAAAAAAAACTAGTTGTTTGTTAGCTCATCCGTGCATGTCTCAACACAGGAGCTAAATTATATCTACTTATTGTGTTCTCAAAACACTTGTTGGTAACAAATGTCTTATAGCCTTCAGGGTTAACACAAGCAAAAAACGTGCTTGTGTATGGTATATGTTGTCATTGGAATGTTGTAGGCAGATGTTTTTAAATGCAAAGCAGTATCAGTTCGACTCGACCATTAACTAGTCAAAACAAAAGGGAGTTTTGCAGTCTCACATCTACACTAGGTTGTAGATTGTGTTTGGTCTCTGGCTTTGTAGAACTCTAGTGATTATTTAGTGGGTCACATCATCAATGCAGTTGATGATGTAGGAGGTCACAGTGTCTGTCTACTCCTCAATGTCTATGTGGTTATAGGTGGCAGTCTGCTTAAACATGACGAGGCCATCTCTTGCCACACTCTTCCCTGCTAAAGAACCGGTTTAGAAACCTTTGTCCTCTGTCTGTATGCTGGAATTACGGCATTAGCATTGCAATGATGTGGTCAGAGAATGTGATGTTGTGGTAATGGTTAACTTTCTTTGCTCCTTTGTGAGAAGTGCACCTTATCTGGGTAGCCTTCTGCCTGGTCAATGATGGGGGGCTGTGGGGAGGTCGGTCTTGCGGTTGACGCCCATTGCAGCAGTAGTTGTGTCCCTTTGCGTGTGCCCGGTGCAGCATGTGCCAGTGCGGTGACGTTTGCCTCCCTGGCTGCGTGGCGGTGCATGGCCAGGTCGGTCGGATGGAGTAGGGACATGGGAGGGGGCCGTGGCGTGATGGGCAGACCCCTGGTTCCACAGAGACCGTGGACCGTCCATGGAATGCTGCTGTTTCCCTTAGTGCCACACAGTGGGCAGGGAAATGACAGCGGGCTGGTGGGTGCCATGTGTGGACCCTCGGTTCCACAGAGAACGTGGACTGCCCATGGAATGCTGCTGTCTTCTTAAAGTTCTCTGTTGTGGGTGGGTTGGTGGCCGGTGGTTCTTTTGGGGTACAGGTTTGCCCTGATATTCTGTCCTCTGACTGGTTCGCTGGCTGTCCCTGGTCAGTTGGCCTTTCGGCCCCTCCCTCCTGGTGCCTGCACCTGGTGCCTCTCCTCTTTGCTTCTTCCTCCGTCTCCTTACTGGTCCTTGCCTTTGTGCGCCACCTGGGGCCTCATGGATGTTTGGGGTCATGGCAGTGGTTATCTGCCAACCGGGTCTGGGGCTGTGGCCGATACTGTGGCTCCCCTGACACTGGTTATATAAAATATTTTCCCCATTATCACATCCTGTACATTTAATTGAGATACATTAATCTGTTTCAGAGTTATTTTCTTAACACACATATCATCACAAAGCCTCTTCTGCTGCAATACAATACAATCAATCAAGAATAGGAAGTTTTTTTTCTAGAGACAAGCCACTTTGTGGATAAGGCTGTTGCATTCAATCTCAGTGCACAGTTCCTATGTTAAACATATGTTTACTCAAACAATTCATAGATCAGTATTAATGATGTATTCTTTCCTTCGCCCAGTTGGATAAACTCCTTTCTTACACCATTGCCTATTGTACCAAGGAAAATCTTTTAAGGGGTTTATAAGGATGCCTCCTGGGTGTGGTGTCTCTGGTGAGGTGTTGTAAATATATTTTGCTGGCAGGAGCCTCTGGGGCAGAACAAGGACAATGTGTCTCTCAATTGACCTGGTATTCTCCAAGGAAAGTTGGAGATGGTGATGCTCTGTCCTCTTTCTTCAGGGTGAAGAAGAAGGCAGTTGGGGCATCCATTTCTTCAGATCGGCTACATCGAGCCTCTTACTTTTAAATATATTTTATATCATTTCAATATACACTTGTATTACTGTGGACTGAGATAAACCCTCTAACTCAGCAATCTCTCTAGATAAAGGAGAACGGCAACTGATGCACGTTTTAATTACCACAGGCACCTCAGTCCTGGTGATAACTAAACCTTTCTCTGTGTTCCAAGGATGTTTCACAAAAGGACTCAATGTCTCTGACCTCTCTCTGAGTATTATTATAACTCTGCCTGGAGGTTGGGTTTGGAGATCTTTCTGACAGTATGCTCTACTAACCCTCACTTGCACTTGCCAGGTTTATGGCATCCTTTTATGCGATGCAGGTGAGTTTGATCATTCAATCGTTCAACTTCTTTATTTTTTCTATTGTCCGTCATTTAACCTCAGGCAGGCATCGCGGTTTAGGGCTACTTTTGTAATTACAACATTTATCCTATACATTAATTGCATCACATTTATATGCTTTAAAGAACTAACAGAAGGGTTAGCTTTAATACAGGTGGCAGTGGTCTTGCAGTGAATTACTGTTTTCCACATATTTTAGTTTAAACTCCTGCCTGTCACCAAAACGCCGTAAAAAACCTTCGAAAGTCTTGTTTTAAAGTTGCCCGGACCCATTCCAACAATCATTACCATAGTTAACCTCACCCCCGAAGACTCACATTGATTTCATAATCGACTTCTCTATCTTCCTTACCCATCTATCTTTTCTTCCTCCAAACATCATTCTGCTGGGGGAATTCAATATACACATGGACAAAACTAACTAAATTGACTTCTCCTCTAAGACTTCACATCCTGCCTGGAAGGTTTTGGACTTAAACAAGTTATTGACATTTAAGGCCACACATTCAACTTATTTTGCTGCTCTAGCCTCATCCCCTCTAAGGTCACTGCAGACAAACTCCCCATAACTGACCCCTTTCTTCTGATTTTACCACTTTACTCTACCTCTCTACTATTACGCCCCAACGCCTCTTTACACCCTACGTTCCACCAGCAAAAGTTTTTCCACCCCAGACTCTCCTGCTAACCTCGATGAACTGGTCTCCTTTTACAACTCCCACCTCAGCAACACTCTCTCCTCTCTCATCACATTTAAAACATGCTCTGTCTCCTTTTCCTTTACTGCCCCCTAGTTTTCCCCTGAACTCCGCTCCATCAATCATGTAAACAAAATCCCACTACTATTCCGTCCTCATCCTCTCAAATCACGGCAACTCAAAAACACTCTTCTCCCTCATAAAGAATATACTCTAACCACCCAAATAATGTCTAAAAGCTCCAATATCCATCACAACTCTTCGGCATCCTACCAGAAATTCCAGCTCATCCAAAATTCTGCGGCCCGCATAATCACCAAAACCCCCACATGCAACTACATCACCCCCATCCTCCAGCACCTTAACTGGTTCCACATCAGTCAGTGCATAATTTACAAATGCCTACAGTACACCTTCAAGTCCATCCACAACGCCTCCCCTCCCTACCTGTCTGACGTCATACACGCCAACACTCTGAGTTGCTCTCCGTTCCTCCTCCATCCACCTCTCTACCCTCAGCAGAGCAGAGCCAACAGTAACTCTGCTCCTAAACTCTGGAAATCTCTTCCATCAGACCTCCGCAAATGTGACTCTCTCTCTTTTTCAAAACCCACCTGTTTCGCATTGCATACACTTCATAACCGTTTAATTCTGATGGTACTACCTTGTTTTATTATGTTGTTCTTATCCTCCACCTTCTGGTTTTATTGTATATTTATTGTGAAGTGACCTTGAGTTTTTATTTTAAATAAAATGTATTATTATTATTTTTATTACTACCTTTTCACCCATTAAAATTTGACCATCCCTGGTCCAAGTGTGATCTGTCCAAAAAATGCAGATCAGATGTAACCACAATAAAGTAGAGCATCAAACTTGCCTTTGCTCAAACACAATGTTTATCAAGGCATCAGACATCGTTTCTGACCAACCACATGTTTTCTGTAGTGACCTAGCTTAATGGATGGATTCATAATGAAAAGAACCTTCAGGTAAGGTTTTTTTGTTGTTTGTTTGTTTTTTTTTTACTTCTGGATTTAGTACTGAGGAACTTGCAAAGAAATATCATGCTAGTTCCCTTGCAGCAACAAATGAACAGTGTCATGTTGTCTGTTCGTCAACAAGGAGTATAAAGCAAGGGAACACTAAGCTGTTGCCATTTAAATATAAATTGCAAGTGCTAAATGACATGTAACATTGTTTATGTATTTTGAATCAGTTTGCCTAACCTCTAGGAAATAGAAGTAGTGGGGTTGAAAAACACACAGGCTGAACATCCATCCAAAAATATGGCTCTCTGGAAAATTTTGTTAAAAAGCCCAACCGCCTCATATTATTTTTGTTGCGCAGGCAGGATATCAAAATGGTAATCCTCAAAATCAAACTGCTGTCTGGCTATATTTTGGATGGAAGCTCTCTGGACCGGTGACCCGTTACCACAGTGGAGCGGTGCACACCAACTTGTTTGTTATGTTTGTGTGTAATTAGCTGAAAAGGGATCCCTCTGAAAAGCGAGTGGATGTGGACAAATTTTTTATCAACTTCTAGTTGGACGCGGTTAGACTGATATACTCACGCCTGCATGTACAACCTTGATCGTGTTTACTTCGTTTGTTAAACTATTATCTGTGAGTCTGTTTCTGTATGTGTGCAGTAATGTACTTTGATATATGTGCAATACTCATCTTTATGTGCATGAACACATGGACTGTGTGGGTGTCAATCAAAACGCCTATCAACTTTGTGTGATCACATTTCATTAATTGTGGCTACAACAAAAAAGTCACTATTGTTGCCCTTGAGGAACCTAAAGCCGGCAGTGGTCTACGTCTACTACAAGACCAGTAAGAATGTACTTATGGACTGTATCATTTTATGGACTGTGATGAGCACATATTGAGGTGTTCCTGGATCTCTGTTCAGGTGATGAAGCTGTGACTGACTATACCTACACACTCCATCACAATCAAATCAAGACTGAAAATTGATCATTTCTGGGTTTGTCTCCTCCAGGTCATGTTTTCCTATTCTTGGCTTTTAGTTGTCGTTTTAAACCGTCATGTATTTCCATCAATCTGTCACCCAACAAAATCAACAGTGGAACCTTAAACACTTGTTTAAGAAAACAACACACCAGTCTGGAATAGTTTTAATATAGAAAAATGTATCATATTCATTCATGACGTACAAGGTACCAATAACACATCGTGGTCCGAGTGCTGGGTGTGAGAATGTCAATAGTAAGCATGGTATTTGTACCAATACATTTGTATCACAATCGTACCAATGTAAGTTTCATACAACACTGTTTCTTTTCAATACATCGTCATTCAGGCATCTCTACGACTTTTGTTTCCACACTGACAACAACTGACATATTTTCTCACAACAATGAACATTTTCACCAATGTTGAGCATTTATATATTAAAGTTCTTATGTAGTTTTCGCAAACATTTCTGTCACAAAAACTATGAAATATAACATAAATTCTGTGGACATGGTCAGGAGACAGATTGTGAGTTTACACTTATGGTTCAGTGGGAAACACCAACCAGACAAGCAGCAGCAGAAGGAGAGTCGGTTTGGTACTAGAACTGCAGTGCATTTCCTGAGAATTCAACTACAATGTGGCAAACTTTATTGGAATTACCCTAGTTTATCAGATGACCTGGCTAGTACTGTTGGTTGTTTCAGTCAATTCATTAAATGAGATGAAGCTGAACAGTCAACTCTTCATGTAGTCAAATTACCCAGTCAGACTCGCACCATCCTGCACTGGTAAAGTGTTTGATGACTTGCATGTGGTGGTAACAGGTTCAACATGTTTGGCTGAAAAAAGTTCCTTTTTATCATCTCAGCCCTCATTTTAACAAGTCAAAGTAGACCAAAACATTTAACATCTTATTCTTTGACTCTCTGATGGATCCTTTTGGTGCAGCAGTGTTTGTTTTATGTTACTATTGTTGTGTCGGTCTTCTGCTGCCCTGCAATCCGCCGTTTTGGCTGCTGAACCTCACAATGGCTGTAATGGTTTTACTTAACTTTTCGTCTTTACTGTGATGGATTATAATGTTTCCTGGAAGGTTTTTCCTTTTGCTGCCCAGGTTCCTGGTCCTAAAGTTTAAACTGTATAAGTAACATTTGGTGGAACTACATGCAAATCATAAGCATGAAATCACAACATTAAACACAAGATCTGTTGGGATGAGTCTGTGCTGGCCATGAACACAGCGTCAGGAAGGCACAGTTGTGAGGTTCATTAGACTTGGGTGGATGGCCCTACTTCATCCAGGCGTGTGTCTGTTGTTGAATGTGGAAGATTAAAGTTCAGGCTGGCAGTGATGTTATATACAAGACAAAAGGCTACTTGTCTAAAAGGTGTTGAGCCGTGGCCCTGTTTCTAGTGTGGTGGGTCCATGTTACAGCTTTCATTACTCAAACATTGAACACATGATAGAAAATCTTCTTTTATCAGTGACTGATTACGCTCAGAAGTCATAGACCTCTTGTATGTACGTACATGAACAGTTGCACCTGGCCCTTGTGTCCATGTAATGCTGACTCAGCATCTCTAAATAAATTACATCACTTTCATTCAAACTTTACCAACTGAATGACCAACACTCAAAACCAACATTGTTGAAATTTGGCAAATTGTCAAGTAAAAAGAAGTCAAGAAAAAAAACTAAATTGTAACTAAACATTCTCTATTTGGCAAAATAAAAAAGGCCTTTAATGACTGTTTTGGTAACTGTGGAGACATGGATTTGTACGTGTGTATTCTCAGCTCCCTTTTCTATCCGCTAAAAAAATATGGAAATGACAAATAACTGTGTACATAGTTCAAAGTACAAAGTGGAGCCTCCTTCAGTTCATGAATTGTGTGTAACCCTCTGCCCCAGTGACGATTACGTCCATCCAGATACGCATGGCCTCAGCAGAGGGAGCCACCATGTAGTACAGTCGATCATGTGTCTTCACGCAGAAAGTCAGGGATGGGTTGGGGCTCTGTTCAAAGAAGAAAATGGGATCAAAATGGCACAATATGCATTTACATTCACATAGCTGGGGGAAGGAAACTTGAAAATATGAGACTGAGAATAGCTCCAAGAGAGCAACAGAAATCTAATTGACTGTTCTTCATGTCAATGCCTTCAATGGATCAAAGGCAAAGATGCTGACAAAGGTTTTGATCTCAAATACATGGCAGAAGATTGAGAACCACAAGACATCCGTCAACATTTATACATCTCATGTCACTCTCTGATGTTTGACAATTGTTATATCAGAAAAAAGTTTTTGTTTACAAAGTAAGATTTAAACTATGATTGTTACTGTCAGGTCTGTGGATTCTCCACTTCATACAATAATATTACATTTGGCCCTTTCAGCACTATGATCAATGTTCCCTCTAAGCTGCGCACAAAAAAGAAAGATCCAAACTTGGATTTGGGTTTGCATTTATTTTAAGCAGATGACATTTGTTATCAGGCAGTGGCAGTGCATTTTTATAAACTTGATGTGCGGGCCTCTGGTTGGGCAGCTTTGCGGGATCCTAGTCGGCTTGAAGACAAGCATGGATCAGAGTTGTCAGGTCACGCTTTATTTACCAATTTAATACTATTGTTTGTTTTTCGATGGTACTAAACTTCAATCACAGAAGGCACTGCGCAATATTAACCAATCAAAAGAAAAAAACTGACGGGTGTTGGCTTCTCTAACTATTCATAACACACAGACCAGGGTCTCAACTCAAAGTGACATTTTAATACAACAGCACTGACATCGTACTGGGATCAAGCTATACATCGTTCAGGTTTCGCCATCCATTCAATCATGAGCCGCACTTTGATCTAGAGAGTGTCATCGCTTTACTTTACGGTAAGTTCCACAAACGTCATTTAGAGAAATTAGGAAATTAACTTTCAAATTAAGAGCAGTGCGTCAGCTCCGCTCCGCCTGCCTTATAATCCTTCATTATCAGGGTCACATACTCTGTAGTGTTTAAAATGCACATTTTTTATTCATACATTTATTTATTGTTTCCAATTTATAATTTCATTCATCAAATTATTGTTTAGAACAAGTTTTACATTGTCAGCCATTTAATATGTTTCAGATCATTTATATTAAATTTAGAGAAATTGATAATTAAATCACAATATTGAAGCTAGGACGTATAATATAATTATCGAAGATGACTGGTTTAAGATATAAATCAATAGTTATCCCAAGTTAATATTGAATGAAAGGTGGTACAAGGGACAGCTTGGACACAAAATAAATTAGAGGGAACATTGACTATGATACACTTTCTTTTACTTTTACCCCTTAGCATCATATTCTGGCAGTACTAGCAACACCTAGCGATATCACATCAATAATATTCTCTAAAGTAAAAATAAAGTTGCAGGAATGTCAACATAAGGCTACAGCATCTACCAATGAAATGCATTGGAACATCATGCTACACAAGTTGTCCACAAAATTAAGAAAACAGCGCTCGGTTGTTTGATTTGGTGTCACTTCAAATCATATTGTAATCATGATCAACAGTCTAACAGGAATGGCAGGTTATATCAAAACAGTACCATCCAGGGTTGGTCAACATCATAAAAAGCTAAAGGTTGATGAGTAAAATGCTTGCAGTCCAATGTCAACAGTCAACTGGTAACAATGCAAAATAAATGGTGGTAATGTGTTAGCAAAGCACACTGCTCAAACTTACATTTAAAAAGACCTTTTCTGAAAGCAGCAGGCCAAAGTAAAAGCATGAAAGCAGCAAAAAGAAAAAGAAAATGATACAAAATTGCAAAAGAATTTTAAGGAAAGAAACATAAAAAAACACAGATGGGTAACACTTAGATTGGGGAACCCATATTATCGTCAAACTATTTATTCTTATGTGTAACAGCAGAGTTGAAGAAAGTTTGAAATCTTAAAACTTATTGTAAAATGGTAAATGTGTTGTCCTGAAAGAGTAACCATATATGTTGTACAAAGCAATGGGATTCGCACCTTGGTAGCACTGCGAAGGTGGTCGTAATAGACCTCCTCTATTGCCTGGAAGTAGATCACTCCCTTCAGCTTGGTCTCATGCTTGTCTGGTAGAAACAGGGTAGAGAGAAAGAGGACATGAGTTTAACAAACTTACTTTTCGATCAACACAACCTGAGCCCTACAGTTTTAGAGCTATTCCCACAGCTAATAATGATAACCAGTTTTTATCTCTTAGGAATTCACTTTTCACAAACCATTATTCGTAGGGATTCTCTTTAAATTGACTCATGTCAACCATCTCAGGTATTCTTTCCAGGTTTCACAAAATCTATATCATTAAGTTTGTGTTGATATTAATAAGATTACTACTGAATGGTCACAGCTTTTGCACATATAAACGGTATATAATTTACACTTCCTGATAAGCTCAAACATCGTCAGGGTGGTAGTATTATGGCTGATGATGAAGTGAGGAAAATGGCAATAATGTGGCTGACGAGGAGCGTGAAAACAAGGACAGCACTATCTGTGCAAGTGAGCCCTCTATGCCTTCTTGTGCGTTGGTTCTGGGCTCGGCTGTTACTCGTGGTTTCATCAGCCTCTGCAGCAGCAGTCAGGAAGTTGACGCCTGCTTTTCCCCCTGGCACAAACCATTGCTAACTTAAGAGCAGTAGGTGGAGACGCCACACTGCATTTCTAGGAAAACAACACACTGTCATCTGCTTGCTGTAATTAACCTGTTTGGCATCCAGTTATCCCACAATGCACCAGTGAGCCAAATCCACTGGTTCTACCTGCTGATTATCAGCCATTCTGTTGCTCATCACGTCTTCTTGCAAGGTCACGAGACAAGGACATGCTTGTCTTTGGTGAGCGGTGCTGAGAGCATGCTAACTTCAGAGAGTAATCTCAGGACACCTCAGCCATGCTCACACACTTCACGCCTCACTTTAAGCGGAACTTTGTTAAGACTTCAAAGGCCTGACTGTGAGCGGCCCAGAAGAGAGAAGATCCAATTACTGTGCTGAAGGTCTGGAGGATGCACACACTCTCATCTGTCATTTAACTGCTACACAGCATTTACACTTGGAGGGGAATTTTGAAACAGAATTCATCAGCCCTCAACTCAGCTCAAATGTGGTTGCCATGGTGACAGCTAAACTCAACTAGAAGAGTAAATATTTTTAGAGTCAATATTGTACAAGATCCTTGCAGAGACAGAAAGATTTATCATGTTTTATCTTCTAGAACACTATTTAATATTTATTTAGATGCTACACATTGCCTTTGTCTGTGGATGGAAAAGGGAATGAAGAAAAAGTTGGTTTTTTTAATTGAGACCAAAACAATGATCAGGCAGTTAATTTGATTGTTCGTATAATATTATAATACAGTAAACTATATAACAATAATATCCTTTAACTGTCTTATTGAGTTTTAAAAAACTGACTTAGATGCAGCATTATGGTTTATGGTACTTCAAGTAATCTGCTTCAGCCTCTTATTTAATGTTACGTACTGAAATAAAATATACAGATTTCAATTAAAGGTATCGACATATTGCAGATATTGCACATATCATATGTAATTCAGTTGTTTATTTATTTTGTTTGTTCGTATCATTATATGCATGTATAACGTAATGAAAGAACAGGTTGACCTGGTTGGAATGAAAAAAGGGTACACAGCGCCACCTATCGTCATGGAGTCAGATTCTTCTGTGCATATAAATGTCACTCTTACTAGCTTGCTAGTTTGGGATTTGATCGTTCCAATCTCATGTTGACTTGTTGTATGCTGTGATGTCATCATAAGTTATCTTCTACTAAGCAGCAGCAAGTAAAAGCTTCTCACCCACGTAGTACGAGAATGTTCTCTTCAGTCTGTCAAAAACAAACCAGCGTTTTTTCCACGACTTGATCTTTCCCCCCATCTTGACCAGGTAGCCTTTGCACATTTTCTCTGTGAGGATCACATGGAAGCAAGTCTCCAAGCTGTGACCTGATGTCTCCACATGTGTGCGTAGGTCAAATTCTTCTTTTCTGATTGGAAGATAGCGGGTCATGGGACGGGCCTGCAATAGAAATCAGAAGAACTATTTGATATAATAGGCTGAAGCTATTATCCCATCTGCCCAGAGAAACACCAAAAAGGGTGACGAATAAACTTTTAAACTACAGTTTGTAATTATGTCATAAAAATATATAGCTTGAATGATGAAAACATGCTTGAAGAGTTAGTTCACCCATAATTTAACCTTCACTCATTTTCTACTTAATCTCATGTCGATTTAGGATTAAGATTATTATGAGTAATCTGTTCCTTTTTATAGTTATAGACAGAAATGTAAGTCCATTTTAACATAGCAACTTTTGTTCAGCTTCATCTCGCTCCAAAATGAAGCGCTTTAAAACATCCATATACCTCCATACTGATCGTCTGTAACATCCATCTTTTACTAAAGCCTCAACAAGAGGAATTGTTAAAAGAAAAAAACAAGTCTGTATTTTATTCGATTTTATCTAAAATGTAATGCTAAAACTGTTGACATGTCTCCCACTGAGGACTTAATAAAGGCTTATCTATCTGATTTTATTTTAATAAAAAGTTGAATTAAAAAAAACTGGACATTTTTCTGCCTGGGCTCGGACTGACCTGCGAGAAGTTCTTGGCCCTCATCTTGACCTCCTTATCTACAAGCTGCTGCCGATGGAATGTCTCATCCTGCAGTCTCTTCTCCACCTCCTCCCTTCTCCTCCTCTCCTCTTCCAGCATATGATGGCGGGTGAGACTCTCTCGCTCCTACGGTAGAAAACGCTTCATTAAATATTTGTGCAGATCGACCTCATGTTCAGCCGGTGCCCATCCTAATGCTCGGCTTCATTCATTGATGTAGAAATTTACATTTCTGAGAGCAGGAACTTCACTGTTCACCAGACTCATGATTAAAACAGAGTCTGGGCTTTTGTGGAGAACCAGACACATCTACAGAAAACAACTGTTGGTTAACCATTGCACCACTGCAGTGAACTAAGCAGGAGGTTGAACTCTCTGAATGTGTCAGTAATCTCCATGACCTCTTCTTACGAACATCAATCATCCCGATGCAATCCAGCTCTTACCCGAAACTCGATGAGCCTCGCTTTCTCCAACTGTGCCTCCTTCAGCATCTTCTCCATCTCCTCGATCTTCAATGAGTCCACGCCTCCAACACTGGAGTCAACAAGCATACACATTAATATATTGATCACTTTAACCGAAGAACCCCTCTGATGCAAACTCCAATCTAATATTTTTCTACAATTCTCCATTCACTTTTGCGTTCAACACTACCCACCAGAGGTGTGTTCCAACAGTAGGTTTTACCTGGACCTGTTGTCTGGTGAGCAGGCGGAGTTGTTCCCGGTGGAAACACTTGTGTCCATGCTGTCAGAGCTCTCCAGGCTTAGCGTGTCATATGGCTGCTCTCCAGTTGACTGTGGCTGATGGTGCAGGATAGAGTGGTGGACCAGAGGGACTGATAATGGGGAGCTGTGGCTCATGGCGGGACTGTAGGACATCACTGGAGAGTAGGAGGACGAGGAGCCAGACAAGGGCAAGAGTTGAGGCTTTGAGCCATGTAGGGCCTCCCATTGGCACTGCGCTTCAGCTGCTGCTCGCTGCTTGAGCTCGGCCAGACGTCGCCGCTGGTCATCAATCACCTGCTGACCTGGAGAACAAGAATCGAGAACAGAGAGATTATAAAAATAAGAACAGCAGTCTGAACTTAAAAAAAAATGTCATCACTCTACAATTCCTATTTGGGTTTACAACATAGAGGGATTCTACACACAACACCACATAACGATATAGTTAAAAAAAACAAAAACAGATCCATATCTTGATAATTCAAAAAAACAAGACAATAGAAAAAAACATGTACATTCAGTATTCAAAAGTACATAGTTGACACACCTTTGGTAGAAATAACAGCCTTAAGGCTGTCTGGGAATTATGCTGGAATTATTTTGGGTTTGATTTTAAGGTCCTTCCAGAGATGTTTAATAGGGTTCAAGTCAGGACTCTGACTGGGCCACTCTACGACTTTCACACATGTGTCCACAAGCCAGTGCTTTGTCATTTTTGCTGGGAGCATTTCCTGTTGAATGGTGAATAGTTGACCAATTCAGGGGATCAGTTACTGTGAGGAGCGCATTGTTGTTATCACAATGACAAACACTGGTTCACACCTTAACTCAGCCAGATTCTACGTGAGAAGGAAGCAGCTCAGAGAAGTGGCTACAAGAACTGCTACAACTAGCTGAAGCACCGCTTCAAATGGGAGTTGAAGGAAGCTAAAGTGGTGCACTCAAATAAACTCAAGTAGCAGTTATCGACCAATGACTTGGCAGCAGTGTGGAAAGGGCTGAAGAGCAAGCCTCAAGCCCCCCCATCCCAGCTCTGAACAATCTCCCAAGCTTAAAACCTAAATACACACTACTTCCAGTTTGACTGTCCATCTGCACTTAACACCTCCGACACCTCTGTGATCTCCGACACCTCTATTATCTACCCCTTCACCACCTCCTACCCCTCCAACACTGCCGTGGCCACTCCATCAAAGGACAGCACAGGCATGGGACCCCCATCTCTCTCCTCCCATGCCCTCCGTATCCTGGAAAAGGACGTATAGAGACAGCTCAGGAAGCTCAACCCCTAGAAAGCTTCGGGACCAGACAATGTTTCCAAGTACACTCTGACACATTGTGCCAGTGAGCTGACTCTGTTGTTCACAGACATCTTTAACACGTCCCTGGAGTCCTGTCACGTCCCGTCCTGCTTCAAATCCTCCACCATCATTGCTGTTCCCAAGAAACCCAGGATCACAGGATTGAATGTCTGTAGTCATGAAATCCTTTGAGTGCCTGGTACTGCCCCCCTCCTGGATCCACTGCAGTTCGCCTACAGAGTCAACAGGTCTGTATGAGGCAGTAAACCTGGCCCCCCACTTCATCCTGCAGCATCTGGACTCCCAAGGAACCTATGCCAGGATCCTATTTGTCTACTACAGCTCTACATTCAACACCATCCTCCCGTCTCTGCTCCAAGACAAGCTCTATCAGCTTAACATGCAGGACGCCTTCTGCAGGTGGATCATGGACTTCCTGATGGACCGGAGCCAGCATGTGAGGCTCAAGACAACTATATCCTGCTGCACGTCCAGCCATCAGTCTGTTAAACTAATCAAGTTTGCAGACGACACCACCCTCATTGGACTCATCTTGGATGGGGATGAGTCCGCCTACAGGTGGTAGGTGTATCGGCTGGTGTCCTGGTGTAGCAGCAAAAACCTTGAGCTGAACGCCCAAAAAACAGTGGATATGATAACTTGTCAACTTCAGGAAGTAAGTAAAGTAAAGTGAAGGTTATTTGTAAAGCTCCTTTATAGACAAGAGTGACAAAGCGCTTTAACCATCAAAAACAATGTACAGCTAAAATACATGCTATAAAAAGGACTTACCATTTAACCCACAGATACTTACAACTTCGTAAGATTTCGAAAATCAGGCACTTCCTTCCGTTGGATGCTGCTGAGAAACTCATCCATTCTTTTGTTACCTCCAGGCTGGACAATTGTAACTCTCTTCTGTCAGGATGTTCTAAAAAGTCTATCAGAACTCTTCAGCTCATTCAGAACTCTGCAGTCCATGTCCTGACTAAGACTAAGAGGCACGAACACATTTCCCTTGTGCTGTCCTCTTTGGCTTCCAGTAGAAATTAGAATACAATTTAAAATCCTTATCTTAACCTATAAAGCTTAACATGGCCTAGCACCAACATACAAAAAATATCTAATCCAAACTTATCAACCCTCTAGGACCTTACGATCCCTTCACTCTGATCTATTAGTTATCCCACAAATCTCTAAATTTAGATTTGGATCCAGGGCCTTCAGTTTTCAAGCCCCTCTGCTGTGGAACCAACTACCGGCTTCTGTCCGGAGGGCAAACACCATATCTAATGTTTAAAAACAATCTTAAAACCTTACTTTTTGATAAAGCCTATAATTATGACTGACTGGTGGTTTAGACACCGAGCTCTCTCATATCCTTCTTTTTCTACATTACATTCATCACCTGTGCAGTTTAAACCCACACTTCCCACGTCATCGGATCCAGAGTTCTCTCCAGCATCTCCCTGGACTCTTCTATACTCTCCTCTTTTCTCTCACTATATCCTCCCTCATTCTTCTCTCCGTCCATCCGTCTTCCCCCCCATCCTTCCTTACAGCTGGTCACAGCAGGACGCTATCAACAATGAGTCTGGTTCTGCTCATGGTTTTTGCCTTCTAAAAGGAAGTTTTTCCTCGCCAACGCCACACTGTGCTTTACTCATTATTGTGTTGCTGGGATCTGTTTTTCCTTTCTCCACTTTAGTCTTACTTGAACTGTAAAGTGTCTTGAGATAACTTTGTTATGATAAGACACTTTAAATAAATTTTTCTCTTTGATCAATTTAATTTTGTCAGTGAAAAATCTCAACAATGCATTGGTGTCAGCTTCACAGAAGACAGGGGTGTTTGGAGCAGCAGGACAAACAACTCTTTAGTTTTTTTCATATTTACTGTTACTGTTTACTAGTTTCCGCATGTAATCATATATGGCAGTAGTCATCATCTCACTTAATGAGGACATTCCTGAGGTGAAGTCTTTGCACCCAAGTTTAGTGGACTTCCAGAGACGCTTAGTCTTTCGACAAAGTCTCTTCAGATTAAGGAGATCTTCATTAGTCCAAGGGCACCATTTATTTATGAATTTTTTAGTGAAATAGTGAATAAAGTTGTCCACGTTAAGGCAATCATTGAAGAAAAGAGGGTCAATCATAGCAGAAAAACGGTCTACTGTATCGGCTGAGATAACACGCCTTTGAGACCTAACCTTTAAGGGCTTAGGTTCAGGGATGAAGTCAAGGTTAAACAAAACAAGAGAATGATTACTCAGATAGATATCATGTACAGACAAAATAGAAATGTCCAGGCAAAGAGTAAAAAAAAAGTTTTTGGTGAGTGGGTTCATTTTAAATTTTAAGGCTTCAGTTAAAGTTAAAAGTTATTTAGCAGAGCAAGATAACACGTAAATTATCAACGTAAAGATTGAAGTCTCCAAGAATAAGAACAGATTACATTTGAATAATGGAAGATAAAGAGTCACTAAAGTCCTTCAAGAACACTGCCGCAGGACCAGGCAGATGGTAGACTGAAACACAATAGAAAGGTCTTGTAGAACCAACAAAGATCATCTGAGACACAAGAGAAGTGAATTCCTGTGTCTGAATCACTTTGCATGAACGACCATCTCTATAAACAACAGCCAAACCACCCCCACGACGACAGAGGCGGGGCATCCCTTTAATAATTAATAAACTCTTCCCCTCTCTGCCATGTCTCACAAAGACACAATAATTCCAACTGTTCTCTAGTGAAGAGATCATTCAGAGAAAAGGATTTATTTGCAATGGAGTGAGCATTCAATAAGCCGATATTCAGCGCTGATGACGTCACTGAGGCAGTGACAGCGGAGCACAGCGGGACCTATCAAAGGCCACTCCCTTTTTGAGTTCCTGCTCATGCCTTATGACTTGAAGGGCTCAGACCTTTCAGAGGTTGACATTTGTATTCGTCTACTTCGATAACATTTCCGGTAGCAAGCCAGTCAATAGAGGAGCACCTGTTGCACCTTAGGGCAATTTTCCAGTGTCTTGATGAACACGCACTGATAGTTAACCCAGCAAAGTGTAAGTTTCGGGCTGTCGGTGATTGACTTCTTAGGCCATCCCATTTCATCTAATGGTGCCATTCCTTTACTATCGAAAGTCCAGGCTGTGACAGATTTTCGCAGGCCATTGTCCATCAAATCTCTGCAGGAGTTTTCGGCATGGTGAATTTAAAACCGGTTCCTACCTCATGCAGCCAGCCTCCTACAGCCGCTTTATGGTGCCCTGAGGTTAAAGAAAGCCAGTGATGAGGTAAACTGGACACCTGAGCGCCTGCAGGCATTCAATGGTGCTAAGAAGGCAAGTGCAGCGCTCCTGGCTCATCCCGCGTCTCGGGATGGTGGTCCCGCACTTCTGTGCGACATTTCCACTGGCCGACCCCGACCGTCGGTGCCTGTAGCCTTGGACCGCGATTCCCCTGCAGGTGCCCACTCTGTGTTTTTGATGTGGTCTCTCACCCGGGTTTCGTTGTTGAAGCTTGTCTGGCTGGGCCTTTGTAAGGATGTTAAGGGATGGGCAGCGCCAAGCGTGTAATTTGTGGTAGGATTCGTTTTAAAAAGATGAACAAGCTGCAGTTGTTTAGAGTTTGTTTAAATATTTTTCCTTTCTGCTTTATTTGAGACAGTAGTAGAAAAAACAAAGTCCGAATCCCTCGAGTAGAAAATGCTACTGAGCCCGCTACCTATTCATCTTCTTTCTCTAGCTGGCCCACTGCGATTGTGCATCTGTTACAGGTACATTTGTGAATGCCCAAAACTATGATGGAGAACAAACTGACCGACCCTGACTTACCCTTCTGCTGCAAAGTCAACTGTCTCTTTGTCTCAATGCTCTGCAGGGTGGCAGCCAAATTCCTGGGAAGACTGCTGGTGCTGTGGGCTGACAGCAGAGGGCTCTGTTGGAACCCAGAGATCATACATGTTTTCACAATTGTAAACACACATATACATACACACATTGAGAAAGAAAAAAGAGAGGAAGAGAGAAGTGAGCAAGAGGAGGACAGTGAAAGAGAGAGAGGAACACAACGGTCAATCTTGGCAATGTGTGGCAGTGTGTAGTATTATCCTTGATCCTTTCTTACCCTGGAGCTGGTGTTGCGTCCTAGTGTAGCAGTACCGAGTTGTAAAGGGGAAGAAGATCCAGATGTGGATTCAATATGCTCTGGTTCTGGATCACAGTCAAGTTTGGAACAGAAGACCTGTAGAAATGCAGACAGGTCCATCCTTCAAAAAGTTCCTGCATAAGGTTAGCCATGTGAATCTGGGATTTAGTTTCATTCCATTGAACCAGCACTTTTATTAAGTGAGTCTTCAACACATCCTCAATTATGTCTGTCAATAAGATGATTGTAATGACAACAAAGCTGTCCTGTGAGCTACCTTTGCTTTTTGCACTTGAATTCACAACATTCATCACTATATATTCTTTAAAAAGTCATTCACAGACACTGGAAATCATTCAGTAAAAAAACAACAATAGATTTGGTATATGATTTCAATCTAATCCTGTCTACTCTTTACTAATAGAGTTTGTATTAGAGGGAGGTATAATAAACAGTGATTATATTACATATGTCTTCATACAAATATTTTTCAGTATCTTGTGGAAGGTTTTTCAAATGAGAGATAGGAACTCTTCTTGTAACACTTTGCAGAAGGGCCATGTTGCACTTGACTTCTACATCTAGCCGAGACTGGAATACAAAGATGGACAGCTGACTGACAGCATGGAGGATTCAAAATGGAAGAGAGACTGTTGGTGAGTCGATAGATACTCTACTTGCCAAAGAACCAAAAAAGGATGTTGGAAAAAGTACAGTTTTAGGTACTTGACGTAGAGATTTCTTAAGACTGTTACCTCAAGTGAGTTGTGTGCTCAGAGATATTGTTAAATGAAGCCTTGAATTCATATAAAATGTGTGGGCAAATTTGCTCTTTATCCAGCCTCATGTTGTCCCATTCCATAACAATCAAGTTTAAAGAATGTTGTCTGGGAATTAAAGCGTAATAACCCTGTACTCAAAAAAAAAGGGATGATACAATAGTTTGTTCATCAAATTCCAATGTAGTAGGTTATGTTGTTGCGTCAACACTTAATGCAAATTTAGATTCAAAAGTGTGTCCACAGCGTAAAGGCCCACCTAACCCAAAAGTAAAATACTGTTTAGTATTAAACTTATTATATGCAAAGGTATAATTTAACGTGGTTCTACAAGAATTCATATTTTTGAAAATAGTTTAGTTTTAAGTTTAAAAATAAGATAGAGTGTGGAAATGAAAAAGTAGATATAAACACTAACATTCAAAGTCCTGTGAGCATGAGCATAAGTTGGAATGAAATCCTGAGAGCCATTCAATTCAAGTAGGTTTTTCTCAGCATGTTGGCTCTCACAGTTCAGGAGGACAGAAAAGCAGAAAAGGAAGAAGTTCTACCTGCAGCACAGGCCTGCGGGCTGACAGCGTCTTTGCTGGCAGAGGAGAGGACCAGAGCTGACTGGATCCAGTCATCAGCTCCTGGTACCACTGCTCTAGATCCAGCTTGGGTAGTGAAGGCCTGATGCCCTCACACTAGTAATGTAGCAGACCAGAGAATAAGCAGAGCAGGTGAAAGAAAAGAGGATGAGAGATTAGAAAGCATTTAAAGACAAGAGGCGACGCAGAAAATGTTTTTTACTTGGAAACTAGTTCTTAAATATCCTTTTTTAACATTGTTGGTGTCAGCTGCTTCATACCCTCCAGTAAAGGTAATATCATATTACATTTTGACATTTGTATTACTTATGGACACTGTTGCAACAAGTTTATTTTCCATTTTTATCTCATAAAAAAATCTGTGTTGTATTTTTTCTGAATTCCGTTAAAAATAAAGAGGTAAAGACTGATAGACGACACTAAAAGTAAGAAGTATAAACCCAGGGGTTACATACAGCAAAGCTACTATGAAGAAGATGGTCAACAAAAGCGAGAAAAGGCTTAATACACACACCTCAGGAAAAAGAGAGAGAGAGGAGCCATGAAGAGAGGGAAGGCAGGAGAAGGCAGGCTCTAAGGATGCCAACTGGAAGGGTTGCCGAAGTGGAGAGGTAGGGGATGACTCCACCTTTGGCAACCCATACATCTGATTCAACTGGCCTACTGTTACATACTCCTTTTTTTCAGAAACCATCACACACACACACACACACACACACACACGCGAGTACACAGGAGGAGAAGAAGTAGAGACACAGCTGGGACATTAGCAACAACAGCAGCTGGAAACTGGTGAGGAAAACCATGAAGACACACACTTTCAATCATGACTTAATACTCAAACATTAACACAACTCTCATGACTAGACACAAGAATGAAGTTATGTTAGTGATCCAATCATCTTGATGTGTTATTGACCAGTCAAACAGCACCTTGTTAGACTTTTTGTTGTTGTAGATATATTGGGGTATATAATGAAAATATGGAAATCAAACATGGCAGTTTGAAAGTTGGGACTGTCATGGCCCACTGGCTCGCTCATAATAGAAAGTGATGAAACCTCACTTACACACAAGTTTGAGGCTTGAGCTGCATTGCTGTGTTTGATTTAGGGTGTTAAATATTTTTTTGTTTAATGATCTACTCAAAAAATTGCCTCACCCCGTAGTAGCTGGGATAGGTTAGCCCCACGCAACTCCACTTAAGGAATCCCAAGGCGGATACAAATGAATTAATATTAATTAAAATAGGTTTAAGTCTGAAAATTTAAAAAATGTTCTTAATATTGTTTCTTCAAAGTAATGTGTAGGATTTTTGTTATTATTAATTACCATTAGTTTTATATAACTCTGGGTGAGATAAGTTTAAACACATTGTCAATTACTCAGGGAAATATTTAGAAGGTAGTAAGAGTAAAATATTGGAGAATACTACCTATTATACAGTCTTAAGTTGGAGAAGTTAGTCTTAATAAAATAAATTCTCTTCTTGTACAGTGTGTATGTTGACATCTGATTTCAATATTAATATTATCAAAATCCTATGTTTTGTTTACAACACTGGCAATAATATCTTCCGATTCTGATTATTGTAAATATATTAAAAAGGAAAGAGAATACCGTATCCATTGGACCGCATGTTTGGGCTCACAACATTATAATGTTGAGTCAACTTTTTGAACCTTTCTTCACTTGAGGATATTAAAACATGTGTCTTGTATTCAAACATTATAGTCCTTCTGTCATCCTCTACGTGCATCAGACCCTGAGATCCAAACCAACCTAAGCTTTCCCCTTCTTAATTCCCAGTTATGAAGAGTCTTACCTCTCTCATTGCAGACGACGATTTTGGGAAGCTCTTTTGTCCACTCAAGCTGTGGTACCTCTTCTCCAGAGCAGCCAGTCTCTCCTTCTCCTGCAGCACACAACACTTTAGTTGGTGAAGTAGAATGAACACATCAACACCTTTTAAACTGCACAGGTTCAATGTTTATGTTTTCAATTAGATTAAGCATCACTAAAATGAAAGTAAGTAACATCAGGCAAAATGTATGAGATTTTGACTAATCAACATTTGATTTATTGATGATTCATTTTATTTAAAAGTGTCAAATCATAACAGAGTAATCTCAGGACACTGAAAAGTTTTAAGGGCAACTAATGTGAAAATCCAACTCTCCTGACTCACTAACATGTTTCAAATGTTAAAGTCTCCGAAGAGCAGTCAGTTCCTCATCATAACGATGCTCCGTTTTGAAGTTATTATTTTGTAAAGTTCTCCCCCGTCTGACGTCTCGCAAAACGACAGATGACAAGAGCAAAGTCCATTATGACGTAATAATGTCTTCCTCCTCACGCCCCGCTTTGTTTATACAGAGTATCATGGAGGTAGAGACTTCAAGGATTGATGGCGCTACGTCACAAACCCCGATGTTTGACCAATCACAGCAGAGTGGGTGTGGTTATGAAAAAAAAAGAAGTATTTTCCAGAAATGCAAATAAATTTCAGTGGGCGGGGCTTAAGAACATTTCCTCATTTCGATATTAAAAATAAAATAAGGTTTTGTGTAAATACATACTGATGAGTACAATAGAGGTCCAAGATTAACTTAAGAGTCTTATTTTTTTTACTTATGTAGTTGCCTTTCAAATTATGCTACATACGAAAGGATGGCAAATCACATTGAGAATCAATGTAACTTGTTCACTGAAGAGGCTGACATGGAAAGGCTTTGCTTCCTTTTATTCTTTTAGTTGATAATATAACTGGAAATAGCACTTACAAAAGCTTAAAATTGAAACCCTTAATGGCATGGATGAGTTTGTACCGTTTACCTTTTGGAGCATTTGCACAGTGAGGGTCCTGTCTTTGGTAAGCCTCTCACATTCCTGAGAAGCCTGCAGGCCTAAGTGGCTGGCCTGATTTTCCAAAGCAGAGACCTTGTCCTGGGGAGCAGAAAACATAAAGTGGGCACAGATGGGGGGAAAGAGAGGGAAAACACATACATTACATTAACATACCCTAGTAAAGCCTTATTTTGACAATGAGAGGATTAACAATCTGGTCGTTCAGACTGAAGTCGCATGTCAAAAGATTTATGGGATTGAAGACAACACATTCAAAAGGCCTAGGTCGCACTTGAAAAAGTCGTTCAGATTAACAGTCCGACGTACCATTTTGATCCAGGTACTTCTCACGTGATGATGTCAACTGATCCTGCAACTACTTTTAATTTTACAATGGAAGTGACTAACGAGAATTCTAAATTAGATAGCTTAATTTTATAAGGGAAAAAGTAGTCTTTAAAGGCGCCGACGAGGACGGCTGCCTCTCCAGTAGCTCCGCAGCAATTTCTATAATTTTCTGTTTTTTATTTATCTTTTTACTGTAATTTTTTTTAAATGGATACTTTTGAACATGGGGAGAATCATCTTGTTTACTCAAGAGAGGATCTACTATCGCTGAAGTCAATGGCACGGGCTGGAGATCGCCACGAGATCCCGATTGAACTTCAGCGCCGGTACAGAGGCTGTCGCGCAGGCAAGAGGCTAAAGGCTAAGCTAACGGACAATCGGAGACGTCAAAGACCAACGATCCCAACGATCACGATGGGGAACGTCAATTCACTGACGAATAAGATCGACGAGCTGTCTGCCCTCAACAACCAGCGGATCTACAGAGAGAGCAGTTTGTTGATCTTCACAGAGACGTGGCTCACTCAGCTGACTCCGGACTCACACGTGGATCTGCCAGGTTTCAGCACCGTCAGAGCGGACAGAGACTCAGACGCTTGTGGGAAGCGCAGAGGAGGAGGTCTGATCATGTACGTGAATAAACGCTGGTGTAGTCCGGGACACGTTACTGTGAAGAAAGTCTCGTGTTGTCAAGATTTAGAACTGTTGGCTGTCAGCATGCGTCCATATTATCTACCGCGTGAGTTCAGTCACGTGATCGCGCTGTGCGTTTACATTCCTCCCAGCGCTGCGGCTGCATCTGCCTGTGAGAAGATCCACACAATGACAGCTCGACTTCAGAATCAACATCCTGACGCGTTTATCATCATCTCTGGAGACTTTAATCATGCCAACCTGGACTCTACTCTGCCTACTTTCCATCAGGCTGTGGATTGTCCCACCAGGAATAACAGGACAATTGACCTTCTTTATTCCAACTTGAAGGACGCCTACAGAGCCAAACCTCTTCCTCCACTTGGAAGGTCCGATGATAACCTGGTCCACCTTCAGTCACAGTACATTCCTCTGGTGCAGAGACAGACTGTGACCACTAAGACAATCAGAAAGTGGACACCAACTGTGGAGTATGCCATCAGGGACTGCTTTGAAACAACAGACTGGGATGTGCTGCTGAGGTCTCATGGTGAGGACATCGAGGGACAGACACACTGTCTAACAGATTATTTAAATTTCTGCTTGGACGTTGTCGCCCCTACTAAGACTGTCCGCTGTTACCCTAATAATAAACCGTGGGTAACAAAGGAGGTCAAGGATGTCCTTAACAGGAAGAAAGTGGCTTTCAGGAGCAGGGGCAGGGACGCCATGAGATCGGCTCAGCAGGAGGTGAAGCGATGCTTGAGGGAGGCAAAGGACACCTACATGAGGAGGTTGGAGGAGAAGCTGAGCCGAGAAGAAATAAGAGAGATCTGGGATGGTGTTAAAACCATCACTGGACACAAGACCAAGGCCTCTCTGACTGCAGTGGACATGGTGGAGGAGGCAAATGGACTGAACAACTTTTTCAACAGGTTTGAGCAGGTCACCTCACCCTCACTGCTGCCCGCCTTAGGACCTGCCCCACCTTCTTGTGCCCCCCTCAGCTCCACACAACCACTTCCCAGCTTCACCTCACTCCAGGTACAGGATGTACTTCGGAGGATTCGTCCAGGGAAGGCTGCTGGTCCTGATAAGGTGTCTGCTCGACTGCTAATGACCTGCACTGCTGAACTAGCTGAGCCACTCCAGCATGTCTTCAACCTCAGTCTACAGCTGGGGAAAGTACCAACTCTGTGGAAGACTTCCTGTATCGTTCCAGTCCCTAAAAAGATCCGACCAAGTGTGCTGAACGATTACAGACCTGTGGCACTGACTTCGCAGCTGATGAAGACACTGGAGCGGCTGGTCCTCAAACATCTCAGGCCCCAAGTCCAGCACGCGCAAGACCCCCTGCAGTTTGCCTACCAGCCAGCAGTTGGTGTGGAAGATGCCATCCTTCACCTCCTGCATCGGACCTACTCCCACTTGGATAAAGGAAGCGGTTCAGTGAGAATCCTGTTCCTAGACTTTTCTAGTGCCTTCAACACTATCCAACCCACTCTGCTGCAGGACAAACTGACTAAGATGCATGTGGACCCTGGTCTGGTCTCCTGGATTACGGACTATCTTACTGATCGACCACAGTATGTCAGGCTGAAGGATATCAAGCCTGACACTGTGGTGTGCAGTACAGGAGCACCTCAGGGGACAGTACTGGCCCCTCTCCTCTTTACCATCTACACTTCAGACTTCTGCTACAACTCAGAGCTGAGTCTCGTCCAGAAGTATGCTGACGACACTGCCATTGTTGGATGCATCAGGGACAACAGCGAAGACGAGTATAGGAGTCTGATAAGTGACTTTGTGGACTGGAGTGAGAGGAACCACTTGCAGCTGAACACCTCAAAGACCAAGGAGCTGGTCTTGGACTTCGGGAGGTCCAGGACAAAGCCACGTCCAGTGTCCATCAGAGGCGACGAGGTGGAGATAGTGGACAACTATAAGTACCTCGGTGTGTGGATGGACAGTAAACTGGACTGGTCCTGCAATACAGACCATGTATATAAGAAGGTTCAGAGTAGACTGTACTTTCTGAGGAGGCGTCGATCATTTAACATCTGCAAGAAGCTCCTCTGCATGTTCTACCAGTCTGTGGTGGCCAGTGTCATGTTCTATGCTGTGGTGTGTTGGGGTGGAAATGTGTCCAAGAGGAGTGTCAACAGGTTGGACAGGTTGAAGGGTCAGAAGGGCTGGCTCTGTGGTTGGAATGAAGCTGGACTCACTGGTGACAGTTGCTGAGAGGAGATCATTGAACAAACTACGGTCCATCATGGATGATGACAGTCATCCTCTCCGCACTGTCATCAGTGAGCAGAGAAGCAGAATGAGTGCACGAATGCTCCTACCCAAGTGCAAAACAAATAGACTCAGGGACTCATTCATCCCTCGGGCTATTAAATTGTACAATTCTGAGTTCGGGGGCAGGAGTGGAGTGAGAGTATCAGGATGTTCTGTTCCATGTTAGTCTTTGTATCCTTTGTCTTTTTTGTTTTTCTTTGACCTTTCTTTGATGTTCTTTGTCTTTATCTTTATACTTAGATCTGTCATCTTGTTCTTCCTCTTATGTTCTTTTCTTAGTTTATTTTTTATGTATTATTTTTTATTGTTTATGAAAAATTGCTGGCTACTGGAAAAAACAATAAAGTTTTACCTTACCTTACCTTATAAACTCTATTGAAAATTGTGGTATGAGAGCATTGTAGTGTCTTTTCTATTGTCCAGAAATGCAATTCTGCATTTATGCATTATGTTCTAAATTAAAAGCAGGCTTTTTAATGGCAACTAATGTCAAACTCCGAATTTTCTAACTCAAATATTTCATAATGCTTAACAAAAAGGGTCTTTTGTAAATATAATTATATAATTTGCAATGTTCCCTCTTATTTTTTTGTGTGTGAGCAAACCCATCATCTCCCTGAGCGTCCCTCTTATTGCCTGTGAGCAAAATCAGACGTACTGCAGTCAGGCAAGTATAAAATTCATAATAAATATTCACTTTAAAATTATTGATTTATAGCATAATAAACCTGTCATCTTTCACACGTATAGCTAAAATGTTATGATTTAATTATCAATTTATCTGATATTTTGTGGGTTAGTATGCCGCACCCGCTTTACAGATAACTATTACTTTACTTACTTACTATTTATGCATTTATCTTGATATTAAGGAACATATTTTGTTTTTAAAACACATATACTTTTTTGCTGTGGAAAATGTTGTCCCTTGAAATAAATGACAGAGCCATAAGAAAATATGACCTTATTTATTTAATTATTAAATAACATATGGTACACTGTATTAGGGTTATTAGTTGCAGTTGCAGTAATTGTTATAATAAATATTGGACCAGCCCGTCCCTCGGCTTGTAGCAAATTTGTTTTTTTGGCCCCCCGATGTATTTGACTTTGACATCTCTGCCCTAAAAGACAAATTATTGCATCTTAAACTTGTCTGTTTAAATGACCTGAAACCTGTTAACTAGGTGAAAACTAAATTTGTTTTTAATAAAATAATAAAATAAAATAATGAATTGAAAACAGATATTCAAAATGAATAACGGACATTCATTTTAAACAGTAAAGAAGTTTACCCTGATAATGAGAATCATAAGGCGGACGGTGCGTAGCTTTTTAATTCGCTTTTTTGAAAGCTGGTTTATTAAAGTTTGACTTTGTCTTTTGGGCAATTTACCGTGAAGGTAAGCGAGGAGACTCCAGGCAAAAATATGATATATATATATATATATATTACTCACACATCTTGAATGAGAATCAATGAGAGTAACATTCAATTTGTAATATCTACTTGTGAAAGTGGGTTGACGTCAGCCATTGACTCACCTTTCTCTTAGCAACACTATTATGGTATTCTGTTCTTTCCTGCAAAAGCTGTTGACTAATGGTTTCTCGCTCCTCTTCCAAACTGCTCTCTCTCTCCAACTGTTGAAACTCCAGGTCCTCAAATTTTTTGGTTCCTGCTTCCAGAGCATCTCCGTCCTAAAAACCACATACAAACATACAACAGGGCATATCTGAGTTTTTCAGAGAAGTTCTGAAGTACTTCTTAAGCCCTTCTGTATTCCATCATTTGTATCATTTAAACCCAACAGCCCAAGTGTGACTCAAGCTCCATTAGCTCACTCATGCAAGCGTCTAAGGTGAGGAAAATATTGAAGCCTATTTACTGAGTAAGTACTGAGTAACCTCAGTAAGTATTGCAGTGTACCTGCGTTTGATTCTCAGACAATTCTGTTAAATTGATTAGTCAGCACTGTTAATAGCATGTTAGCATGAATCAAAGTTATAATTTCTCATGCATTGCAGTCAAATGTTAATAGTCAATTTAAAGTAAATATCAGGGCACATTATTTTCAAACAGTTTGTTGTTTTCAGATTTTATTTTAGTTTAGTTTTGTTGATCTGCATCCAATCCTTCAGCTGATAACGGCCCAACCTGCCACCTGCTGAAAAGCCATTCACTTCCAGTCTTATGTGCTAAATTGTCTGAAGTCTATTTTCTAATTGTATATGCATTAGTTAACTTTAGTTGTTCTAGTTGTCCTTTTTGACTATTACTCATCAGATGCATTTGGTGTCTGCCACTCTTGGTGCGGCGAGGCAGGTATGTGTGACAAAATATCTCTAGTCATAAAATATAAAATATACATATGGAATATAATCAACATAAGCGGATGAATGTGATGTAAAGCACTTTGCTACAGAAACTCTAAATCTATTAAAAAATCAACGTTGATTTAAAATACAATTTTATTGTGTTAGCCAATATGTGAAATGATTTTATTATTATTATTTTCGACATGCTGTAAACAAAACTGACTTTATATGCTCTCTAACTTGGGTTTATTTGATTTCATATATATTAGCATTTTACTAAAAGGGGAAGCTTGTTTTACACTTCTTGATCACTTCCTTTACCCTTTACTTATGTAAACCGGGTGACACGCTCAATTTCCCGTTAAAAAAAAGGGTTTCAGTTAAAAGGATTTATATTTGTGTTGTAAATTATTTTTGCAATACATACACACATGTGCCGTTTTAAAGGTTCTTTCCATCACAATTCTGTTTGTTCATCTCATTTTTTTAAATATAATTTTATAATAATTATAGGGATTTTGAAAATGTCAATCTAATTGCATTGCCAAAGTTGCTTAAAAAAAATTCGGACAGATGCACCGGCCTCACATCTTCACCACCATATCAGCTGTAGGTCTTTTGCTGGACTGTTGACCCACCCGCTTGAGCTGTTCCAGCAACTGTTCCCGCAGCGACTCGGGACAATTATGTAGTTGCTTCTTCAGCTCAGCATGACTTTCCTGGAGACTCTGTAGGGCCAGTCGCTCAGCTTCAACATTAGCCCTCTCCTACAACGACACACACACCCACACAGAGGACGGACGGATGAGGGGAGAGAACACACATCTCAAAAATGCATGCCATGCGTATTAATAGCTCTGAGCAGGTTGTAAAACACATGGCAAAGTCGATGTGCAATATCACATTTAATCAAGATCTAAACATTTTACTATAATTTTCAGCACATGTGCTTCAAAATGTCAAATATTACATTGTGTTAGAAACAGGGGGGGGAAGCAAAGCGGTAAATATTAGTTGCATTTCAATCTATTCACACCGTTTTAAAACAGAAGAATAAATAATGTATATTTTTACAGAAAATAAAATGCAGCTAATAAACTGTATTGCCTCACTAGTAAAACATAACATCAAACTCATTCCATAGCCTTCTTTTACCTGACAAAATCCAATATCTCAAAGGTATTCTAGCTTACAAAGCTGATGAACCAAGGAACAAGGTTGAGTGAAACACACGAAAAGCTACATAAAGCTGTATAAACAGTAAGAGTATATGACTGATGTTACTCCTTGCAAAAAAGTTTTAACAACATAAATGGCTATCAGGATAATCAAAATCACAGTGTTAAAACATGTACATTATGTAGAATTAAGTCTGCAACTTGCAAGATAGGTGTCCCCATAGTCACTATATGTGACCGACCCTGATGAAATGTGTTGAGCTTTGTGACGTTTTATGTGATGAGACATTGATTGATTGAAAATTAAGTAAATATGTTGACCTGAGAAGATCAACACATTTTACCATCATAAAATAGTAAATTAAAATATCACATTACACAGCTCTTAAACTAAGTCAGACACACAAAAACCTGAATTGTAACAAACTGTCAATATAGTTGTGGAAATGAAAAAACATCTGCATCTATTCCATCTCTTCATTCATCATAGAAGGATCATAACACAGCTTCCATCCAAATAAGCCTTTCAAAATAAAATGTGAAAAGAAAAAATGACCCCAAAATCAGTATCTGTGCATGCACACCATTCATGAATTGGTCTGTCTCCATTTTAAAGACTAAAGAACAACACATCAATAGATAGCAAAGGCAGTGAGTGTGTGTATTTGATATTAGTTTTGCTGCTAATTTTGCAATTCACGGCTGCCGGTGGTGTCTGTTGACCGTACCTTGTCTTTTTCTCTCTGGATGGCACTCTCCAGCTCATCCAGCTTCTGTTGCAGCTGATTGATGATGTCACTTTCCGCCTCTATCTGGTCAAGCTCGGCCTGAGTCTCTCCCTGCAGCAAGGCCCGCTCCATGTCTGCCTGCAAGTGTGTCACAGTTAACAACAACGTTACAGCTCTGGCATCTTTTATTTTCCAGGTACAGAATAACAGCATAATATCCAGTTGTACACCAGAAAAGGAACTATTAGTATCAACTATCCTTTCTGAAACTTCAAGAAGAAGCAGATTTGTGTGAAAATGAATGATGATGTCGTCTTAAAAAATGTTTCCAAAATAAGATTATACATTTTAAGATAAAATGTTTTTTATTACCTCTTGTTTCCATTCCTGGAGTTGCTGCTCTAGCTCTGTGAGATGGGTTTTTAGCTCATCGACTCGAGCAAGAACATGAACACGCTTTTCCTCTAGGTAACCCAGCTCTAGTTGATTCCCGCTGCCGGAACTGGACAGGTCCTCATGCTGGTGAAAATACAGAAAAAGACAAGGATGAATTACATACACAAATACTTGTTGGGTAGTCATTGCAACAGATAGCAGAAGCATTAAAGTGCAGATTAAGTGTTAAATACAACTTTTGGCCAAAAAAACATGTTACATATTTTTCCTTAGTGTTTACAAGACTGCACTAAATTAACATACTTAATTTGATTTCTATGTATTAGGGATCTAACAAATTACTGATATGAATGGAAAATCGGTTTGAATTAAAAGATTTGAGTGATACACAAGCCCATGGAAAATTCTAAATGTACCACAAACCGTTCGATGGCCCGATTACAAAGGTATGAATTGGTTAATTATATCAGCAATACGGCTGGAAGCCCCGCTTGCCTATTCTCTTTCCCGCACAAATATTGCGAACTCTACATAGTAACATAGACTAGCCTAGACTTCCATTTACGAGGGGAAGACAAAATGTGCAACACAGACACGAATCACCTCCAAGTCTTTCCAAAGTTTCGAAGAGATTTGGATTTTATAAGAAGAACGTAACACTATACAAAAACGTTGCAATATGCGATGAGTGAAAAATAGCACTGAGGTACAGCGGTAGCATGACCAATCTCAACACACACTTAATGAAAAGATATGGTGAAACGGTCGCTGAGGAGGCTAGCAGTACAGCTAGCTCAGAGACAAAGAAGGACAAAGATACGGACATTAATTTTAATCGAAACTTAGCCATAACTCAGCCAGAGCCAAGGTAAGAACGTCTTTGAGCCTGTTTCATTGTTAAAGATTTAAGACGTACAGTGTTGTGGAGAATGAGGGCTTTCGGCACATCATAAATATACTGGAGCCTCGATACAAAATACCAAGTCGACAGCATTTCACCTACAAATGTGTGCCAGAGCCGTATAATAAGATGAAGGATGAAGACAAATACCCGCTGTTAAATGCAGAGGGAGTGGCAATACGATCAATGCCTGGACATCATGTCCAACCAATTCCTGTGTGACGATCACTGCGCACCACATTTCTCCTGACTGGGAGTTGAAGATTCATATTTTACAAACCAGTATTCAAATACAAAGTTTTCAATGAATCACACACAGGGAAAAATATAGGTGTGAATTTGTAAAGCGCCTTTCTAGACCAGGGTCGCAAAGCACTTTAACAAACAAAAAACAATATAAAGCTAAAATACATGCTTTAAAAGGCCAAGACAAGACAAACACAGGAGTCCCAGAAAATCAGGGAAAAGCCTGCACTAATAAGAATGTCTTTAGTTGTTTGTTGAAGGAGTCAGTAGACTTCATCAAATCCAGAGGGAGAGGAAGGTAGGTTCCAAAGCTTAGGAGCAAAATCCTGGAAGTATTTGTCTCCTCTGGTCTGGAAGCGTATGCACGGAATCATCAGTAGATTTTGATCCACATACCTAAGAGCCCGAGCTGGGGTGTAAGGCTGGATCAGATCACTGCTGTAAGGTGGAGCCTGACCATGAATAGCTATGAAAGTAAGAAACTGGCAGCCAGTGAAGAGTTTTAGGGATCGCAGAAATGAGAGTTCTTCTACTAGAGCGGCTAAGAATTCTTGCTGCAGAGTTTTGTGTCAACTGCAGGCGAGACAGCTCCTCATTGTTTAGACATGAAAATAAACTATTACAATAGTCTAAACGAGAAGACACAAATGCATACAATACATGGTTTATAAGTTCCAGATCGTGTTGTGACATAATTTTCCTATATTTAGAGATTTTTCTCAGTTTCTAGGAAACAGTTTCTGGTCAGATTTCTGCAGTGTTGAACTAGAGACATGTCTTTCTCAAATACAACACCCATGTTTCTCAGGCTCAGTTTGGCAGACTGGCCTAAGTCACCCAAGTACTGACTCAACCCTGGAACCTTATCATCAGGCACAACAACCAGAGTTTCAGCTTTGTCCACATTCAGCTTCAAAGTGTTTTCACTCAGCCATTGTTTGATTTTTAGCAAACAATTGACTAAGATGTTCAGCCTCTGGGGCTCAGTTGGATCAAATAAGCAGTAGAGCTGGATGTCATCAGCAAAAATGTGATCAGGAAATCTCTGAATGATTTGAATGATCCACTGATTTAGACGTTATTTGGCAGATACACTGAAACTGCGCCCAGAAAGGTATGACGAGAACCGCTGTAACACAGACCCAGACAGTTCCAATTCATCCTTCAGTCTTCTCAGCAGGATCTGGTGATCAACTGTGTGAAAGGCTGAGGACAGATCCAAGAGAACCAGAACAGTGTATTGACCCGAATCAGCCGACATCATGATGTCACTGGGCACTTTTAGTAAGGCCGTCTCCGTAGAGTGATGTTTGTGGAAGACAGACTGAAACTTCTCATGGATGTCTCTGATCCAGGAACAACGATGGCTGCTCAGACACCGCCTTCTCTAAGATCTTGGACATGAATGCAAGCTTAGAAATAGGCCTGGAATTACTGAGGTCAGTCAGGTCCAAGCCTGGATTTTTGAGTAAAGGCTCATCAATAGCATGCTTAAATGCATTGGGAAAAACCCCTATGGAAAGGGAGAGGTTTACCATTTTGGTAACCCAGGGGCCAATTACATCAAACAATTTAATAAAGAGCCTACACGGAAGGATGTCAGACAAGCAAGAGGAGGGTTTCATCTTTAAAATTAAAGGCTTCAGTTAAAGTTAAAATTTCTGTAAAAGAGCAAGATGTGATGTCATCAACGTGAAGATTGAAGTCCCCAAGAATAAGAACAGATTCCATTTGAATAATTGAAGATTAAAAAGTCACCAAAGACCTTCAAGAACACCGCCGCAGGACCAGGCGGACGTTAGATTAAAACACAATAGAAAGGTCTTGTAGAACCAACTAAGATCATCTGCAACTCAAAAGAAGTGAATTACTTTGTCTGAATCACTTTGCATGAACAACCATCTCTATGGCGCGCTGTCACACACGTCACAGGGAGGAATGTAGCACAGACATCGAGCATGTCCCATGACGTCTGAGGCCATGTCTTGTCTTGACTTTGACACCAGAACGTGAACCTATTCTCGTTCTCTTGCGGAACTCAGTCGGTATCTGACGGAGCAGCAGATAATCCGGAGAGTCTGTGTTGATGACAAACGGAGGAGGACAGCGCTCGATCATAACTGCCCTGTGTGTAAAAGTCCTTCATCAACTTTCTGAAGCTAAATAGAGAGTCTAGATCCTAGATCCGCAAGGCTTGAGACATATCCTTTGAAAGATGAGCATAATATTAGCACAAGTAGTTGTGAAGACAACATTTCTACCACTGAATAGCAGGAGCCGACATCAGGTGCTGCCGATCACAGGCGCCGCCGGAAGCGGAAGTGTTGTTGACTGGAACATTGCTGATACAGAACCAGCCCTGTTAACCGATCACGCCAGAAATACTGTATTACAGTAGCTAGAGTGGAAGCGGAGATGAAGCCAAACCTTGCTTGCTTTGCTGACACTTTAAATTTGGCCTCACAAAAAGCCTTCCAAGTGGAAGCAGCTGCAAGGTTACTGGGAGGAGTGAGGAAGTTGGTTGGATTTTTACATTGCAACATAAGGGGAGCTGAAATCTTAAGGTAGAAGCAGCAGCAACTGACTTTGCCGTCCCAAAAGCTCAGTCAACATGTGTAAACCTGGTGGAAGAGCTCCCTTGACATGCTAGAACTCTTCCTAGAGCAGCAGTTTTTACCACACTCATGTCAAGGGAGCGAAGAAAAGAATAGAGATGAACACTCTTAATAAGAACGACATCTGCAATGCTGAAGACATTTCAACATGACAACTATTTTTTGTGAGGATGAGATCCCCACAATATCCATGGTTGCCCCACTCAGAGTAAAACTTCAAAAGCACTTTGAGGCAGCAGATGAAGACAGCACTCATCACTTAGATGAAGAAGGCGTTTGACTTTGAGAAGTGGTACACACATCTACAGGACCTCCTTTACAATGCATTCGCACTAGAACCTCGCTTCAAAACTCCTTCATTCCTGGGTGATGTTGATGCTGAGAGGATATTCATGTATTCAAGTATTTTAGCAGAAGCTACCGCCCTGCTTAACAAGGTTAGCCAAACAAACACACCCTTTCATTCACTAAATCCAAAATAAATTATTATAGTGCATTTTAAAAGCTACAATTCAACATGATACAATTAGTAGCTGTATTCTTGTAAACATTTGCTACCTAATTTCCCAAAGGAGATCTCCAGAAGGATAAATGAAGTCTATCTAACATGGTTTACCATCTGACATTATGTCCTGCATTTAAAAAAAATAACACCCTGATTAATTCCACTTTGAGCTTATCATTAATAGTAAACAATTTCCTAATTGTAATTTTAGTTGTGATCTTTGCACATTCATTTTTACTAGAGAGCAGAGGTCACAGACACTCAGGGACATGCATTTCAGAGGGATCCAGTGCAAGGAGATCCTACCAGTAGAGATCCAGACAGCAGGACAGTTGGTCCTCAGATCCAGGATGAGCCACAAAAGGTATGTTTTTATACAGTGAGATATAAGCAGATTTAGAGGTGAAAGGTGAAAGAAAGACTCTCAAGAATTATCCCAAACAACCATTTACATGCAGTCATTGCTTGGTATTTCAGATGGTGACCCCCCTCGGAAAAAGAAAAAAAGTGCAGCACTGAACCAGGTGTTTGGAGAAACCTTTCAAGTAAGAGCAGCAGCAAGATCTTCAAGAGAGAAGGCCAGTGAGGAAGTCATGAGGTACAGTGAGCGAAAACCTTTGCCCCCGACGGAAAACCCACTACAGTGGTGGAAGGCACAAACGGACCTACCCCTGCTGTCGTCTCTTGCTAGAAAATACCTCTGCATACCAGCTACAAGTGTGGCCTCAGAAAGAGTTTTCTGCACTGAAGGAGACATTGTTTCTGCCCAACGCAGTGTTATCCAACATGATCATGTTGATCAACTCATTTTCCTCAAGAAGAACCTTGACAAGCACAGGCATACATGTACTTTTTCACTGTATGTATGACATGAACAGATTTAGGTTTAGTATTTAGTAAAAACTAAGAGAAAATGATTGAGAAGATAGTGTTTTTTGAGAGATATTCTTTTCAGTTTGCAAGTGGCAATTTTTTTTATGTGAAGCTAATGTACACTAGTGTCAGATTTTATCTGGCAGATGCATGATACATCCCAAAACAGCACTTTAAAACACTGACATTTTGTACTTTGTTGTGTTCTGTTTTCAGAAGATTTAGCACAAGAGATGTCTGGGCACCTATGGTCAGTCATGCATCAGCAATGCCAGAGACGGTTCGGTGTTCCAACACTTGAATTCGTTGAAATAAGTGTACTATGTCCTGATGTACCTCTCTCCATGACAGTCAAAGTCACACCGCTGTGGTTTATGTAAATGGCTTGGGGAAAGTTTGACTCTCAGCCCTTATGAGTGTGACTAGGAGGAGCTCGCTGTGGATTGGCCGCCCCCTGCTCCCCCTCAAAGCACAGCATGTGCCCGGTACCCAAAATATGTTGATGGCAGCCAAAATCTGTCAAAGGGTGACCTGGGCGTCACCTCCCTTGCAATGCAAATAAAAGAAATGCATATTTAAGATTTAGTTCTTTCCATAAATCTCACACATACTTTCAGTTTACAAGGTGGTAGAGGGAGAAAAAAACCCGTCAAACAACGGTGCTTATTACAACAACACTGATGCAAGCTGGAAGAGTTTTTATGATAATTAGAGTTGGGGGAGGAAAATGTATAATACAATACATTGTTATGCTCCATCACAATAAAAAATAGATAACCTGACTGAAAATATTGATATTGATATTAAAGCCCATTTTTAGTTAATTATGGGCTCTACTCTTTATTAATAACTTTAAAACAAAGCACCATGCATCTTGGAGAGGTAGACTTCAACGTTAGAAAAATCTGAGAAAAATCTCTAAACTTAGGAAAATGCTGTCACAACATGATCTGGAGCTTGTAATCCATGCGTTTGTTTCTTCTCGTCTGGACTATTGTAACAGTTTGTTTTCATGTCTTAACAAGAAGGAGCTGTCTCGCCTGCAGTTGATTCAGAACTCTGCAGCGAGAATTCTGACCCGCTCTAGTAGAAGAACTCACATTTCTCCGGTCCTTAAAACTCTTCACTGGCTTCCAGTTTCTTTCAGGATCAACTTTAAAATTCTGGTTCTTACTTTCAGAGCTATTCATGGTCAGGCTCCTCCTTACATCACTGGTCTGATCCAGCCTTACACCCCAGCTCGGGCTCTGAGGTCTGTGGATCAGAATCTACTTATGGTTCCACGCACACGGCTCAGGACCAGAGGAGAGAAATCTTTTCAGGCTGTTGCTCCTAAGCTTTGGAACAATCTTCCTCTCTCTTTGCGCTTGATGGAGTCTACTGACTCCTTTAAGAAACATCTTAAGACGTTTCTATTTGTTCAGGCTTTTCCTTGAATTTCTCGAACTCCTGTGTTGTTCTCGGTGTTGTCTTGATCTTTGAAGTATGTACTGTTTTGAGTATTGTTTTGATTGTTAAAGCGCTTTGTGACCCTGGTCTCGAAAAGCGCTATATAAATATATATTACTTACTTACTTAGAAACAAGAGCAAGTAAATCAGGAAGGTTGGGTATTTGACATGAGTTGGCCTCTAAAAATAATTTTAAGTCGGAAAGAAGCAAAGTAGAATGGTGGTGCACTATTAATTTATGTACACATCTTTCTTGTCTTATCATTATTGTGTATATATTGTCACAGTGAGTTACCCAATAAGTTCCAGTCCTATTACAATGCTTGTCAATGTTGTTTTTTTTTAATCCCCTATTAGTCCCGCGAGGGGAAATTCGGTAGCGCTTTTGACAGCCATTCACACATACTGATGGGAGTAGGCTGCACACTTGCGCCAAGTCTACCATCAGGGTAAAGTGTCTTGCTCAGGACACAACGACGCAAGCTTGTCTGGAGCTGGGCTTGGACCTGCAACCTTTTGGACTGCAGGCAACCACTCTACTAACAATAGTTGTATATAATATAACAATAATAGTAACAAATTAGTAACGTAAGTTAGTAGTAAGTATTTGTTCTTGTGACAACCCTGTCAAACAAGTTGACAGCACTGGATCAGAGACAGTGTTTTTATACGAAGTATGACTTTGAACTGTCTAGGACAGACCTGGGCAAAGTGCGGCCCGGGGGCCAAATGCGGCCTTTGACTGTATTTATGCGGCCCTCGTAATGTCAAAGTATGATCATGTATAAATGGCTCTAATGCATTAACAAATGTATTTTGTATTTATTATTCATTTACATTTTCACATAACACTTCCCTCCTTTTTGTGTGTAATTTTTGGTGTATATATTAATCCCTCAAAACATTTTTTTAACGTTAATTGAAGAAATGTTTTGAAAAAAAATCGTCCATACAAGGATAAAATTGCATCTTATTTAGCTTAATAAATGTCATGGCCAAATGACACAAGTCCTTTTTTTTTTAGGGATTTTTTTTCATCTTTCTTTTTGCTTGACGGCCTCTAACAACATTCACAGAATTTAATGTGGCCCTTGTAGAATTTTAATTGCCCACCCCTGGTCTAGGAAGATAATAACAGTACACTACAAGAGTCTTCATCTCTTTTTGTAAAACAAAATGTGAACGCGGCTGTCTTTGACATTCCATTGCAGTGGCACATTTGTAAAACTAAGGGGGCCATAAACCAATCTGTAAGTAATAACAAAGGTCTCAATGGTGAAAATGGTTCAGAAGCAAATAAGCATTGTTCACATGCCAGGTTCAACAGCAGCATGCAGAGCAGATGTGCTGGTGTTAAATCTTCCGTCTGACCTGTTTGTCTCCATTGTGCAGTGGTGATGATGCGCTTGCAGCAGGAGATGTTCTCACCTCCTGATGGGTGCTCTCGGTGCTGCTGCACTCTTCTTTCAGGTTCTCCTCATCACTTTCCCTTTGTCTTTGCACAGGGTTAAAAGCCACCGAGGATTCTTTGCCATGTTGGATGTTCTCCATAGAAGGCCTCCTCACTAAACCGTCCGACACGACTCCAGGAAAACCAGGCCTTCTGGAACTCTGTGGGTCCACCAATGGGGTCTCATCTTTGTTGTACTCGGCACAGAGGTTGAGGATGGTCTCTAGTCGTTGCCTCTCCTGTTACAAAACATTAACAGTTTCAGCATTTGACCTGAAAAAAGATATTGGGTTCACAATTAAAATGGTTTGTTCACCCAAAATCATTTGTTAGAGTTTGAGTTATAGGGAAAAAAATGTACCTCCATTTTAATGTAGCAACTGGCATATAACAGATTACTCTGAAAATAACCTTAACCCTTACTCAACATGGTTGAAATTTGAATTTTGGGATGACTATTTGTAACCCACTAGAAAAAAAGTGGCTAAATCCTTAATAAAATTAGATTCAAAAAGGTAGTATTATCCGGTAACTTTTAATATTGTACTCTTCCCTTCACATCATAATATCTTACTGTATTCAAACATACTTGAGCAATGAGCTTAATGCAACGAAATGTGCAATTATAATAGATATAATTATTGTCCCACCATTATAATGGAGGATTTAGAAGTTATGAGAAAAAACAACAAAACAAAAATAAGATGGGTTTATATAAAATTTGTAGACTAGTCTTGAACATTCCAATGGTTCAAGTATTTGTATAATAAAACTGTAATGAGGGTGGTAGAGTTTGACAACTTCAATTACAACTGAAAAAAAACACGACAGACTTAGCAGAAACCATCCTCAGAGCCAGATCATTTGTCCAGCTGTCACTATCTAAGGTCAGCCCACCTAGGGTTGAGGCTGTGCAAAGAGGAAACCTTTACATTTTAATTGCAGGCTTCAAAATCCCACGACAGCAGACAGGCGGTTTCAGAGGTCACAGACAGAAAGCGTGAATATGGAGGCACAATGCTTTTATCTTCATTTAATCCACTGACAGATTGAAGTTGCTGCTATCCATTTTAAAACTCTGGTGGTCCAGTACCTCCATGAAAATGAAATCATGGAGCAAACTTTCAAGATGCTGTGGGAGGAACAGGCCTTCAGGCACCGCTTAGTTTGATTCAATGGAAAAATGTCAACTTTCAACATCTGCTGGCAAATTCATCACCCGCCATAAATCCTCCCACTCCTCTTTGCTGGCATATAATTCAAACCCTTCAGCTCTCAAAATTCTGGAGGAGAATTCAGATAAAAGCAACAGTAAGGCCACAACCTACACAGATTCCCAGGATCATGAGCGAATTCCATGATTCAATAATTTAAGAAACAAATCAACTTGACACATCCTATTTAACACACATAGTAAAAGGCTACACAGTACATATCCAAAAAGTAACATGGATGTTATGATGTACAGCATATTCTTTTTTTTGAGGTTCATTTCTCCAAAGGCTTCCTGGATGCAAACACTAATGTTGGACAATTTAATTTGAAGATGTTCTAATGCATTCACCTGAAGAAATAAATCATGATTAAAATGACTAAGTTGAACTTTCCACATTAACGATAAAAGTGACTTACTCTCATGGTGGACTCTTCCAACACAGACATAAATGCAAGTTAACTAAAGCACGGTTCGACAGAAACTGGGCGAGTTATGATGGGGTGTGTCGCTTGTGACATTCAAACAGTGTAGCTGATCATTTGTTTTTGTCAATTATGAGGTCAGTCGACACCTTGAAATGTGTTAACACTGTCATGAGAAAGGATCAATTCATTTATAACCAATGGATTACAATTTAATCTCTTTGCTCTTCTAATCCTCCTGTCCTGTCCTGAGTCGTCAGCATCTGAAGTTTATATGTGGATCCGCTATTAAGAGTCTTTGCTTCCTGTTTTCTCATAGCCGCTTTAATGTTCCTTGTTCTGCTCTCCCCCTCCCTGGAGCCCCGGGCTATTTCCTCGTCTGAGCACCTTTGATCAGATCAGTTACACTCCAAGTGTATTCATGTGTCATGCTGGTAAACAACATTTTATTCTACACCTCAGTTCTCCAAGGAGGAAAGGAGTCACACTGCATCAGTCTGACACTAAACAAATCCACTCAGACTCAGGCTTTTTGGAATCCTAAGTCAGGCTCCCAGTGGAGAACCAAGCTATTATTGAACTAAAATCATACACACATCTCAAATGTTCTTCTCAGTCCACGACTATTCCACTTGAGGTTGCAGCTGAGAACAGGCCATCAGGACCTATCCATAAAATCTATTAATCCATAAAAAAAAGTACGATTAAAAAGTTGGAATCAGCATATGCTACCGAATATAAGACTGTTCATCAAGTATATCTGCTTATTGTAGATTCAACACCAATGTCTAATAGTAAGTAAGTAAGTAATTAAGTAAGTAATGGTTATTTCTAAAGCACCTTTCCAGACCAGGGTCACAAAGCGCTAAACAATCAAAAACACCCAGAATTATCATTTTAACTGATCATTTCTAATTAATTAATTAATTTTCAGTAAAATAAAATAATTAAGCACTTAATAGTCACTTTGGTTAAACCACAAAAACAACATGTTTTCCTTGATGATGTTGCTAAAGGGTTTAAAATGAGGAGAAGCATCCACTTTTAGAGGACGGTTGACTGATTTAACCAGCTGAAACTCTGCTATCAATAGGGACGTCTACCCTGCAGCAGCTCTCACAGTGGAGGCTGGCCTATCCTTATCTTGTCAGACACTTAACAACAGAGGAAGCACAACATCAAACAAAGTGATTAAACACTAGATTGGAGTCATAATTTTTCTCTTTTCTGTTTTTCTAAAGACTGCCGGGTATAATCAGCAGCCCGATGTGCAGCCAGTTGCATCAGATCTCTTTTGTCAAGCAATTTGCTGTAAACACAGAATTGTGCAATTAAATTGCAACAGAGACCCACTTAATAGAGACAATTTGAGTTGACAGTTGCATCTTGGCTATTTTTCTTTCCAGCAGAATATCTATGTGGGAGATGGAAGCTTGTTGCATGTTACCTGCTTTGTAACTGTTAAAAAAAAAAAGAAAAATTTAGCTAATGACATGTTTGACTATATCCTTGAAAAACAAATATAAAGACAATTATGTTGTATGTAACATGTTTAATATGTGACCAATGACAGCAGAGTGTGTGTGGTAATGGTAAAAAAAAAAAAGATTTAATCTCCAGAAAAGTGTTCAGGGGCTTATTGACCTTTTATAATGTAGTATTTCAAATAGAAGAGAGTTTTGTGCAAACAGACACATACTGATGAAGGTGAAGTATGTTTTGGTACTCAATACTATATTGATACAATTGACAATTAAATGAGTCAAAATCATAGTGATGAACCAAATGTGCATATATGTGTCTGGTCTATTTATGAACTGATTTTCTATTTTATTGGGCAAGATTGTGATAAGACTACCAATACAGAGGCTCTATACAGCTTCCACATTGTATACTTGCTGGTACATGTTTAACACACACGTTTGGTTTTAAATGGCGTCACAATGCCCATCATAAGAATTAAATATATCATCTGAAAAATTTACATAAAAACGTTTTATATTTATGATGATTTCCTGATCTCATTGCTTTTCAATTAAAAATATATATTTTAAAATGTTTTTGATAAAAAATTAATGATGAATAAAATACAAATGTTTTGAGAAAGAAAAGGCATTTTCCACTCGGTCGGTTAACAAAACCGGATATCTTGCTCCCTCTGCCGGAGATTTTCCACATTACAAGACAGTTTTATTTATCGTTCCAACTACTAATAGGCAAATATACTCCTTTCTGTTTTAAAAACACAACATCATGATTTTTGTTGGAAAAAACAGACTTTCTGTTTCTTTCTTCAAAGCTTCTCATGCACCACTTGGATCATAGTTGTACACATAAGATATTAAAGCAGTATTGCTCACATTGAGGTTATACAGGGTGCTCTAAACAACAGGATGCAGGTATAATGTATGACAATAATATTATTTAATGATATAAACATTAGTTGATGCAGACAAAGTCATAGTCAGGGAAAATGGCTTAGAATTGAAAATACATGTTTAATTGAATTGAAATAAGAAATAGAGTTAAGTTTTCTAGGGTATTGCATATTACTTGAGAAATACTTCTGTAAAATCCTGTATTACATATATTAAATCCTGGATGACCCAAAACTTTTTAATTTTTTAAAGAAAAGATTAATACAATTTAAATACCTACCTATATATCTATCTAGCGTAGTCTTTTAGAGAGTTAAAGTAGTCCAGCCCAATTCTAACATTTAACAACAAAGAAGTGATTGTACAATACAATGTCATGAATGAAATAGACCTTCCTGAAACTTTATACACTATGACTGTTGATGTTCTTCTGTAAATAAACAACGATGTACTAAAATACCACACCAACAATGAAAAAATATAAAGTTAAGTTAGTCAAAATAGTATTGATTTTAACAAAATGATTCTGCCTGTTGATGTGTGGGTTGTTTTACAAATGATGAACAGAGAGACAACATCCACAGACTTAATAAACTGTAGTTGTGTGACAGAGAAGCACATATTTTAAGTGTTGTGATTTGTTATTACTATAGCATTAACTTTTTTTAATATATGATGGTGATTTTAACCATCATTTCTTTTCTTATTAACTAAAAGTATGTCTTTCTGTGTTTTGACAAATAATGCTTCCGACGTCCGCTTATTAATTGCGGTTGAACCCAGGAATAGACTCATGACTGAAAAAGCGTAAGTAAGGTTCACACAGTTCTCTTTTCCGTTGTCCTGTGACTGAATAGTTGTCTGATTATTTTCAGAGGAATCTCTTATTGTATATTGTCTTTCTTTCTTCTGGCCAACATTCTTAAATTCTTGTGGAAAAAAGAAGAATTACAAAATGAGATTCTCTCGTCTTTACAAATTAAATTGACAGAAATCAAATACTGAAGTAAGAATTGCTGATCAATATTTATCACATATGAAACAGTTTATCTGAGAAAACAGTTTTCCGAAAACTTTAAGTCAGAACAGCAACCAATTTAAAGATGCTTTACTAGGCTGTCTCTACTGCACTATTTGGTCAATAAACACTGTGGTTGCTAGGGGCTCATGTGGGTGCCTGGAGACAAACAGTCACACAGACAGCTAAGCTGCAAACAGCCTTCCAGCCTGGTAACTCCTTTTTCAAACCAAAACTGATCTGCAATTACTTCAGTCACATCCGCAAGTCTATCCGTCCATTAGTCTAGAACAACTGGAGAAAGAAACCTCAAACACCTCAAACCTCTTTATCTACAGTAAAGAAGCTATTAAGCATCTGTTTTACTCACACAAGCGCCAAGAATAATTATAAATCAAGATTGGACCCCACAGCAGAGACAATAATTGTAATGAGTGAATTATTATTTTTGCATTAATAGAATTGTACACTAATACTAATGCTTTGGTCGGAAACATCCAAAATTAGTTTTCTGCACTCTCCTTTAGAAGGAACTCAGTCAATTGGAAGGGACTTAAAGACTCAAATATTGAGAGCAATTGGAGGTTGCATCCTGAATAGGCCTGCAAGATGTATCAAAAAGATCAAATAAGTATGTATCTCGATATTAGCATGTATATCAAAAATTAAAATTACACATTTTATTATTAAGGAACAAAGCCATGATGCTCAATGTCTATCTATGACAACATGGATCCACCTGCGGACATCCAAATGTAGTCCAAAAAAGTTTTTCAAATATGACCAAGCTCCAAAATATACCATAGCATCAACATCTACGTTGGATGCAGAACTCATGTTGGCAGAATCATGGAAAATCCAACTTCCATAATGTATATTGTATATTGCACTCAATTACAATATCTTGCAGCCCTACTTCTGGACGCCTCCCTCTGGTATTGTTCTGGGTTTCATTGAGGACACCTGACAGACCCAGGACATGTTGGAGGGTCTATGTCTCCCACTTGGTCTGGTTTCTGCAGAGAAACTCTCTAAAGGGCACATGATAATGCTATGCTCGAAAAATACATTTGCTTTTCCAAAAAAACAAAACCTTTCAAGCTCTTATCAGAGAGAACCTATATTCATTGATCGAGTTAAGCATGCCATCACTTACCAATTTCTCCATTTCCTGTTCTCGTAGCCTCTCCTCCCTCTGCCTTCGATGATATTCCAACAGCTCGTCTTCATTGTCACTAATCTCTGAGATGCTGTTCTTTCGCTCCCTCATTCCAGGATGAGGTCTACCCCATGACATCTTCCTGTGGCTCTTGGGACTGGCCACTGGAGAAGAGCCAGGCAGAGAGCCAAGACTGTAGGCAGGAGATAAGGCATTTCCAAGGGTAGGCTTCCGTACAACCGCTCCAGTGAGGAAACCTTCTCTGCTCATAGATGTTGGTGAGGGACTGCGAGCGCGGATCCCTCTGTTGCTCATAGATTCTTCTTTAGACCCAGACGTGTGTCGTAGTCTGGGACTATCAGGGACAACTTTATTGAACCCTAAATGGCCATCAGGTGTCCTCGAGAATGGAACTGTCCCTGGGAGTATCCCTGGGAGTACTGGAACCCCTCTGCGTGCTATAGAAGGACTAAGAGGGGGAAGTTCTTTTATACTACTTGCTCCATTGCCACCGCTGAGTTCCATGTTTCTCCTAGCCATGCGAGGGCTCTCAGGAGTTTGCAAAGAGTGAGTGTTCTGCTGAAAAATAGACCCCTGGATGATATGGACAACGGGATCCAAAGGAGCCTGGTAGGATCTTGATTGTTGAGAAAGTTGCTTGGATGTGCTTGAGGTGAAGGACCTATCAGATAAACTCGTTTTCTCCCGAAAAGGGCTGGCAGGCCTCTCCTGGAGCACCGTGGTACCCTTTGTTCGTGGAGATGAGGGCAATACAGAAAGACTTGTATGGAATTTTGGAGAAAGCCCAGGACTACTTGGCACTAGGCTTCTGCCACTGAGAGATTCATGTGAAGATAATATATCTGGCCCCATTTCTCTACGACCTTGTCTTGGGCTTGGAGATGCTTCCCCCACAACTTTTCTTTGCAGCTTAGGACTTTCATTGACCTTCAGTCCGAAGCCAGTGCTGCTTAAGTTAGGTATCAAAGATCTTGGCTGTGGTACAGGAGACTGAGAGCTGAAGCTGTAGCTGGATGACCGTACAGGCACTGGTGGTAGAGCAGCGCTCTGGTCCTGAGGTCCTCCACTAGGAGATGGGCTGGTTAAGCTTCCACTGCTGGCTGCTGATGGAGAAGAGAGTGGGGAGAAGGGAGGGGATGTATTCTCATAGCTCGACCCAACAGACATTGCTCCAGGACTGGTGGGAGGAGAGAGAAAGTATCGGCCTCCGCCATTGATTAATGGTGACAGTGGGGAGTTTGCCATGGGCTGAATATTTGGTGGCTTTTGGACCTCGGAGGATGATTGCTGAGGTTCGTCCATAACTAAGGAGTCCATGATGTCCTGCAAGTCCTTCTCAATAGAGCTGACAATTGCACTGTGCTCAGACTGACCCGTGGGTGTGAGACCGGTTTGATTCCCATTGACCAAGCTTCCTTTATCTGAAAAAGAGGCCGGAAACAATAAATGGTAAGTTTGACAATCTTGTGAAAAAAAACTTTGTAACAAGATTTTCAGTATTTAAAAAATGCAAACTAACTTAAACACAGAGTTGACTGTATCTCAGCTAGCTGTAACACAAAGGGCATTTTATCTCAATAATTTGTATCAAAAACAGGCATACTAAAAATGAGAACAAAGGTTAGCCAGGGTAACCAACTATAATTTATGCATCACTGTTTTAGAGTGTTTAATAATTTACCTAACAAATGTATCTTCATCTTTCTCTTCATACGAGTCCGCAATACATTCTTTTTTTCTCAAGTGTCTGTTTGCTAAAAATGCAGAAGCATAATTGCATTGTATCTACAAAGGTCACAATGAGCTATTGCAGTTAGGGCAAGATCTTACTAAAACACATGATACACCTTTATCGCAAAACAGAACTCAATAACTGAATTGAGAAATTTAAACAAATAAAAGCTGCACATTGAGATGATGACTTCAGGGGGGAATAGCATGAAGATCATAGGAGGGTTTTTTGTGATTATTTGATTTCATTTGTTGTTTTTAACCCTGGAAATGCCTTGTATTCCAGTTTGCCACTATAGATTATCATAAATCAATACCATATGTTCAATAAATATTAACTGTTAATTTTCTGTCCATATCTATGAATATGACATTAATCCTGCTATGAACTATTTATCTATTATTTTTTAAATGTATTGCTGTAAAATAAGTAAGTAAGTAATAGTTATTTGTAAAGCGCCTTTCTAGACCTGGCTCACAAAGCGCTTGAACAATCAAAAGCAATTCAAAAATGTTTAAATACCTGCAGATTTAAAAACTCTACAATGTGTTGTTTGGTGTGGAATGCAATTACAATAGGAGTCTTCTTCTCCTGTGGGGTGTTGTTCAAAGCTTGGTGAAGACTTGACCCACATACATGTGCATATGAGGTCCCTTGCCAGGGAAAAAGAAGGCGGTGGCTAAACTTTGTTGCAGAGTCTAAAACTCAAACATGCAACAACATGAGATTTATTTTCCAAGTGTAGTTATTATCGGGAAAAAAAATCTAACAGAGTAATTTATTTGTTAATAGTCTTACTTGTTGTGAATATATGAATATATTAATTGTTGTGAAGTGATAAATGGAATCTATCTGCCATTGACAGCACAGTTCATATTAAGTGCTGAAGCTTGGCACAGACAAGGACAGATAATAGATTACAGAGACACACACACAGATTAATACAATTAACATTTGGCATTCAAGAGTAAACCCAGGCCCGGTAATCTAATCCTACTCTACTCTCTAATGTCAGCACCGTCCAGACGACAACACACAGCCACGTGGTAGATCAGCAGCAATGGTCTGGGGGGTACAAGGGAGGATTTTATAAATAGAAATCTGTTTATTAGAATTTTGAGTCTGTTTAAATGGAAACGTATGGATCAGTCTGTGGACGGACAGATACAGCCATCATTTCTGAAAAAGATCTTGAATTACAAGTGCATATCCTTCTAACCACATGTAAGATCTAGCCGTTGTCCGTGAAATACACAATGTTACACCTCAATATTTGTATTGTTATTTACTAAAATAATGTTCATCTCACATCTATAGAAGTTGAGTTAGACAGATCATGCTATTGCAGTCTTCACCCACTCCAATGTCAAGTCATGCTTCACCAGGAGCCAGTGGGGGTGGGGGATCTGGTAGGAGGATGGCATCCATCACGATGAACGTGTGGAGACCATCAGTATGACGACTGCAATCCCGTGTGATATTAAAACATAAATCGGTGTATTTTTGATCCAATCTCATGAGATTCCTCGCAATTCAATGTGTTGCTGCTTGATAACTGTACACACACACACACACACACTGTTTGACCGCTCATTTAACACCATTTACACGCAAATTATCCATCTGCCTTCGTTCATGCATTCCCCGAATAAAAAGTGCTTCTCTAAAGCGCACACAGACGTGACTTGCTATCCTTTACGTAGAGTATATTTCTGGTAAAACGAGATTATAACGTAACACGGTCGCCTCCTGGAGGGGGTTTCGTGTATGTCTGCACTCTCTTCTGTAAGCTTGTGGATGAAGCAGTGGTTTACTCACATGACTGAGCTTCTGTCTGTCAGACCAACTGCAGGGAGCTTCACATGCATTTGCCACCGGTATCAGGCCGACGGAGACCGATCTCCGCCGTTTTCTCTGGACGCATCCAGTGGGACATCGAGGCTCACCCGCGACGTGCAGCGGCAGACCAGCCAGGGAGGCATCCCGCTGCAGCCAGTCATTTCAGACCAAAAGTTAATCCAGACCGGAAGTTATTCCCGAACTCTGATGTTCTGAAAACTATACCGCGCATGAGCATAGGCTCTTACAGTTGTGACGCTAAATAACTCAAGTTGACACACGTCTTTAATATCTCTCGAAGTATAAGATAAGCTTATGAACGCGCAATCATGTAAATTCATTTTAAAAACATTTGTATCCTTGTTTCGTTCCATTTATTTTATGTTTTTCAAATTATTTATATCCTGCAGCAAAGTGAAGGGTTACCATAAACAAGTACGTATCGTATTACCCTTAATGTTTGAAGACAAACGTTGTTGTGTGTTGTCAGGGCAGCGGCGCTTATTACCAACTCATGTTACAAGATGACTGCAAGCACACTTCCGGCTAAGCTCTTCAAAATAAGATTTGAAGTTGTTGTTTTTTTTCAATTATACCAAAGTATCACATCGACCCATGATTCATAATTTCAACAACACAAGTATCTAATGATCAAAATGTGTTTTAAATCTATGGGAATCCTCCTCTATGAACTGTTCTCTTGTTCTCTGTTCTCTTCCTGAATGATTCAGCACCAGCTTCTTCCCTCTGGCCATCAGACTGCTAAATGAAATATAACTTGGAGCAATGCATTATTTAAAACATTATTTATTTATTTATTTATTCTATTTATACTGTATTACACTATTTCTTACGTATTCATAATTATACGTTTATATACAATATTTAAAACATTATTTATTCTGTTTATATTATATTTTTAAATTATAAATATTTATATTTATATTTTTTTTATACATTCACCCTATGCTGTGTTTTTTAATGGTTGCCAAGCAACGGAATTTAATTGCCGGTGTTCTTCTGTGCAAAGACAATAAAAGAAAGTCTAAAGCAGGGTGCTCATTGCTTCCGGTGAGCCTTTGATCGGCTCCTTGAACGTAAGCTCCTGCAAAAATTGCCCAAAACAGTCGTTTTAACAACTACTTGTCCGGATATTATGCTCATATCACTAAAGATATGTCTCAAGCATCTCGAATCTATGATCGTGATGCTCTTTTCAACATCAGAGAGTCGATGGAGGATTATAACCGCGACCGTTATCAACGTCCGGTGAACGTGTTTCCGGCTCTGCTTCTCATCGACTCGGACTCTGTGGAATATCGTTTGATCTCTCGGGTACCTCCACAATGGCATTTAAAAATGCCATTTTGGAGCCTCTGCTCAAAAAGCCAGGCTTAGAGCCAACTGACCTCAGTAATTTCAGGCCTATTTCTAAGCTCCCTTTCTTGTCCAAGATCTTGGAGAAGGTGGTGTCTGAGCAGCTGTCTTTGTTCCTGGATCAGAGCGACATCCATGAGAAGTTTCAGTCTGGCTTCCGTAAACATCACTCTACGGAGACAGCTTTATTGAAAGTGTCCAGTGACATCATGATGTCGGCTGACTCTGGTAAATTCACTGTTCTGGTTCTTTTGGATCTGTCCTCAGCCTTTGACACAGTTGATCACCAGATCCTGCTGAGAAGACTGAGGGATGAAGTGGGACTGTCTGGGTCTGTGTTAGAATGGTTCTCATCTTACCTTTCTGGGCGCAGTTTTAGTGTATCTGCCAATCAAATGAGGTCTGAATCGGCAGATCTGTTGTGTGGAGTCCCTCAAGGTTCTGTTCTGGGTCCTTTATTGTTTTTACTGTACTTGATTCCCCTTGGTAAAATCATTCAGAGATTTCCTGATGTTTCTTATCACATTTTTGCTGATGACATCCAGCTCTACTGCTCTTTTGATCCAACTGAGCCCCAAAGGCTGAACAGCTTAGTCAATTGTTTGCTAGAAATCAAACAATGGCTGAGTGAAAACACTCTACAGCTAAATGTGGACAAAACTGAAACACTGGTGATTGCTCCTGATGATGCAGAAAACTGACCAGAAACTGTTTCCTTCAACTGAGAAAAATCTCTAAACTTAGGAAAATGTTGTCGGAACATGATCTGGAGCTTGTAATCCATGAGTTTGTTTCTACTATTGTAACAGTTTGTTTTCATGTCTTAACAAGAAGGAGCTGTCTCGCCTGCAGTTGATTCAGAACTCTGCAGCGAGAATTCTAACCCGCTCAAGTAGAAGAACTCACATTTCTCCGATCCTTAAAACTCTTCACTGGCTTCCAGTTTCTTTCAGGATCAACTTTAAAATTCTGGTTCTTACTTTCAGAGCTATTCATGGTCAGGCTCCTCCTTACATCACTGATCTGATCCAGCCTTACACCCCAGCTCGGGCTCTCAGGTCTGTGGATCAGAATTAGTTTGGTTCCACGCACACGACTCAGTACCGGAGGAGAGAAATCTTTTCAGGCTGTTGCTCCTAAGCTTTGGAACAATCTTCCTCTCTCTTTGCGCTTGATGGAGTCTACTGACTCCTTTAAGAAACATCTTAAGACGTTTCTATTTGTTCAGGCTTTTCCTTGATTTTCTGGAACTCCTGTGTTGTTCTCAGTATTATCTTGATTTTTAAAGTGTATATACTTTTTTGAGTATTGTTTTGATTGTTTAAGCGCTTTGTGACCCCGGTCTGGAAAAGCGCTATATAAATAAATATTACTTACTTACTTTTTCGGTTTGCGAGCTACTTTTATAATGATCAAGTTCAAAAGATCTACCTTCATCAAATTTGCTTAACATAAGTAAGTACATTCTTTACTCAGATGACTTGCACTGAATGAAGTGAATGGACTGATAATCAGTCATGATGGAAGGATGTGTGGATTTAATCATCTTCATATAAATACTTACTTACATAAATAACTAGAGTCAGTCAGTAAGGAGCATATTTCCTCATAATAAGATACTTTTGCTCTGAGAGTAACTTCCAAAAATGTCCATGAGACCTGGTCTTAAGGTCAGTGTCAGCCTGTGTTAAATCTCATCCTCCACTGCAGACAAGTTCAGGACTCATATGCACTAAGAATTGCATTGATTTCCTACTGAACCCGAATGGTGCACAAAAAATATTCATGTGTAAGAATCTGTGCTTGAATTCAAGCCCTTTTCCTTTGTTCAAAATCAACAAAGTATTCAGACGGGTTCATCCCTTTCCATGCCCCCATTTCAATATGTCCATCATGTTTAAATGAAGCACAAGACTTAAATTCCTCTTTTCTGTGATCATGAAAAAACTAAAACAAATGTTAAGATGAATTTAAACTAACAGTTAATATTTGTTAATTTTAAACATGTCTGACATGAATCACACTATTGTAAATGAGTTCAGATGTGCTCCGGTGTAAATGTTTATATTTTACATACACGGTTATTAACAAGAATACTGCATTTACAGAGGCGACCAGTGGATTATTTAAATTTTAAAACATCTTCAGATGAAGTTTAACGAGAATAAAACTGTTAACCAGTAACTTCACATCATCATCGCTTTGTCTGATCGTCTCTGACGTCATTAGAATTTGTGGCTCACCTGCACCTGTTTAACGTGTTTGAGTTTGAACGTATTCTTATTATATTCATGAGATAAAGGTAATTTACAAATAGTCATCATGTGATGGTGTATTAATACAAGTGTGTTTTAAGGATGTATCCTCGATCACGTGATCACTTGAGGAAAACCGGCATTTGTTGCGCTTTCATTGGAACCTGCGTGACGTCATGTTTCTGTGACTCTCTAGAGAAGACCTGAAGCGATCAAACGCGCATTATTTTTGTTCGATATATTATTTAAAAAAAAACAAGCTTATAATTGTATATCGTTTTTCTGAATTGCGTAAAATGACTGACGGGAAGTCTGCACGTCTCTTTTTATTCTCGATTCATATGAACTTTGCAGTGCATTCAGTGGAAGAGGCGGGTGCTCTGATTGGCTGCTGTGCATGTCAATCAAATTGTCAACCAATCGGCGCAATAACCATTTGATTGACATGCACAGCAGCCAATCTGTGCTCCCTTCACTATTTTCTTATGTCATATTTTATTAAATAAGAAAATCATCTACTCGCAACAGCGGTCGATCGCGATCGATGTATTGCCCACCCCTGGTCTAAAGTTTACAATCTAAAGAATTTAATGAATTTCATAAACGTTTCAATTTTCAGCACTGATGTATAGATAGATATATAAACTTTATTAATCCTCTGGATCAATGTATTAAGGAATGACATGAATGCATGAAATGTATTTTTGTTAATGCTGGGGTTTTCTTCTTTTTAATACTCCAATACTTTTTAAGACTTTGTTCTTTTTATTGCGCTTCAATCTATCGTCTGTGTCTGCTGTGAACTGGAATACCAATTTCCTGAAGGAGATCTCCAGAGGGATTAAAAAGTTTATCTATCTATCTATCTAATTATTTCCATTTTTGAAAGGTTGCTGTTTTTTAATAACTTGATTAAATCATTTGAATATTAGAGCTCAAATGTTGTTTTTTTATTGGATTTAAAAATTTAAATATTTTCCAAATGAATAATTTATTGTTTTCATCGAGTTTATATATTTTTTATTCTAATAGTGGAAAAATATCTAAATTTTAACATAAAATGTCAGTTTAATGATGCCAACAGACCATACCAGAAGGGTCAAGAGCTACTTGATGATCAAACATGTAGCCAATCATGCTGCTTACAGACAACCAAGTAGAAGCAATTAAGTTATTGTCCGGACAATGTGTCAACTTGACTCAAAAGGCTAACATTGCATCTCACGTTCAATTTTTGGATGCCAATGTCAAAGGATTACATCAGGAATGCTGCGGTGTCCTGATCAAAATGTCTAAACGCACAAATCCAATAAGATTTCTAGAATCTTAGGGCCAGGCAGGCCTCACTCTGCTTGTGTAGAGTTTTCCTTACAAAGAGATGTGGTAGGAGCAGATCTGGGGTGGAAGCAGAAACAGAAGTGGTGAGCAGCTCCTGCGCCACTGTTGCTAGGACGATGATATATTTGTTATTTGTTACATGTACACCGATCACTAAGCACATTTTCTAATGTAAATAATGAAACAGAAAGAACCCATAAAACCAACAGTATTGACTCCTGTTGCTAAATGTGAACTGAACACACAAAAACAAAGGCTCTGAGTGGGTGGACAAAAGGGGCGTGACTGCCACCACATTGTGGGCTGATGGTAGACTGCAGACGTGTAGAACTGCAGTGTATAATTAGGAACTGAAAAAGACACTGTAACTTCAGCTGAGGGATTTTCTACATGCTTGTGGCATTAACCCGCCTGCTGTCCGGACAGAGCGCCACACTGTCTACCTAAATCGACCTATGCAGATACACTGTAATTTCTTATTCATTTATTGTCATTATTCAATCATTCATTCTATTAAAGGCGAGAGAAAATTTTCATTGTAAACCGATGAATACACACTAACCCACTGCTCTTAACAGGTTAAAAAACACAAAGTAAAAGAGTAAAAACCATTTACTATTATAAGTTCTTCAAAAGGGCTGTCTGAATTTACTCTATTTGGAATTTGGTCAATCCCATGAACATCAACTGGTTCACAGTTTTATGCATATGAACTGAAATTAGTGTTATTTAGGGATATTTACTAAACTCAAATGACCAGAAATGCTAGAGTTCCCATAAATAGAAAGGGCTCGATAGTCTTTATAATATTTTAATGAAAACAGACAGCAGATGAAATTAATTAAATAATAAAATTTACACATTTGCTTTCTTCTACTAGAACTTGTGCACAATAAATACAGAGGCAACTTCCAAAGGAAAAAGATAACACTGAATATCTCTGTATTCAAAACAACGGAAGGCTTCCATTACTACATCAGGAAGTCCACGCCAGTCCGGCCCACTATGAGCCAAACTTATCCCACAGGGACAGAGGCAGGAGAGGGAAGTTACAAGATGCCCCAACAGATGTCTGTTCACAAAGATACAAGATGTATACCACTGTGAGTCACACAATGGCTTGGAAGGAGATGCTTATAAAAGATACAGAATGTACCAGCAGGACCCCGGCCAGGCCGCAGGAATCTGAGCTCGCACAGATCTCAGACTGGTTAAAGATTTCCAAACTGTTTAACATACACTGTGATGACTGTATGTTTAAGAAATGTAGAAGCCCCTTCTGCTACACAAACAAATATTTAGATTTTTAGATAAACATTGTTTAACAGCAAGGCATTCAAGTATATTCTCTATTTCAATCCAAAACAAACAAAGAAAATTCAGCCTAAAAAGTAGATAGTTGAGTAGGCTCAAACCATTTTGGCCCCTGATTAATGCCATTCTCTTTCATACCATATTGTAAAATTATTGTTGTATGTATTGAATGTATACAAAGTTAAAAAAAATATATAAATATAAACGTGAATTAAAGTAATTTTTTTTATAGATTTCTATTTTTATTTTAAACTGTTACATCATCATGTTTACATGATCATTTGATTCAATTTATAACAACACAACTTTGTGCAGTTTACAGTGTTTACAAACTGTAGGCTAGTTTCATTTATGGAGGTAATTTGTTCTGAAAATTGTCTTAGTATTATTTCTACCTTTGAACTATATTTTGAACATAAGCTACAGTTTTATTGACTTTCTCTTTGACCCCACACTATTTTACCTCACAAGATCTGTCCCTAAAAAAAGTTTAAGCAACCCCATATTTATAACTGTTTTCTGCTCTATTCAGATTGGTTTATTCTGTAACTGTAAGTAAGTAAGTAATAGTTATTTGTAAAGCCTTTCTAGACCAGGGTCACAAAGTGTTTGAACAATCAAAATTAACTGCAGGCGAGACAGCAGTTGAAGGAAAGAGTTTTTTCAGTGTTGTACATTTATTATCTTATTTTCAATAATTGTTGCAATTATTTTCCAAAATATTGAGATTAAATATGGGATTATTTTTCCAATGTCTTTCCATCTTTCCCTAATGCATTTAAATAATTCACTTTACAGTAAAATGTATTTATTTGTCATTGTGAGATAAAGTAAACAAGGAATTCTTAAGATAAAGGCAAATTAAGCATACATTTAAATAGTAAGTAAGTAATTTGTATTTATATAGCGATTTTCCAGACCAGGGTCACCAAGCGCTTAAACAATCAAAACAATACTCAATAAAGTATATACTTTAAAGGTCAAGATAATACTGAGAACAACAAAGCGGTGCCAGAAAATCAAGGAAAAGCCTGAACAAATAAAAAGGTCTTAAGATGTTTCTTGAAGGAGTCAGTAGACTCCATCAAGCGCAAAGAGAGAGGAAGATCGTTCCAAAGCTTAGGAGCAACAGCCTGGAAGGATTTCTCTCCTCTGGTCCTAAACAATGTGCGAGGAACCATCAGTAGATTCTGATCCACAGACCTCAGAGCCCGAACTGGGGTGTAAGGCTGGATCAGATCAGTGATGTAAGGAGGAGCCTGACCATGAATAGCTCTGAAAGTAAGAACCAGAATTTTAAAGTTGATCGTGAAAGAAAATGGCAGCCAATGCAGAGATTGATGTAGCCAGGAACATTATTCATGCATTGACTGGATGCAAGTGTGACATTAATCTATCTTTAAATAAGCATCATTTTTAATGTCATTTTTTGTTATATGTAGGTTTGTTGCCTATGCGAGTTATTCTACTTGAGCGGGTCAGAGTTCTGAATCAACTGCAGGCGGTTCATTTAGTTACAATAATTACAGTTGTAAACAAACATAATATATAACTTGATTCCTTGAAAATATTCACTGCAATTACTTTAAAACTCCTACAAAAACAGTACAAACACTGGTCTTCCAGCACATTCTTGCACAGTTGCTCTTGTTACTCTGTCATATATAAGTGAATCTTCTGTTATAAAAAAAATATTATACATTCATTTTTATTTCCTCTTCGGTATTTACACTGCAGCTGGCCTTGTAACCCACGTGACACCTGGAGAAGCCTTCGAAAGTCCCGCTTTGCTCCGCTGTCACTGCCTCAGTGACGTCATCAACGCTGTATATTGGCCTGTTGAATGCTTGCTCCCTTGCAAATAAATCCTTTTCTCTAAATGATCTCTTCATAAGAGAAAGTTGGATTTATTTTATTAAAACGGTCAAAACAGGAGTCCGTTCCGTTTGCTCCAACACGCCGTCACTTCCGGTTCTTATACTTCGCTTTGTGGAGAGAAATGGTCAATGCAGAGTGTAACGGGTCGTTTATTCACCGCTTCAAGTCAAACAAAATACAAGCTTTACAGTCGATCGGACGCACTTTCTTCTGGCAACTCTAGAGTTCAATAGCCCCGGTAGAAATGGTCTCGAGCTGTAGAAAAATCGCGATATTTAAGGCAAATTTCCTGGCCCGGGGCAAATGCTTCTTTCAACTTGCCTGTGTCTCAATCACCCGCAGAGCAAACTTCCTAACTTGCCCTCTTGCAATCTATCATTCAAATGTACTCGGGTGGGGGCCGTTACACTCTGCATTGACCATTTCTCTCCACAAAGCGAAGTATAAGAACCGGAAGTGACGGCGTGTTGGAGCAAACGGAACGGACTCCTGTTTTGACCGTTTTAATAAAATAAATCCAACTTTCTCTTATGAAGAGATCATTTAGAGAAAAGGATTTATTTGCAAGGGAGCAAGCATTCAACAGGCCAATATACAGCGTTGATGACGTCACTGAGGCAGTGACAGCGGAGCAAAGCGGGACTTTCGAAGGCTTCTCCAGGTGTCACGTGGGTTACAAGGCCAGCTCCAGTGTAAATACCGAAGAGGAAATAAAAACATCTGACCACCACTCCAGCAGCTGTTTAGGCCCCAGGAACTTCTTTCAGGTCCAGGCAAACAGTACCATTGATGCGCTGTCACACACATCCCAAGGAAGAATGCAGCGCAGACATCAAGCATGTCAGATGACCTCGGAGTCCAGACAAGCTGCTGCTTGTCTTCTCTTAACCTGTACACCGGAACAGAAGTCTCTCTTCCTTGAATTCTTGCGGAACTCGCCGGTATCCGGCAGAGCAGCACATACTCTGGGGATTCAGGCCGATGACAAACAAAGGAGGAAATGCTCAATAACTGTCCCGTGTGTACAACTTTTTTAAAACACAGGAGAGTGGGAGAGAAGCTCTCCATCACTCAACAGCACATCCCATCATCAAATCTATTCTTTAGAATAGTTAGGAATCACCTTAAGAGGCTTTGGTGGTTCTAATATATTTTATATTGCCTTGTGCTAGTTGACCGTTTTTGACTACAACACAAACATACCCCCAATGACCCCAAAAAACAAACAAAGACATAATTGCAGTCTTTAAATGAAGCAGTTATATGTACTTAAAAAGTGGATGACTAAATGCAACCATTGGCTTTCCCTGCTTCTGTTTTACTGCTGCGTAAGCATTCACCTGTTCCTCCCTCATTAAGGCCCCCTGCATCAATCTGGTCCATTCAGACTTCATGCTTTACATTCAAATCACAGAGGGAATATGTCACCTGAACACAGTCGGAAATCCCCAATGGACCCTCCTGCTGCTGAATGAGGCGTCATACTTTTCATCTTGATGGCTTCTTCTGGATGGTTAAAGCGGAAAAAGGCAGACTGTCCAAAACACAGCATACAGCCTGAAAGACAAGCAGCTTGATTTAGAGATTATAACATTACAAAGACTGTTTCAAAGTAACTAGTGATAAGGTTGTGCTTCCCAAACCATTAGTATCCCCATTATATTAAGAACGCTGGACAAGTTTTTAGTAAATTGCTTCACAGATTATTAAAAGGAAAGAGTACTTTTTTTTAAATAGGCATCATAATGAGAAAAAAACATCTGTCACCTACATTTGTTAACCTTGTATCACTCATTATTCCATTTCTGTACCAGAGATGCTTCTTCTGAAAATGAAATTTCCTATTTGAAGTATTAATAAAACTGTCTTTGTCTTAGCTTCTAGTGTTGACTATCAATAACCAGTTGTAAGAATATGTTTGTCATGTACTAAGTAAGTAAGTAAGTAAGAGTTATTTGTAAAGCGCCTTACTAGACCAGGGTCACAATGAACAATCAAAACCAAAACACATTTAAAAATACCTACACATTTAAAAACTCAAAAAGGCCTAGACAAAAGGCAAATACAGGAGTCCCAGAAAATTAATGTCAAAATGTTATGTATAGCTTCTTGAAGAGAGAGACAATAACACATGGTTGGTGTAGAGGGTGTGAGTAAGTTGGTAAGTAATTAGTATTTATAGAGCGCTTTTCAAGACCAGGCTCACAATGCGCTTAAACAATCAAAAAATACCCAATAAAGTAAATACTTAAAAGGTCAAGACAACACAGAGACAAACACAAGAGTCTCAGAACATCAAGGAAAAGCCTGCACAAATAAAAATGTCTTGAGATGTTTCTTGAAGGAGTCAGTAGACTCCATCAAACACAGAGAGAGAGGAAGATCGTTCCAAAGCTTAGGAGCAACAGCCTGGAAGGATTTCTCTCCTCTGGTCTGGAAGCGTATGCACGGAATCATCAGTACATTTTGATCCACAGACCTAAGAGCCCGAGCTGGGGTGTAAGGCTGGATCAGATCACTGATGTAAGGAGCTATTGGCTACAGGTTTGTCAAGTGTTTGGAACATGGAAACTCAAAATCTTTCCCTCAGTGTATTCCGTCAGTGAAAGCTCCATGCTCAGTTCTACACTGTGGTCAGGAAGTTAAGCTGTGGTGTGCTGAGCCACGTCAGCTCAGCTGCTGTACCCTCACACTCTCTTCCTCAGCAGTCTTCTTCTCTTTTTCCTTCAGATCCTGCCAGCACCTCTCAGTCCTTGCTCTGGCTGAGTCAGTACTTTTTCAGTCTCTTTTATTATACACTGGTATGCAAACATTTGGGCACCCCTTAGGAAAATCACTGCATCAGTTTGTCACTTGCTGAGCTTTTGAAGCAGAAACTTAATTTTAACCTATGGATATATACCTTATGAAAACAGAAACATTTCAGTAGTGAAATCATTTTTATTGGTCCAACAGAAACATTGTATGTGCATATAAGAAAAAATAGGCATGTGCATAAATGTGGGCAACCCAAATAAATAATTACATTAATATTTCTTAGAGCCTCCTTTTGCTGCAAGTTTTTTGCCATGCATACCTCCTCCTCCTCTGACCAAATCACTCTATCTTAGTCTCATCCGACAACAATATATTTTTCCAAATTGCTTCTGGCTTGATCAGATGTACTTTTGCAGACCTCATGCATCTCTTCTTGTGACGAACAACCAAGAAAGGCTTTTTGCGCATCACCCATCCAATGAGCTCTTCCTGGTGCAAAGTACACTGGATTGTGGAACGATGAACAACTACACCATCAGTAGCCAGATGTTCTTGTAGTTCTCTGGAGGTGTTCTGTGGCTTGGCTGTGACAATTATTAACTATCCTTCACCTGTGCCTTTCCTTTACAAGTACTGTTCTTGTTACCTTCTATTTCTGCACTTAATTTTTGACTGTGGAGATGGACATTTTTTTTATATTTCTTGTACCCTTCTCCTTATTCATGATAATGAATTATCTAAGATTTTAAGGTCAGTGGAGAGTTGGTTAGATGCTCCCATGTTTCCACTGTCTAAAAAAGATCCTATGACAAGCACGGCTAGCAATTACCTCTGTTAAACAGCCTTTTCCACGATTGGTTCCTTCTGTCTTTGTAATTGAAGGTCTCACAAGCTAATCAAAACAATTTCCATGTCAGCTATAAATGGACTTGAAATGAATGTGATTAAAAGCGTGTCCAAACTTTTGCACATAACATTTTTTACATTTAATTTTATCATAATAAAACGATGTAATGCTACTCTAATAATTTTGGTCCGAAAAACACTCAAATGTCTTCATCTTTGTATAATATGAAATCTTCTCTTATTAACATTATCATGAAATCTTGCCCAAACTTTTGTATACCACTGTACAATAGCACAGGTATATACTCAAGTCTGGGTCATAACAGTTTAATCATGACATCATGGTATAATAACAAGGAACGGGTCTGTCATGTGTGATGATAACGCCAGATATTGCACTGAAGATAAGTAGTTTCATATCAGTAGTTTTTTATGCCGTTGCTATGAGTGTAAACAAATAAGACTGCACAGGAGCACTGAGGATAGCGAGTGTGTTTACCACTAGAACCAGCTGTATTCTTTAAACATCTACAAATCAGCTTAAAATAAAGACTTATTTAATTTTTTTCTTTTTTGAAGTGCTTAATATGGACGAAGAAAACGACAAAGACCGCTGAGCTCCAGTCGCTTAATTAAAATGACATGCATTTTTGCCTATAACTCTGAAACTAAATGAATTACCATTACTAATATTCCTAACCCTTATTGTGGGTGAACTATCACTTTAAAGTCAATCACTTAAAATGCTGATGGAACTGATGCACTTCTATAAATTATCACTCATCCATCCTGCCATCCTAGCGGCATGACCCATCAGCAGATAATGATGGAATAACCATTTTGAGAACAAACGCCACACTGAAGAGCAGACAATAGCCCAGTTACGAATTGATCATCTTGTAAGGATGTGTTTGTCAGGTCCTGCGGCCATGAATCATGTTCAAAGGGCAGGTATTGAACCATTAACCAGAGAAAATGGATCACACAAGCAGTGACGCAATATGGCACTGACACGTTACTGTGATTGTCCACCACAAATACAGATTTCAAACATGCATACCCAATCCAAATAGACTTCTTGGTTAGCGTAAGGGTAAGGAGTAGACAATCTTACAGTTAATAGTAAATTAATATGGAGCACGAAGCATAAAAAGGAAGACACTTGTTTATACTTATTTTGCACTATTTAACAAGCTTCATTTAAAAAATTATATAATTATAATAATCATTTTTAAATATTTATTTTAAATCAAAATCCTCTCAAATGTGCAGTGAAATAACCATAAATCTTCATTTTAACAACATGCAACACATCGAATTTAGATAAATATTTAAAATTTACATTGATTGGTCCTAAACATTCCAATAGCATTCTACATCAGCAACAGCTTCCGGAAAGAGCAACTGATTCAACTCAAAGTGACTGAAACCTTTTTTTTCAGTTTTGTTAATTATTTGACAACACAGAGTTTCCACGTGACAGTGCAACTTTATAATGGAAGGTTGCAGAACCAAGTGCTAAGTAAGTAGGTAATAGTTATTTGTAAAGTGCCTTACACATTACCAAAAGCAGTACACATTTAAAAATACCTACAATTTTTTTTAAATATCAAAAAGGCCAAGAAAACATAAGACAAACACAGGAGTCCCAGAAAATTAGGGAAATCCTGAACAAATAAGAATGTCTTAAGATGTTTCTTGAAGGAGTCAGTAGACCCTTCTCTGGTCCTGAACCGTGTGCGCAGAACCATCAGTAGATTCTGATCCACAGACCTAAGAGCCCAAGGTGGGGTGTAAGGCTGGATCAGATCAGTGATGTAAGGAGGAGCTTGACCATGAATAGCTCTGAAAGTAAGAAACAGAAATGTAATATTGATCGTGAAAAAAAAAAGGCAGCTAATGCAGAGTTTTAAGGATTGATGTAGCCAGGAACATTATTCATGCATTGACTGGATGCAATTGTGACATTAATCTATCTTTAAATATGCATAATTTTTAATATCATTTTTTGTTAGATGTAGGTTTGTTGCCACATGAACATCAGTCGTGGACATTTTTTCAAAAAGGTACACACCCATAGCAAAGCAAAATTGAAGATCAGATCTCATTCATGTCACATTTACATCTCCTAGATATAAATGAGCACTGATCGAGACAAAAGTGGTTTTCTCATTCTTCTCAAATGTCCATCCTGAGAATTAAGTCTCACAGTGAGCACTGTGCAAGTACTCTAAATCTTCTCACAGCTGTCTCTTTCCCTGATCTCAACTAAGGAAAAAATGAGACATACTGTGCCATCTTCGAATATTTCTCAATTTGATCTTAGTTATATCTCAGGGAGAAATACTGTCTCTCACTGCTCACTATTCGAGTTCTCAGATTCTCTTACAGTTTCTCTTTTCTAGTGGATCCTGGATTTCTAGAGGAGTGCCAGCTCTCATATTAATCTCAATATGAGCTCAAGAAAGCCTTTGTCAACAAATGTAGGGCCAGGGCAGGCCCGGTTTATTATTTTCAAAATAAAAGTTAGTTCAACGCCATGGTTCAAACGGTTCACATTTGTTTACTATACATTTGCACTATTCTTGATATTTGCACTTTACTAGATTTGCGCTATTATGACACTAGTGACCGAGTCACTGTTTTTTTCATTTGTATGGATGGCAAATAAAGTTCAAATAAAAGAAAAAAATAAACAAATATGAAGTACAGTGTGGTTGTTAATTGATTAATTTAAATTATTGAATCTACTGTGAAAATACTATACCGTTTCAACTTTTCAATATTAAGTATTGTTTTTACAGTCATTTCTAATTACTGAAGATAATTCATTTTGAAATTGCACTCTTAATTTGTTCTGGTATTTCTCAAATAGAGCCTGGATCAGGAGTGTTTCACGGTACTCACTGTGAGACTATCATTCCATTATATAGCACAAGTATGGAGTGTCATGGCTCAGATGGTAGAGTGTTGGCCCATTGCCTGAAAGGTTGTGGGTTTCGGTCCTAGCTCTGGATGTAAGATCTCTTTTAATGCAAATACTTTTCAGATTTGTCTCATAAAAGTCTCAGACTCAACACATTTTTCCTAAATAAGTAAGCAGAGGTTAATTTAGTTTAGGGATTTAGCAACATTTCACATATTTGGAGAAGGAAAATGCAAATTAGTCATCTAAACCAAACTAGCCCACCATTAAGGTTTAACCCACTAAATATCCGAGAGCAATGTGAAATGGCACAACGCTTAAATGATCTTGCAGGACTAACTTGCGCTGTTCCCCAACCATTTCAGGGCAAGATGCAAAGGAATATATTTGATTCTCTTCACGTAGCAGTTGTTCGCAAACATCTGAGGATTAGTTCTGTCTGAGGCTTAGGTCAGCAAAAAGTGACGACAGAAATCAGAATGTGTTCAACCAGCATCTACTCCAAAACTTTCCACCACATACACAACACACATTGTCATTTTGACAATTACATTAAGTATGGTTGTCGTAAGAACCGATACTTTGGCAGCAACCAGGAAAAATATGATACGGGCTTGTTTTTGTAGCTAAAGTACAAAAAACACGAGTTCTTGTGAGCGCTGAAAAAATGGCTTCTGCTATTTTGTGAAAACAACACTCACTTCAAACGACTACTTTTTAAAAATACTTTTAAGTATGTTAACAATTAAGTAAAATTAGATGCTTCCTGAGTGTTGCTGAGCTCATCTTATTTGAAATAAAACTTTTACTTTTACCTTTACAGTATCAGTCTGATGACACCAAAAGCAAGAGAGTCATGTTTCTGTTTCAAAAGCAAAGAAATTATGAACAAAAATACTTGATGGCTGCTAATCACTACTAATTGAATGCAAAATAGTTGTATGTTTTGTTATTTTTATGCAAATTCATTAGATAATTGTATCATTTTGTTATCATACTTGAATGCTGCACATAACCACTGCTTGAATGTATTATAGCTGTATGTTGTTTTTTTTGCTTAATCGCACATTTGTAAGAAAAAAATGTTACCATCACCTCTCTTAAAATGGCTAATTGGTGATTTTGCTGTTAAATCAAGGTAAAAAGTAAAAGCTTCTTTTTTAAACATTGTATCGAAAGGTATCGTATGACTGACGTAATAATATCTACTATACTACTAAAACTTTGGTATCTTGACAAACTTAATTACAAGTAGAATCCTATTCATAGGTGGAGAATGATAAGATCAAATTCATGGTTGCACCCCACACTAGTGCATGACCAGCGTATTTAATTAAATGGAGTGATTCTCTTGACCATGGTGGAAGGACGAAATGTCTCCATCAGCACTGAAGGAACAACTCATCCATTCCTCTAGCTTCATTACATTGAGTGGTTTCTCACTGTTACTGCAAGAACAGCAGCTTCAAGAGCTTGTACTTCAAGTCAATCAAATTTCAAAATGTGCTTTGTTAACAAAAAAATGTGTACTTGCCATTTTGAAAGACAGCAGGTATGGATGTAGACATATAGACACCAGCTCAAGAGAAAGTACATTGTGTTGTAGCTATGCATGTCCGGGACAAGGAGAACTGAGATCTTCCAGTTTCTTTCAGGATCAACTTTAAAATTCTGGTTCTTACTTTCAGAGCTATTCATGGTCAGGCTCCTCCTTACATCACTGATCTGATCCAGCCTTACACCCCAGCTCGGGCTCTGAGGTCTGTAGATCAGAATCTACTGATGGTTCCTCGCACACGGTTCAGGACCAGAGGAGAGAAATCTTTTCAGACTGTTGCTCCTAAGCTTTGGAACAATCTTCCTCTCTCTCTGCGTTTGATGATCTACTGACTCCTTCAAGAAACATCTTAAGACGTTTTTATTTGTTCAGGCTTTTCCTTGATTTTCTGGAACTCCTGTTGTGTTATCAGTTTTATCTTGCCCTTTAAAGTATATCGTTTATTGAATATTGTTTTGATTGTTTAAGCGCTTTGTGACCTGGTCTAGAAAAGCGCTATACAAATAAAAATTACTTACTTACTTACTTACTACTAGTGACTTAGGTCAGACTCACTACATGTACTTACTCAAAGGAGCGAGAGATGGTGTTTCAATGTTCTCCAGAACAGTAAATAAAGGGCGGCAAAGAAACGGTACATCTGATATCTTGACATCAGGGCAGTGCTTTAAAATGACTACTAACTAACTGTTTGCCATTAGTTGGTTCCAGCTTTCAATCACTGCAAGGGAGGTTTGTGGTTGGCTGAATAGGCAGGATCAAATGCAGGATGGATCAAGTGAAAATGTTGGTTTTGCAATGTTAATATCTTTTTTATTTTAACATCTCGAAAGAGATATGATATTGATATATTGTTCAGCTCCTAACAGATCGACCAAAATATCAACATCCATACAGGGTGAGAGTGGAAATTTGGACATAATGGAAATTAAATTATTTTGACAATACTTTAAATCTTTAGACAGGTAAACTGAGATGTGGGATTTGTACACCACACCCTGAAGAAATGTGAGTATGAAACAAATGGAGGAGGAATAGATGACTCCTTTACAGCAAGTTAAAGTGTAGGGCATTAATGAAGCATTATTTAATCTTTTAATTGTAACATGCCTGATTTTACAATTATTGCCAAACTGAAAATGATTAATATTTCAACTAAAAGGTATTGGTATAACTTTTGACAACACTGCGTATTTAGCCAGTTTTAAATTGATGCAACTATTTGAGGTGTTTCCCACCCAAATGGATATTATCTTGACAAAATAATGGAAATAATTTAAAAGATTTTGCGTGGTGAATTTGTGTTATTTGTGTTGATAGCACTAACTCAAAACAACACTGAATAATCACAAACTTAGTCAAGAACAAAGAACTTAATCAAGAATGATCTAAAGGTCTTCCTCTGTACGACCAATGCCTCTCTGATAAATCTCTCTATAATCAACACTGTAGCTAGCTACACTTCTTATTTGGTTTTACTGGAACAATTTAATTGTATGTGACGTTTCTAAATTTAAAATGAGCTCACAATCCAACACGTGATCATTCTTGGTACAGTGGCACTTGATTTCACGACAAATACATGTAAATAACTAAGCCTGTTATTTGCCATGGAAGGCAGATTTTTTACAGACTAAGAAAATGTCGTAAAGTCTGTCTAAAAGCAATCAAATGCAGTCTTGCATGCCAGAGGAATACTGGTCTGGAAAGCTGACGGAGAGAGAAAGCCTGAATTCCCATCAGCGAGAATGACTGTCGGAACAAATGACATGTATTCTAATCTTTAGACCAACCTGGTACCAGAGAATGAAAATAAATACAATAAAGTAAGAAGAATGTGGATTATATGACCATTTCTCATGACAAAAATTTATTAATTAGAATAAAATAACTTTTTCTATATTTTAGCTTGTTATTGATTAATATAAACTTAAATTGACTTTTTTAAGTGTACACTATGTGACAGTAGGGTCAATCGAATGCAACTTAATCGTGTAGTTTATTTTTGCATGTAAAGAGCAGCATAACGAAAAAAACTGAAAAATACAGGAACCACTTTTTGCCGTGGAACCTAGAAGTCAATCTCCTTGTGTGAGTCATTATTCTATTGCTGCCATTAAACATCATGCTCTGACAAAGACACCAAGCAACAAGAAAAGTGTCGTATGTTCCTACTTTAGACAACACACAAAAAAAATTGTTGTTTGCTGATCATTTGTTGTAAACAAAGATATTTGAGTGAATTTCCACGTTACAGAAACTTTAGCATGCCGTAACATACACTCAGATTGTCGATGATTTTGACTTGATTTTAAAATTGTGAGCACAGCAGTTTATCAGGTGCCCTTAAAGCAGCACATAGGTCAAATGTTACAATCTGACCTGCGTATATTTGTAAAAGTTCCATGAGGAGAGCTGGTGATCCCTTTAATAACACTGTCGTACCAACAATGATGTGTCAGAAACTGGTCACAGATGTTCCCCACATCCCCCACCACTTCCTGCCCTCCTTTTGTTAGGGAACTAAAGAGAGTTGTTAACAAGCTTCTAGTGCAGATGGTCCAGACCTGAGGCTCTGACAACACCCTGATCGTCATCTACAAGTTAGTTCCCAGTGTTGTTGACACTGACTGACTGGAAAAGTAAGCGTCTAGTCTAGCATGTGGCATGACACAGACTACTTTGTTTATTAATGCATCAATGGTGTCCAGCTACTGTGGAACATTCCAGCCCTATATTAATTATCTATTAATACAGATACAATTTCAGGAAGGGCCTGTTAAAGAGGTGAATATGATTATCTCAATAATCTAGGCAAGATCTTGAGAATGATTTAACAATTATACATGAAGCAACAGAGCAAACCACACAAAGAGTCACAGAACTCAAGCCGATCCCGCCTAAATATCTCACCCACAACTCTACTCCACCAGAGTCGTAGACGTTTTAATCTTTTTTGATCAGTCAGGCAGGATGTGAGTCGAAGATTTTTTTCATTGGATCCAGAAAGTTCAAAGGTTGATGCAGGTATGTGCAACAGGGACTTTCCAGAAGGAGCGATCGTGACTGAGCCAACCAAGTCAGTCCACCCCTTGTGAGACGAAATCCCTCTCGTGTTAGTCAGTTTGTAGCTGAACAAGTTCAAGTTCAAGTTGCAGCAAGAACTGGCTCAATGAATTGGCCATGAAGCTGGGTGCAGTCCCCCTGCCCATCAAAGGTGGAGAATACCAACCGCACTTCATTATGTTTCCCTTGGCACTTGCATTGTGTTCCATCTCACAAACACAAGGGGATACGAGCAGATCGAGACAGAGGATGTACTGTATTGGTAGAGTAAAAATTATTTGTGCACATGCAGTTTCATACATATTAATATATTTGAATGTGTAACATTTTCTAGATTTAGGTGTGTGTTTGAGTACAAAATCCATGCAATTATATGTAAATAAAAGCCAAGGTGGATAATTAAACTGTAAGACTGCCAGCAAATCTCACTTCAGAGTAGATGAGTAAACAAACAAAACGTCCACATTACACACATACAACACTGAAAAAAGCCTTCAGAGACCCGCCTCACTTGAATACATTACACCATGATTCTTTTTTACTTTGTCTTACTAGCCACAGTGTACTACCTGTGCTATATTGCCAAATCCCTAGAGATTAAAAATAATAATTGTAGTAAACACAGGCCAGACAATACCTCAGGTCTCACTTCCTGAGCTATGCTGCCAAACCTACATATGATCACACTCACTATAGCCTTACTTATATTAGGGTTCATGCATGTATTGCAACACATTGAACTATATAATACCTTTAACAATGGATAGACTTTTGATGATCAATGCTCTTCATCCACAAATGCACCTGCATTTGTCTGACTTCAATGCATTAAGAGGATCCTTAAATGTGGATCATGGAGCTACAATGTCTGGATTGTTATTTCTGTCTTCTGAACCAATAGCTCTGGATCTATCCTGGCTGAGCAGAAGTTTTCACTCTGACCTGCGAAGAAGTTGAAAAAAAAGAAAGGCTTCGGTCTCTCCCGGTGACCAGGAAGGCCTGGTGGTTGGGTCACAGTGTAGAACAGGAATAGAAGTGGACAGGGCCAGCGGGGTCTGCTTGTATCAGGGTGGATGACAGGTCTGGCAGACTCCAGGTCTAAAAACAGAACTCGGATTCAGGCCGAGGGAGATCGAACCCAAGTGAACGAGCTCTCAGCAGGTGTCAACAGCTCAACTTTTAGCGATAATAAACCACGAAAGAAAACCATGTTAAACAAAAGTTACAACTGAACTCGACTTGTTTGTCCGCAAACCTAAGTATTGACGAAAGCAAAGCCTGATGTTTGAATATGACTTCAGAGGAGAACATAGAAAGTCACACTTACGTTATGTCCAATGAATGAAAGTCCCCTGCATGACTCTTCTCCTTTAAAACAAACCACGTGTTTGTCACTTTCTTTTTAAAGAACAACAGCAGCGTTTATGCGCTTTTTGTCTCTCCCTCCTTTTGTTATGATAAGTATTAAATCCCAGAGACTTGGATCTAGTCGATGCGTCTCACGGCTCCTGCCCCAGTTGAAGAGCTACAATCCCGGTCCAGAGAGGGATTCTGTCTCCATCACAGCCCAGAGCTGGAGAAGTTTGCGAATGAAGAAAAATCTCACAAGCAGCTGGTTTGACACAGTCTGACGGAAAGGAGAATCTGAGTCAGGACGAGGAGGGGAGCTTGAAGGGAGAAGGTCCCACTGCTGGGGGAGGAGCTACAGCAGCAGCAAGTAGAACTAGATCTGATCATGAGCCTTAGGTTTAGAATGGATACTACAGTTTAGGGATTAGAACTCTTCTTGTTTAAAAGGCAGAACAACCTTTATAACTTACTATTAAACTGCACTAAAAGCAGTTGAAAACTCTCTTTATCAAGTATGATAAAAATCAAATGACCCCCCCCCCCCAAAAACAATGCTTAATAATAGATATGATTGTCCTTACTCCTTAACTTTATACTGTTACATATTAGTTTTTTTAATCCTAAAAAAGTTTCAAAGTTAATTTAGAAAAACAATAATTGAACACAGTATTCACAACTTCTGAGGCACTGAAATAAAATGCTCCAGTAGACTCGAACAATGACATGTTACATTAGTCTGCACTCTAATGTCCCCTTGAGTCTAGAAAAGTCAAGTTTTCCACTGTCCAAGCTGTTCTCTTGTTCATCAACTACTGCAAGGGTGTCGTTCAAAACAACCCTTGCTATTCGCAGCACCCCTTTAGATGTGGTTATGTTACTGATGCAGTTCTCAGAGTGTTGCCCACAGCACAGTCTCTCTAGGTCTGTGTTCATTTCTTCACTTCACTAGTATGTGCGAGCTCAAACTCAGAAGAGATGGAGGTAGAGTCTGACGCAGTACATTTTTGACAGAAATGGTACAAATGAAAAATCAAAAAAATGAAAAAATAATAGAATTGATTGGATTGGGATCATTAATCATAATCGTATCGAACTTAATTGTCAAGTTCAGGAATTGATCTTGCTTTCTAGTGATTCAGAAAAGGCTGACAATAACAGACTCACTTTGAGTCTTATTACTAATTTTTGTAATATGTGCATGTCTAATTCTCCACATAGACTCCTAATAATATAATTATAACAATAAACATACAATGTTAAGTATTTAAAAAAATAATATTACTTTCACTAAGAGACTGAACTGTATTTTGGTGCAATTTGCGGAGGGTTAATATTCAAGCAATACACCAGCTTGTGCCTCACACAAAATACTACATCTTTAATCCACTGGCAGAATTAAAATCAGCAAAATCCACATCAACTCAAGACTTCCAGTGTTTGTTTAATAACGATACATTAAGCCAAAAATGTTCCTTGTTAAATCAGAAAACTTTTATAACCACTTTTGTAAACGCAACATTGAATTTTATAAGTGGCATTTTAAAATATCATATAAATAATGAAAAAAGAATCTAATAAAAATAAAACAAAACAAAATACTTATGAATAATGAAAAAAAAAAAGACATTAAAATGTTATGAAATTTTGTTAATTTAGTAAAATCTTCGACTTATTGACTAGGTGACAATCTAAATTCGAATTTGTTTTAAACAATTAATTGATATCGGAAAAACAAATGGACTAATGAATGATAAAAAGATTAATAACCATGGATTTTTTTTTTAAAAGTACTGAGTATGATTGTGATTATACAGTATAAGGGGCCGAAATGTCTGATTCAATGCTCCCGATTGAAAGCCGGAAATTTATTTACTCCTTCTGATGGTATTTGTGAAATTTCATTGTTTAGTGAGCACTCTCCAGATTTAGGTTGACAGCAGACTTATATTGTTGTCAGGATGACCTGTTGTCTCTAACTTTGTGTATAGTAGTGCTGTAATGTAAGATAGACTTTGCTCTTGTAACCTCTTGTTCAGCGCTTTTTCAGACGGGGGAAAATTTATAAGAAAATAACTTTAAAACTTCATAATGATGAGGAACTTCTTGGAGAGAAAAACTTTAACATTTGAAACATGTGAGTAAGTCAGGGGAGTTGGAGTTGGACATGAGTTGCCCTCAAACATTTTCATGTACTTAAAAAGAAATCCCTGCTTGTATGCTTTCTTCACTTGATACCATTGTCCCTGCTGTATTAGATCAACTATCCTGCTGAACATGCTTTTCTCTGTCTGTCTAGTCGTCCTGAATACATCTTTCTCTTCTTTACTGTGTCTCCATACAGCTTACTTGAGCAATTATGCATCAGAACATCTCCTTGTCTACCTCAATACTGCCGTCCTCATCTCATTAACATTATCCTACGTTAGTTTTTGAAGAAAGTGCTATAACTAATTACTCTGTTAAAAAATGTAACACATTAATCATTAACGTGATTTTAACAGTGACTCACTTACTCGTAACACACTACTTCACGCACTATCATTTAGTTCAGTTAGCTCACTTGGCAATGATTATTACTATTTGAAAAATAAAATAACAATGAATGCTGGACGAGTTAGATTGAAAGAAACATAACATCTGTTAATTTTCTTTGCACCTCCTTCACACACATCAGTGATGCATTCAATGACAAGGGGATTGCTATGGTGGGTTCAAGAACGTTTGATTTTTGAAACTAACTTCTAAACACTATAAATGAACACTGTATACTTCAATAAAAAAAAAGTCAGTCAAGACACAGAAAACACTTTCTGTCTGTCAGCCAATAAGAAGGAAATGCTCTTTTTGTTTACATTGTGGGTTTGACTAGTTCACTGTTGTCTGCACTTACTATTTTTCAAGTTGTTTAATTGTATTTAACACATTGAGTTTTATATGGTTTGTATTTTACTTTCAAGTTTGTTGTGTTTTTAATGTAGTGTTGTTAAATTGTATTGTATTGTTTTTATGTAATAGGTTTGTGTGATCAATTGGAGGAGGACTTCTAAGAAAATGAATTGGACTAGAATCAGGCCCGCTGAGATTCTCACAAATGTCCAGTCTGCATTGGCCACAGAAATATTTAGTTTGTTTTTGTTTATTTGATTCACTGTTCTTAACTTTTCTGAATTGATAATGACAGCATCCTAACTTACACTGGCACATACACATGGCAAATTTACCTTTCTTCCTCTATCTTAGAAAAAAAAGTTAATTTCCCAAGTAAGTTGTTACTTTGAAAGTAACATTAAGTACCTTTACATTACTTTTGAAAGAAGTAACAAGTAGTGTAACTAAGTTACTATTTTAAAGTAACTAACCCAAAACTGTCTGTAAATGACACAATAAACAACAAGAAAAAGTTGTAATGTTATATACTGTATTCTAAAAAATATTAAGGGAAGAATTATTATTGGGAAGAAATGTCAGTTAAAATGTTCTTAAGTGTTAAATTAAATTATTCAAATATTTCCTAGGGTGGAATGAAAAGAATAATTTAGCACTGTACTTGTATTGTATGCTAAGTTGAACCATTACATTGGTCAGGAAAATAAACTAAATATGACTTGAGCAACACTTTAACAATAGTTCGACTGTGTGAGCTTTGTTTACCCTCACGCTCACTCGTCACCCAGGTGCGCCATGGCAGGATAGAGAGACGCTGGGAGATGACGCAGTGATTCCCGTTCTCGCGGGACAACGAAGCGAGGGACTAAAACATGGCGGCCCCCTGTCAATAAAATAAACAAACTATTGAGCTATATAATACGAAAAACAGTCATCCAGCCGCAACCACGGAACCCCTCGAGCAACTAGAGGAATTCATCGACAACCTTGACAAAGAGGAAACGAGCCCCAGACTCGCCAAAACGTATGGATTCACCGACTTTACGTCTTTACCAGCACCGAACATAACAGAGAGGTTAGTGAGAACTTAATGTCAATGAACACTCTCCTTAACTGGAATCTCGGATCGCCCTCATTGAATTGCTCCAATAAGACTTTCAATTTGATTAAAAATAGTTTGGAGTTCTGTCATGAGCGGATTGAAACTCTCACAACAGAACACACACAGTTGAAGGAAAGCGTCACCTATAGCACTGCCATGCTGTCTGGATGGCACAGTGTGGGATGAGTTTAATAAATCTTCCCGGGACTTGGATGAACTCACAGATGTTGTCAGCTCATGGGTCACATACTGCACAAGATGATATAATCCCACAAAAGACAATCAAGATTTTCCCCAATAGCAAACCATCTTAAAATCTAATTGAAAAAGAAGGCCTTTAAAATTGGTAACACTTTTGAACTTAATTCCCTTCAAAGGGAAATAAAGCAGGAAATAAAGAGAGCCAAGCTGCACTTTAAACAAACGGTTGAATGCAAAATGAGGAACAATAACTCAGTATCAGAACCATGACAGGGCTAAATGACAAAGCCAAGACAAAAGTGAGGCTCGAGGGCTTCACCTCAGATATGGCACTGGCAGCGGCACTCAACAACTTCTACGTTAGATTTTTAAAAAGAAGTCTGTTAAGTCTCCGTGACTCTTCTCTCATTCACTGTCCTTCTCTGTGCAGGATCTCATTAAAACCTTTAAGCGCTGTAAACTGAAGACTAGCCCCGGCCCTGATAACATTTGCAGTCGCATGCTAATCCACTGCACTGAGCAATTAGGTCCAGCTTTTCACTACATTTTTAACCAGTCACTCGGTCAACATAGAGTCCCGACCTTGTGGAAACAATCCACTATCATTCCGCTTGCCAAAATCAACCACCCAAAAGTTTTAAATGACTTTAGGCCAGTTGCACTGACCTCATCAATAATCATTTTTCCTCACCGACAGGTCACAGAGAATACAAGTCGACGAGCACCTATCCAAAGGACTTCCACCGGATCCCCACAAGGCTGCGTTCTCTCACCTCTCCTGTATATCATGTACTCACACGCTTCACTCAGGATTCAAGCTTTGTCCCTTCGGTTACCGACTCAGACAACCAACAGCCAAAACAAACCCCTTCAAACAATCATTCATCCCCTCTTCCATGGTTGTGCGTTACTGTGTCTTTCTTAACTGCTGCAAAACCAATTGCCCCAAAGGGACAAAATAAATATCTTGAGTCTTGAATAATAGTACTCGCACGTCTCTCGCGTCTCACCCACATTTAGTTTTTTTCTTATTATAATTATATTTGTTATTATTAATATGTTCTCAACACCATACTTTTCTTTTCTTCACACTATGTTGCACCTTTCACCCACTAACACTTGCACATATGCACACACATCGGAAAGAGTTCTTAGATCTACTGTTTGATGGACATGGTTAGTTTTACTAGCTGGAATGTTTGGACATGGAAATCAGGCTAAATTCATAAAATGTAAAAATCAACTAACAAAACTAAACAGAGACATCTGTCTTTTACAGGAAACTCAACTGGTTGGTTCAAGAAATGCAGTATTGCGATCTCCTAACTTCCCATACAACAATGTAGAAAATTTCAACTCCAGACAAAGAGGGACTGCAATCTTAATAAATAATAAGGTAAGGTAAGGTAAAACTTTATTGATCCCTCAGGAGGTCTCCTTCGGGAAATTGTTTAAATTTCCCGAAATTTAATAAAATAAATATTCACACTCAAAACTTCAATCTCAGATCCAGAAGGTATATATGTCATAATCAGTATCTCCCTAGACAAAAAACAAAATATAACCATAGTTAGTTTGTATGGGACAAACAAGGACGACCCAGATTTCTTTCACACCTTATCTGATTATAGGAGGTGACTTTATCACTGTGCTTGATCCAGTTCAGGACAGATCCAGTTCAACCTGCCAAGGGCCCACATGCAGGCCTCTGATTGTATTTGTAGGGCCTACATGACGTTGTAGAAATTATAAGACAAGGGGGAATGTTTCCGACAGCAAAATAACATTTAAGTTTTTTATTTTTGTTTTATATAATGCTGAATACAGTGTATTTAAATTCTTTGTCTATTTGTCTATCCCCCTTATTTTCATTTGTATTCCTTCCAAATCATTCATAGAAAACCTATTTTAGCATTTTAATTGTACCTTACTTTTGTTAACATATAGTTTGATATTCTAATAACAACATTATTAAAATAAACGATCCAAATGTTAAATATTATTATAGTTTGTATCCTTTTAAATTAAATATAAAAATATTAGTTTAACAATGCCAAAAGATCATACTAGAAGAGTACTTGGATAACTTTGGCTAAAAATTAAAAAAAATAAAACATTAACTAAAATGGATTTTTTTTTTTTTCATTCAATCATTCAAAAATAAAACTACTACTAATTCAACGTTTTTAATATACAAATTATTGAATTCAATTAAAAAAAAAAAAAATCCAACCAAAATAAATGTATAAATGATTAAATTCAATATTTAAAAAATAATAATTCAATGCTTGGAATTTTAATTTAAAAAAAAGACTTTTAAAATTTCAAATGTTAAAATTAACCATTTCATATTCTGATTGCTCTGATTATACTTTCATATCCCTTCTTAAATTTTCAGCAACTATCTTTAGACATTATAATCCAACACCATGTGAAAATTAATACATACGTCATTTTAATGTCTTTTAGGGGAAGAATGGAGCTCATAAGAGCACATAGCGCCAGCTGTGCTTAAAACATTTTCAAATCTATGAGTAAGCATTTATCAAACACAACTTCAGGCTTCTATGCAGCTTCACTTAGAACCAAATAGGGGAGATTGTGCATGTGCTGGCAAAACAGTAACTGATGCTTAGTCGTACCTTGTGACAGACGAACGGGTTGTGTTACTTGGAGATCATCGACAGCACATAGATTCCCACACGGGTGCAGGGTGATGACACCTGACCGGTACTCTATGTAACAGTGCTGGGCTGCCACCCCTGGACCTTGGATAGTGATATCGGCTGATCCGTGGCCCACAGTGGTTCGACCTGAGACATAATAATGAAGGATCAATCATTTTTTATCTGATAGGGGTTTAAGATAGAATACAGAGATGAGCCCTGATGACTGCCTTAAACCTGTTAAACCTAGAACTCTATGCCTACTCTATTCTATCAGTATTATTCTGGACAAATTGCCTCCATTCTACAGTGCGTTGTGTTCTTTTTTGTGTCATCCACGCAGAATGAGTACATTTCTGACAGACACCTTTCTTTATAAACATTAAGTGATGTGCATTGGAGTTGACATGCAGGGCTCTAACCTTCAGCCAGGGGCAGCAGAGTGATAGCGATGCTCAGACGTCCACTTCCAAGACTGACCAGGTGCGGTCGTTCTGCCTGGAACTTTAGGCCTTGGCCAGTTTCGATCAGATCCAATGGAGTTCCCTACGGAGATGAAACACCACATTAATATTTTAATTTAACATGAATTCAACAGCGTAACCCCTTAAAATATATACATTTAAATGTTGAAATTTGAATGAATTATCCGTAAAAAAAACAACATGAACATTTGAAAAGAGGTTAGCATAACAATACTGTGGTAGGTCAAATAACTGATGATACTGAGTAAGATTAATTTGTCTCTTGTACCAGAACTGTAACTTGAAACCTCTACTTTGAAATTGAAGTGTTAAATTTCAGTTTAATTGCTTTTTTAAATGTAACAAATAGACTTCAGTTAGAGCTGCAGAGATGACCGCTCATCCCTATGTAAAAGATTTATGAACAATAATACCTTGGAGGTCAAGGAATTAAACACCTTACTGTAAAAAAATCTGTATTTGTCACACATTTCCCTGATCCTTAAATCTCATCCCTGGCTGCCAGTTTCTTTCAGGATCAACTTTAAAATTCTAGTTCTTACTTTCAGATCTATTCATGGTCAGGCTTCTCCTTATATTAGTGATCTGATCCAGCCTTACACCCCAGCTCAGGCTCTGAAGTCTGTGGACCAGAATCTACTGATGGTTCCTCGCACACGGTTCAGAACCAGAGGAGAGAAATCCTTCCAGGCTGTTGCTCCTTAGCTTTGGAACGATCTTCCTCTCTCTTTGCGCTTGATGACGTTTACTGACTCCTTCAAGAAACATCTTAAGACATTCTTATCTGTGCAGGCTTTTCCCTGATTTCTGCGACTCCTGTGTTTGTCTTATGTGTCTTGGCCTTTTTAAAGTTTAACTGTGTATTGTTTTTAATTCTTAAAGCGCTTTGTGACCCTGGTCTAGAAAGGCGCTTTACAAATAACTATTACTTACTTACTTACTTACATCAGCCACATCATGTTTTATATGGACCTAAAACATCCATGTGCTCAGGCAGTTATGGGATATCAAGACTCACTGTCAGCGGAACATGGGAATTACAGGTAATTCCTGCTTATTAACTTGAGTGATTCCCTGTGACAGTGGGAATGTGGGTGTAAAGTCAGTTATTCTCCACAATGGACTCTTCCCCCAGAGAGAAGTCTTATCTGAGCCTGCAGCACCACCATGTGCTCTAAGAACAGAATGAGGGGGTTTGGGATGTTGCCATGGAAACAAGGCTTCCAAATGAAGACGCCAAAGTATACTGCGGGGTGTTCAGGAAGATAACTAAGCTTTTTAACTATTGAATTAATTATTGTTTTTAATATGCTCCAGCCCCCATTCTAATTGCTATTTGTGCAGTGAATATACACAGCAAACACAACCCTCTCTACCCATGTTTCCCATTCCACTAAAAACATTTAAACAAAATTCCTTTATATTATTGTTTTATCTTTATCTTTATTTTTCTTTATTACCCTATCTCTAGCAAATACCTTAGCATGACCACGGCCTTCCTCGCCGCCTCTGTCAGGCTGGCCGTAAACCTACTGATCTGCAGACCACATCTATCTAACCAACCACGCTGCCAAATGACATGTACATAAACTGAATAAATTGTATGCCTTACATGCTTATCCATCTGTTTACCTACCCTGGGACCCACACCTTAAGTGGGTTAGATACAAGTATCTAAAAGTACTCATGTGATTACGACATGACCCAGAGCCAGTTAATTTGGTCAATGAGCCGTAGTGGCCGAATCAGCCCTGCTGGGCTCGTTGGCTCTGTCCGACCGCCGTTATCAACCTGTGTATGAGCATCGACTCAGCCTCCAGCGAGTTGGTCTCTAATAAGTGCGCTAATAAGATTATGTGAATGCTGTGAAGCTAATGGAGGCCCGAGTTCAAGGCTAAGAGGATTGATGGTAACAGCTTCATGGCTTCATGTTGTTGAGGGAGACTTGAGGTTACTGGGAGTGTAAAAAGGGATGGTGACTTTGCAGACCATCTCTGCCACTTCCCTCCGGTGTGTGGTTGAAATGTTGAAGTTAAAGAAAAAAAGTTTGTTCCTACAATTCTCAAACAATATTTGGTTCCATGAGAAGCGTGTTGGTGTCTATAATACTGGTAAATAACATGTGATGGATATCAAAACCTAGTACCTAGTTCAGTGTTGAGTTTGGACACTTGCTGTGTATTTGTGGTGCTTGCCAGGTTTACGAGAACGGATTGTTATTGACTCTCGGGCTTAGATAATTATTGGTGGAGAGGGATTGAACTGACTGTGTGTTTCTCTTAAAGAACCCTCCGCTGCATTAATACCTTATTCGGTTTTCCAACCAGTATGCTAAACATTGAACAGCTGAATCTTACTTCTTGTATCCACAGCTCTGCTAACCTGCTCTCCTGAGCTCATCAGTCCAGTTATTAGTCTAATTCAAGAATCCTGTCTCCCTAACCAGAGCAGTTACAACAACCTGAAATAGAGGATTGTTGGTGCGTCATATACTTGTGGCAACCTCTGATGATGTTTGTGTGCCAAGTTAAGAACAAATTAGCTTTCTGAACCAAAGTCTCCGCACACACACTCACTCACCTGCAAAATCTGGTGGGTTTGCCGGCCTCTCTCGGGCATGTTCCTGTTGAGATGGTCCATATCCAGTGAGCTGTCCGCGTCTCCTTGACACACATGAAGTTCCTGTCGAAACAAGGGACAGGAATTTCAGCCCTGTTTTGTCTTTTGTTATTATGGCTAACCTGTCAGTACACACTGTCACATTCTCTATCTTTCTTGCTAAGTCGGAGATGCGACTGCATGCACACATGCTACCGAACAGATGGCAAAGGAATTTACCAGCACAAGCTGGTTGAGACGTAGGAAGTCAGGGACTTAAACACTTACACAACTAGTTTATAGACACAGATCACTGTAAATCAAATTATACATGCATGCACACACACACAAACAAACACACATGCAGGCATGCACATCATCATCTAATTTAACAACGCAAAAAATGTTGTAACATCATCATGAGAAAACAAAACAAACCGACAACGAGTGTAACAAGATTACTGCTTACTGCAAGTATTGTTGTGTTATTTGTTGTTAGTTTTCTGTTCTGGCTTCCTATTCCTGCTGTCTTGTTTTTTATGAGAGATATTTAGTAGCTGCTTTTTCCAGCTGGTGTTGAGCTGGATTTTCTGCTGCTCACAATCCAATTTTTTACCTTTTTTTAAAGAGAATATGCAGAAGCACAAGTATGAAGAAGGCTGTTTTTTTGACAATATGTTGGAAGCATGATTTAAATGGGTAATAATCAGACAGAAAGGTAGAATCCTTTTTTAACTGGATCGACGTTTTCCATTACACTGCACTGCACTATACTGTACACCGAAGACAGTCTGAGGTGAAAACTAAACTTTCAAAACAAAGTTCAGTTAGAACTGAATCAAGGAAGGGGAGCAACTGTACACAAACATAAGCAGACACATTGAGGTTACATATTCAGGACATATTTGCAGACCAAATCCAACAGAAAAAAAATTCATTTTGTAGTATTAGTTCAATGAAATTTTGTCAGAAGTAAATTATGTTTAGTCATCATGCCACATAAATCGATCTTAGCTTTACCTTTTTCCGAAAGACCGGACTGTGTCTGGTCACACTTTAAGATTCAATCCTCTCTTTTAAACTCTCTATAAATCCATCCTAGCTTTTATCAGGAGCCTGTCTTTGTCCTCCTTTGTGTCAAACCATGGCTGCTTTAAACGCACACACACACATGCACACTCAGGAGGTAGACCTGTCTACACTTGCTCTTCTCAAGTAGACCTGAATTCCTTGCTGGCAGCCTCACAGGTAGCGTGTGTGTGTGTGAGTGTGCAGGAGAGGGAGACAGATATGACTTCTGTGTGTTGTATGTTTTGAATGGTTTTTTCGTAATTTATTAACACAACTCATTTCTCTTTGGCTGCTGGTCAAAAGTCCATTTAAAAAGTATTTATGTATTTCCTGTTTGGTATCATTGTTATTGTAACCCAATTTCCCAAAGGAGATCTCCAGAGGGATTAATAAAGTAAATATATCTATCTTTTATACCCAATCTTCAAAAATCCATCCATACAATTTGTTTCTTCTGTTTCTCTAACATCGCACTTCCATCGTCCAGAATTGATCCAGATCAAGAGCTTGAACATTTGGAGGACACGCAAATGTGTGTCGACCGGCATATTGCTTTTTCCATGTGAAAACCATGGTCTGGGGCCTGTATTAGGGGCCCTCATCTCAGCTGACCCACACTTAGTAATTGTCTAGGTTTTGAGAGAGGAAGCCAACACTCGGAAGAATTCCATCGTACCTTAAAACAGGTACAAATTGTTGGCACCAACACCACCAAATCTGCTTCAGGTTGTCTTAGAAAAAATATCTGAAGTCACATTTGTGGTGTGAATCAGATTGATTGAATTACTTGTAATTGAGCCGCTCTCAAGGGTCTTACAAAGACCCTTAATCTGTCAGCTGAGCTTTGACTCACTGGCTCTATACTTTCATGCTGGCATCAATAAACTATTGCTATTGTCTTATGAGGGGCAACATCAGATCTTTCCTCACACATGAACAATGTTTCTCTCGTTTCTTTTTTGAACCAGAGAAGGCAGGACGTGGGAGGTTGGACTCGATGCCAGTTCCAGATTAAATATGAAAGACAAATCACAGTGTTGTGTCAGTCACACATCACACATTCATCGTCCATCGTCTGCTGCTCTGAAATCACAAACAGAGTCAGAGTCTTGTCAGAAAATAAGAAAGTGGCGATTCCTGAAAGTCTTGATCACCATCAGAGCTTCCTCATGATATGGCAACAAATGGTATCATGGCCTGGACATGGCTGGAATATGAGAAAACTTCCAAAGAACAAACTCTCAAGGGTCTTAAAGTTATTAAAGATATATCAGAGGGTCAGCTCAGGTAGAAGAGTTGTCTGACTTGATGGGCTGAGGAGATAACTACACACACGACAAAATCAGTCACTTTGCATACGTTAACAGAATGTTTTTTTTTTTACCAAATTAGGATATTTTCAGAACATTTCCTCTATTTTGCAAAAAAACTTGATGACACGGAATGTTGCATCATCTCTACAACGGATCATTCACACACATATTAGGAAAAAATGTATTTTAAGCAGAGACAGGGAAATGGATTTGTAAGAGGCATGACTGTCAGTGGTGACCTTCAACCCACTGACATTCTGCTTTTGGAGGGAAATCACAGAATGCAGCAAACATGGTATGTGGGAATAAAAGCAACTGCTAAAGAGGTAGATTCCAATCTGTGTCACAATTAATTATTAAGGGAGATGGATTTGAGCATTATACTAATGCTGTGGCTCACTTCTTGGTCTTTTCTTTACATCTGTGGCATATCTGTTCTCCATAATGGGATGTTTTTCTTTCCTCCTGAGGTCTCTGACAGTATGTATGTATTTTGGAGTCCTCAGTGTGGTGTTTTATTTTTATACAACACCATCCTGCCGACTCCAAAATACATCCCAAATACAAAACTCCTTATTATGTGATTATATATACAGAGATTATAAGAGGTCTTAAAAATAATCTTTCACAATGTGTACAATTATAGAGCAAATACACAAAAACATGTGTTGTAGTTGAGAACACAAAGCTTAATTAAATTTGCTCCCACTAGCTTGACAATGCTGTTCAAAAAAACAACACTAAATAATTCATGACAAGTTTAAATTTAGGAGAGTTTAGGGCTGAATCCCTGTGTGTAGGGGATGCTGTATGTCACCAACACAGACTACTCTTGAGTGTCACTTAAATGCACATTTCCTGTGCAGCTGATGCTAGAGCAACTTCCTGTCAGGGGTACAGGACACAGTCAGGACCGAGAGGTGACTGAACAGACTTGATCCCTACTGATGTCTGTATCACTACAATTTTCTCATTCATGACTTGAGTCGGTAAACCGGGCATTTGTTTAGTTTAAATGGTACTTTTCCCTGAGAAGATGATTCTACCACTACTGAGAGTGTGTCAGATTTATTTCAGATCTTCTGAGATAGTGATTGATCATCTCTCAACTTGACCTCAATGCTTCTTGGATATATGTCGACGTGAGTACAAAATGCAGTTCCTTTAGTTAGTATTACATTAGTTGTGATTTTAAACGTGCATTTAGTTATTCCCTAAATGTCTGAGACTGTTAAATATGTAAAAAAAATTAAAAACCAATGTCAATGGACAGACTTAGATTAAATTGATCAGGGACCAATAACAGAGTAGAAACAATTCTAATAAATAATAGAATAATACTTGTAAATGAAAAGTAATCCCTTTTTTAAAAAAAATATTATGGCTGACATAGAAATAAAAGATGCCACAAATATATTTGATAAAAATCTCTAAAAGTACCAATATTCATCCCCAGCCTCATAGTTCGAAAAGCTGTTGAGAATGTATTTATGACTTGCCTGCACAATAAATAAACTTTTTTTTTTTTAAGTATGGTTATTCTGACTCTGGAGCTTGGCATACTTCTCAGAGACAACATATGGTAAATACATCTACTTATGTGAGATAAAAACCCCATAATAAAAGAATATTTTTATATGCAATGGTCAAAACCAGGTTCCTCTAATGGACCTTGTTCTTTTTCACACACTCTACATCTCAACTTTAGGCCTTTGTGCATCTCTGACTTCCCAACTGGCTCTCACGTTTCCTCCATCAGCTTAGAAACATCTGAACTTTAGTCTAAAAGGTTTAGAGACAAATATCACAGAAATAACATGATGTTCTAATCAGGAGAATGACTCAGCTCAAGCTCAAAAATAGAACCAAAAATGTTTCTATTTACAGGTCTTCCTTCATGTGTTCTTGTGAATACTACCTGAACTATGGCTTTTAACTTTTTTTATTTTTATTTTCCACTTAAGGTTATTAAACACATTAGGTGTATTCTTCCGATGCCGTTGCATCACTTCATACTTAAGGGGTGGCTCTAACCCGAGTCTTTGGTCAGTGCCGGTACCACAGAAAAAACAGAAGCCTGATCATTTAATTCTTCCAACTATACATTTAAATGATTTCCTCCAGTGATCATATAACTGTGAATCTTCTTTCCTCATTGTGTGTCTCCGTATGTTGCCAGTCAGAACATGGAGCTGTCATCATTCTACCCATCTATTCATGCTGCACGCACAGAGACAACAGCGACAGTGACACACTGTGTGTCATTTCCAAGTTTCATGTTGATGTTGTCTGCTCTCAAAAAAGACTATAAATAAACTTGACTTCCTTTGTGTAAAAAATCCAATGATGTGTAATTGATTGTTATATTCATCTGCTATAAATCATTGTTTTTTGGTCAAAATGGCTAGTTGTTTCCACATCAACTAACTAATATGACTAAGAATAAAGTCTCTGGAGAAAGACTCTGTGTGTGTTGTGTTTAAATACATGAGCATAGACTCACCCTCTCTGTGTCTCTTTAAAAGTTTCTTTCACGAGTCAACAGTCCCTCATCATACGTCCATGTCGAGAGAACAGAATGGTTAAGTGTGACAGGGGAGAAGGAGGGAGGAAAAGGGGGAGTGGACTGGAGACAATGGGAGTGGCATGGGACAGTGTGGGATATCCACTCGTTGAGTCATGGAAACCAGTCTAAGAAACACTCACAGACAGGGAGCGTATGTTGACCTTCTACTTAAACTGCATACACTGGGAGGACTTTGCTTGCTGGTGGAAACACTTGATCTTCACTTCTTTAGAGATGCACAATCACCCTGTGTATGCTTCACTTCCTGACACCATGATTTGATGGACAGTCATGTTACAGTCTTTTTAAAAGATGACCCTTAAATGACCGCTTTTCTGTAACCCAGATTTGATATCAAAATGTCAGTATCACAGTGGACTACTAAACCAGCTCTTTGAGGTTGATAACAGATAATATGAAGTAATGAGTGTCAGGTCAGGTGTGTCAATACTATCCCTGAAGCATAAGGACGATATGAGGATACAAACATTGTGATCGACTCTGAGAGAAAATAACTATTCAAACATCATGACATCATTATCTTCCAGTAGACTGCCCTAAATGTCAAATCATTAGGTTGCCATAGCGACTTGTCACGGAACAATTGTAAATCATTGAAATGCAAGCCAAAAAGTGTGTTTTTTAGGTTCAGAATATCTTCAAAAAAAGTTTTGCAGTCAATGCCTCTTACAGATTTTCCAGCTATTAAAAAAATAATAATATTATTTCGAACACCCTCTAGGAGAAATTATACTGTATATATTGATGTTATTTATTTTGACTGGTAAATTATTTTTTAATTTACTTCAGTTATTGTTATTTTGCTTATTTTTGTTAAAATTTGGAGTTAAATAATTTCTTCTAGAGGATTTTTAAAACAATTTAACTCTTCAACCATGTGACCCAAAGTATAATACATTTTAAAGAATCCTTTCCTTTTTTCACACTGAAACAGTGTTGAAAAAGCATAACAATGGTCAGCTGTTGGTAAGAATCACTGGCAGCAGAGTCCAGACATCCAGAGTGTGCAGCGCTCCAGAAGGCCTGGATGCGGGATGCAAGGGGGTAAGAGGGGGGATAGAGTCTGTACTGGCCTGATTATGCTCTCAATAGAATGAGCTCACATAACAAAGGATTTATTATCAGAAGCTAGCGGGTTGAAGCAGTCTGGGAACTTAGCAGGGCCTTTTTTTTCTCCGCACGGCAACCATAAAATGTATTTCTGCTATGTTCTCATGGAGCATTTTGGCAACAACAACAAGTTCATATGTGTGATGCCCCTCTGGTCTATAAAGTGGTTAGTGTTTATAAGGTTGTCACTGCGATTTCTTTTTCATTCGGCCAAAGAAAGAGCTTCTCTACCTGTTCTCACGTTCAGCACTCAACAAAAAAAAGCTGCAAGTTTGTTATTTTTTTATAATCAAGCAGAGAATACAAAAAACCCCACAAGTTAAAAGATGTATGGACACAATGAACTAGCCAGAAATATCGCTAATGAAATAATAACTTGGGTTTTGTATATACATTTTCTACATACACATTCACATTTACAAGACTGAGGGAAGCTTTGAAAACACATGGCTCCAAAGCCACATGGCCGATAGTGACACGCAGTCTGGCCGCGGCTGCTCTCCTACCTTTCACTGTATAGACGTCCATGTTCACGCCTACATAAACACACTTTGTGGATCCTGACTCCTTTTTTCCGGTCTAGTTGGCCTCGCCCAAGTACAAGCACACAAGCTGTTCATTCTTCTAGTTGAAGAAATGCTGTGTTGTTCCTGCTGTGCTGCAGAAGGCTTCCCTCTCAAAAGCGGAGCTAACACTTGACAACCGTTTTGTTCATATGCACTTGTGCCCTCGGTTAGCAATAAACTTTACCACAAATCTATTTATTTGAGAGTTATTCAAAGAGTAAAAGTGTATCCACCATATACAGTATATTGTTTGTATTGTCATGAAAATGGTTCAAATTACAAATTGAGCATCATCTTTTGTCTACTATGTGCAAACCTCTCCAACTATACTTCCCAACAGCTTCTGTGCTTTAACTTCTGCTAGTTGCTCTAAACCATTTTATCAAGAAAGAATCACAACAATCAAGAGTCCACTTGTGTGTCTGATGTTGTCTGGAGTGAGGACGATGGTGGTTCTTCAGCTGCACTGATAGATTAGGCTCAGGTTCTTTAATCCAAACTGGTTTATTCAGATATGATAGGACTCTGACTCCTGTAGGAAGCACCATCTTTCCCAAACAAGTTCATGTCAAATGTTAGTCCACTTGTCCTTCACTCCTCATGGAATGTTGTAATGTTGTTATTCATCCAAGTGCAGCAATCACAAAGCTGCAGCGAGGACAAACACACTCATGATACTCCTGTGATGCTTAGGAAGTAACTATTGCGATTGGGATGGTGTTGATTCTAAATTATTCCACCCCTATCAACCTTGAGCACCCACAGACGTAGAACATCTGCATGTTATTCTTAAATATATCACTCTATTTTTGTTGTGTATTGTGTATTTTCTTGTCAGCTAATTTGATCTTCACACTGCATTCTATTAAACCAAAACCAGACAAAACAGAAAATAAAAGACCAAATGTATTTCATCACTATTGTGATATCAAGGGGCTTTTTTGATTGTTTTTAAACTTTGATTGTTTTAAACCATTTCATTTCATTGAAAGAACAAACAACATAGAAAAATAGAAAATTAAGTCTTAAACATAGAACTATATGGATAATGGTTCTTTACATTATTATTGGTCAGCTTAAATATTCATTAAAGCCCAGACTTATTCACAACTATATATCTTAAATATACTTTCTTCTTTTTTAGCTGGTGAACGCAGTTTTCTTTTAAAATAAAAGGTCATATTTAATTTCCTCCTCACTAAACTACTGAGCTGTCTTAATATCTACATGAAAGAAAAAGACCTTCTGTCTCACCACATGGATGGTCGTCACAATGTGTCCACCAGTCTGAGAATTCAGTTATGGGGTGATTGAAATGTTTCATCATTTTAGAGGTGGATCATGTCCATGTCTGTTTACAATGTGCAGCTCCATCTTTGAAAAATTAAGTTGGTTAAGTAAAGTAAAGGTTATTTGTAAAGAGCCTTTCTAGACCAGGGTCACAAAACGCTTTAACAGTCAAAAACAATACACAGTTAAAATATATACTTTAAAAGGCCAATAAAAATGTCTTAAGAAGTTTCTTAAACACAGAGGGCGAGGAAAATGGTTCCAAAGCTTAGGATCAACAGCCTGGAAGGATTTCTCTTCTCTGGTCTTGAACCGTGTGCGTGGAAACATCAGCAGATTCTGATCGACAGACCTCAGAGCCCGAGCTGGGGTGAATAGTTGTGAAAGTAATAACCAGAATTTTAAAATGAATCCTGAAAGTAACTGGCAGCCAGTGAAGAGTTTTAAGGATCGAGGAAATGTGAGTTCTTGAATGAATTAATTGTTTATTTCGGGCATGACAGTTTATATCAACAACATCACAGTTCATCATATTTCACATATAACATGCATGTCCTGAAAGAGAACAGTGGGAGAAGCAAAAGCCTATCTAGTCCCACCCCCATTTACTTCAAATATTGGTGGAAGTAGTAGTAAAGAAGTGAAATCATAGATATAATCATAATAAATCAGTGCTTGATTCACTTTGGCTCGACAGATTATTGTTATGTATGACAATTTCACCTAAAATGTTACAAAAGTAGATCACAGTTTGTCCGGTCGACAGTCAGTTATTGCCCAGTCCCTTTTTTTATATGTTGGACTAGAGCGGATCAGAATTCAAGAGTTCCAGAGTTTTGTATTAACTGTAAGCGAAATAGCTCCTTCTTGTTTAGACCGATGCTGTTCCCTTCAAAGGATCCTGCTCTGCGCGCCTGTCCGTGACTCTGGTTCTTAACGTGGGTGTTTTGAATGCTCGCCCCATTACAAATAAATCATTTTCTCTAAATGATCTCTTCACAAGAGAAAAGTTGTGTGTCAATCTACCGCCCGCCTAGTCCTGCGGCGGTGTTCTTGAAGTTCTTTAGTGACTACTTATCTTCCATTATTCAAATGGGATCTAAGTCTAAAATGTGGCCTTTTTGGGGAGTAGGTTCAGAAACATGTTGCTCGAAAAATGAAAGGCTTCAGTTAAAGTTAATAGTTCTTTAGCAGAGCAAAATCTGATGTCATCAACGTGAAGAGTGATTAAGAACAGATTCCATTTGAATAATGGAAGATAAGAAGTCACTAAAGTTCTTCAAGAACACTGCCACAGGACCAGGCCGACGGTAAACAATAGAAAGGTCTTGTAGAACCAACCAAGATCATCTGAAACTCAATAGAAGTTAATTCCTGTGTCTGAGTCACTTTGCCTGAACAGCTATCTCTAAAAACCACAGCCAAACCACCCCCATGACGACAGGCATGTATGTCACGCTCTGTCTGTCAACTTTGATACGTTATTCAAGTGTGCTGATAATGGCCGACCTAAATTAAGACAAATATTGCTGCTTTTGTTCAGTAACACAGGTTGTTAAGCTGCAGGGTAACTTCCCAGCAGGGAGCAGGATATGGGAAATAATTGAGTGTTATCTAGTGGACTTGAAATAAACTGTGCTAAAGAAGAAGAAAAGATAAGACAACATTGAACCCAAATTTGCCGGAAAAAAGTGACGTTTTTAATTCCTTCTCTAAAACATCAGGCACATGTCATGGTGATTCCACACAATATTAGTGAGAGCGTGCCAACCATTTTCAAATGGATCTCATTAGACATCAGACTGTACCAGTAAGTAACCGGGGTACACACACGCAACATTGGGAGAACATACAAACTCCTCAAAGAAAGGTCACAAGTTCCTTCCCTCTGGACCAGGTAGTGAACTTGCAACCTTCTTGTTGTGGGGTGATCGCGGCACACCCACTCGCTGTCTCTAGCAGCTGCCAGGCTTCTTGCCATTCAACCAGAGATGCTACCACGGTCCCTCAAGAAATGCCAGAGATCATAGGCATCTTTCCCTGAGATGCCAGTTAATATGTCGAAGATTACTGGAATATCTGAGATAACAGTGATCGTTCATCATCTTTGCTGACAGCGAAAATGGTAGACTCAACAAATGCATGTTCAACATCTTTAAACGGAAACACAGTCTGAGGGTCACCAAAGCCAGTCGGTTTGACAAGAACCATCTGCTCCTCCCTCGCGTTTCATTCTTACCTGCCGCTTGCAGGTGCTACACTTACGCCCATGACAAACATAAACAGCCAAACCTGTTCGTCAATGAACCACAAGTCTGCTTACGCTACCAACCATTGCCATGGTTTTGGCACAGACTCTGATTCTGAATAAAAATCTATAAAAATGCAATTGCCTGATTTCCTGGATCCAACCAACGACACCAGAAAGAATTTGAAATACATTGTATTGTTATAACCCCACATCCACATAAGAATAATCAGCGTATAAACATAGGCCAAAAATATATCAAGAAAATATTGATCAAGGATAGGGAGACAGACCTTCAAAGTTGGCTTTTTAAATTCTCTCTCTCCTTCAGCAGGTGACACAACAACACCAAAGGTGCCGAGAAGGGGCATGTCTGCTTGGAAGATGATTAAATAAAAGTCGAAACATAATACATCTATCTATTATACATTTAACTCTTTATAAATTTAATCCATAAAATATATTTTACTTAAAATAACCACTCATTAAAAGCTGGACCCATATAGAATCATAGTTTAAACAATCTGGAAGAGCTTTCAAAAATATTACATTGACCTTACTTGCACTCCAACTATTGGACGTCTCAGTGATACTGTAATGTAATAATACTGTAAAAGTCTGACCGTAAAGTAATGAGTAACAGCTCAGGAGGAAGACACTGTGATCTTCAATTAGAGCATCTTCCTGACTTCATGCAGATAATGAAAGACCTGGTCCATTACGAGGGCCACTTCTTTAGCCCAGGTGTTGTAGAATTTCTATTCAACTCAAAAAAGAAAACACCTTCAATCATATAATTCTGTTACTCTTTCATTTGTATTTACTTTCATTGCAAAACAATTGTACAACGTAAAATGCAAATATTTTGAAGCGCTGTCACTATCTGTGAACAGACAGGTGGTTGTAATTACATTTCACAGTCAAAAAACAGCATCTTGTCACTTCCAGTCTGTAAGTAACAAAATGCAACCGTCATTACTTACTTACTTTATTGTTTTTCAGTAGTTGCTGTCATGGGTGGGCACCTTGGCTATTAGACAGGCCACCCCACAACCACTGTATCATTTTTTAGAACTCTTACACCCCATGACCAAATGAACAGCAGCTCCCTGATCCTGACTGCTGTCAATGAAATGAAGCAACCATATTTCAAATGTAACCCATCAACACTGCTAGACAAGCCTTTGGACTAAAGTTTGTTTTGAAACAGAGTTGATGACAGAGAGCAGCTTTGTTCACACTCTGGATATTTTGTTAAACTTTGAAATGGTACACAAAGAAGTTTTTTTATGATAAGGCAACTTGAGGATGCGACCCAGACATAGCTTCACAAGAAAAACTTATTTCACCTACCTCGAAGCGGACCTTCTTCAGCATCTTCGATGAACTTGAACCAAAGGTTTTGACTTATCAAACCTCTGAGTGGAAAGAGAACATTAAATCCAGACTTAACATTCAAACTGCCCCTGTGCTCCTCTATGCCCCTCTGTGTCCTGTTTTAGATACTTTCCCCAGCCCACCATCATCTTGCTCACTCACATTCAGAAAACAGACACACCCTCTTTTTATGAGAGGAGGGAAGCTATTAACACCCTACAGGCTTTAACAGCCCTAAGCCCCTGAAGCTAACTTACAGCCCCCCATTCACACACATCATACATTAACCCATGTGCTCGCTAGAGCTCTGACTGCTCCCTCTTCTCATCTGCCTTCATGGCAGAACTTCATATTTAAAGTCTTATAAAAAGTTACCCCTCGTGTACCACCGTGTCAACTTATTGTTAAAGCAGCACCGAAGAACCAGAAGCGAGTCAGGAGTCCTTCACTTGGAAATGATTTTTCGTGACAGAGAAATGTGACAAAAGAAACAAGAGAGAGACTGTGGACGAATGTTTGTTTGACCCCCGACCCGCAAGAGCAAGAAAGTAAAAACAGCAGACAGACGCTAACTCTCCAGAAAGTTCTCTTTGTTCTGATTCATTCACCTTTTTTATTTAAAGTGTTTTATTGGCAGCAGAGTGGGAGGGGTCACTTTTACTTACCAGAAAGTAAGGACATAAACTTACCCCCATCACACTTAGATTTGTAATTTATACTAAATCTCTCTTTTCTGAATTGAAAATAATACAAATATTAATTTATTTAAATGTATCTATACATCTTCGATTTAAAGTAGGGGAGAAAGAAATTTGCACACATGAGAAAATATTCTGATCCTTGATTATATATATATATATATATGATGTAAATTATCAAAATGAACAAAAAGTATAATTTCTGAAAGACTAAATTATATGAAATAAACATTTTACTGATAATGTAATGTAATCAAAGGTGCATTGTCTCCAAATGTCCTCTGTTGAAGGGTGGAAAAACTTAAAACATACTACAAAAAGATTAAAGAGAAGTGTTTAAATAATACAAAATGTTTTGATCTAAACACAAATATGAGATGAGGAGATTTATGCACAATTTAGAATTAATTTGAAACAGTTTCATCATTCTTCTTCAAGAGGCAAAAATAAAGAGTCAAATAAACATTTTCAAGAATACATTTTATTAAAGATTCTTTTCTCTAATTGTACACTGGAATGTTAAGATTCCCCTTCAGTAATTTGTTAAAAATGCTTAGCCATTTTCAACCCCATATCCACACAACCTTGGCTAAATTGAAATCGGGGGAGTACAGATCAAGACAAAAGAAAAGTTGAGCTGATTTTCAATGAAGGTAGAAGTGAAGGATGACCGAGTGGATGAGAAGTCAGGAGTGAGCGCTGGGATGTGAGGGGGTTCCACTCCATCCTGCAGCAACACTTCCGTGTGAGCCCTTTTAACACACACTTTCAACTTCAAGATTGAAGATTCCTCGTTTCACTTGGGACTGCTGATGAAAGTAGAGCTGATTTTATCAAAGGTTAAGAGCCTCAAGGGAGTGCTCTGGTATCAGGGAGTAGCCAAGTAGGATAACATTTTACTGGAACATTAAGTTGGATCGGTGGCAACAGGAAGCTGCGCATTACACACCAAGTAAAGCTCTCTCTTTTACATAAAAATACACTAGACAGAAAGAAAGGATGCAAGAGGAAGCAATAATGTATGATAACTGTAATAATAGCCAACAAGAACAAAAAAGGGAAGCATCAAGCAGGTTCAGAGATGTAACCTTCAGAGTGATGACAAAAACGGGATTTGTTGGGAGAGGAGAGATTCTGTGAGTGATCACAACAGAAGTTTGTCTACAATCCTATCAAATTGTCTAGCAACCCCCAACCTTCATCCTAGTCATCCTCCACCTCTTCGATTAATTCCAGTCCTGCTCCACAGCACCAGAGTGAATGGTGGACTGTTGTAGTTGGGTATCCAGATCAATAAATCTACATATAGATGATCCTCTTATACAAACATAAATACACCACTGCTGCACCAGAGGAACGGCTCTGGTCGAGGTCCAGCGAATAAACAGTCTTTGAAAGAGTAGAAAGGGTGGGCAAGCAAGAAATCTGCATTCTTTCTCTGAAGCATAGATTTGTTTTCATGGTGATTATTTTTTTTTTCTTCCATTTTATCCCCATTTTGGATGTTTTTACAGGATTTCGTATTTGTCAACAACGAAGGAGGTCTCTGAAGAGAATCTGACGGCGCCGTCGCCGTCGACGTGAGCCACCTTGGAAACCTGATGGAAAACAAGGCCAGGTCAGTTTTGAAATGAGCATCAACATGGAGGCCAAATGCATCCGTGTCCGTACTAATGCGAGTGGCCATCATAGGATCTATCCACCACAATAGACATAGGTCTGCAAACATGCAGGACATACAGAATGTGTTGAGATCAACTGGGAAACAAAGTTTGCAACCAATTTATACATTCCATGATATGGATGTGATGAGGAAGAGTTGACGATCCGTCATACCTGGATGTTGCAGTAGCTGCGTTTAGACACAAAGGACACAGTGACGGGGAAGAAGTCGTTAGGCTGCCCGTTAATGCTGAACTCAAGACTGCCATTTTTGTTGTTGGTGTCGATCACAGTTAGGCACCACTCCAAGACATTTCGCCTGCTGTCGTGTTTGTACTCTCCATCTAGATCGCCAATAACAGGTGCGTCCACTCCGGACCTGCAGGTTACATTTTTTTTTTTTATTGGTCACTTTCACTTTAGCTGAGGAGAAAAGGCACTTACGGCACAGGGATGCTTATGACGACGTTGTTGAGTTCCAAACTCTCCTCTTTCAGTTCGTACTCAATGTTGACATCACAGCCGTTTCCGCTCTCCGAAGGCCAACAATTAACTGGGACACAGATCAAGGTGTGAGCTGACAGGGCTTCTGTTCAACGCTGCATTTTTGAGCCGGGACTCACTGGTAAGGGGTATGAGGGACTCGTCTGAGGTCTGTAGTCGCCATTTCAGCACACCAACATCACTGTTGAGAGGGAAGGACTTTTCTGGATTCTTCAGGCCAATTACCGAATCTGTAGTGAACAACTTCTTGTCCACGTTGGGGTGAGTCTATCAAAAGAGTTACATTTGGACCAGTTACATGCATTTTCTTAACACAGAATGAAACATCATCATTGACGCTGGTTGGTTAAAGGCATTCATTAAAATTATAAAAACATGTAACAGGAAAAAGCCTTCAACATTGTACATTGTACAAAACCTTTTGAAAAAAGTTTTGGTTTTATTTCAGATAATTCAATTGCGATAAAAACATTTTCCAATTAGTCCTCAAGAGGGAGAAAACGACCCTCAAAAAATGAACAACAACAATTGAAAGCGGAAAATGCTTTTTAAAGATTTAAATTATGCAATTTATTTTATTCATGCACATGTTACAATTATATGTTTTAAGTGTTCAAATTGCTGCTTGCAGAGTGTTACAACTGTAATGTAAGACTTTTAAACTTCAATGTATTTAGATTGAAGTGGAAGAAGACCTACTTGCAGCTGCAGTCCTTTGTTGTCATTATTGATGATGACTAGCCGTATACGTCCATACTTGTCATCTGTGACTCTGAGAGTTGCCATGCCCAGCACTTCCATGTTTTGCAGCCCACCATCACGGCCACAGGTTAGAGAGATTTTTTCTTCCACACGCAGGTGAACACTAAGAATCAAATTGAAAAAAATAAGCACGTTTGATGTACAGGATTAAAACACATACAAGAGATGGTTCATGCAAGCATCTAGCAAATCTTGCCAAGTGGCAAGATCTGTTCAGTCTTGAAATGATGGCTTCATTTAAAATGTTTCAGGATTAGGGACAAATCCTGAATGAATCTAGTTTGACATTTTAAAAATAATGTTTGTACACAGTTTTTCAGTTCAGCAATGACTTACCTTTCCATATTGACTGGTGGCAGCAGAACCTTGGAGGCATCAGAGCCTCTCTTAGCTGCTGTGGAAATAATAGTTTCACCTTCCGACTTCAGCTTGTCCACAAAGTTGTCAACCTCTTTTCCTTTAGCACCCAGTTTCAGAGCCTTGCTTGGTCCACTTGGTCTAATAAAGAGACATGAGAAGGACAACAAATGAGACCATGTGTATTTATTCATGAACATCAATAAAAAAAGACTGTACCTGCTAGGCACAGGTGTGATTTTTGGCTTTTCTGGTTCTACTATCGTGTCTGTAATTATGGATCCTGAAGACATGCTAGACATGCCACCACTGCCAAAGCCACCGAACGCTGGGACCTTCTTTCCGGAGCGCTCTGCGTCTCTTCTAGCCTGTTGCAGCTCCTTGGCTTTCCTCCTCATCTCGGCCTTGGCTTCACGCTCCTGAGTCTAGGGTGTGACAAGACAAGACTTTATTGTATGAAGTTGCTACGCTGTGAACATGTAGAGAACATGTATGTGGAAAATGGTAAAACTCTGACTCTTTGATTAACCTACTTCTCAAAGAAAAATAAGAAGCTACTTTGGTAAATGCAAAATTCCGTGCATTAACTAGTAACATCATTTTGATATGATGTCTAGCTTTGTAAGCTCACCTCTCTGACAGCACGGAACACCTTTTCCTCATGGGAGTCCATCTCTGTAAAGGTGCGGATCTGAGCAAGGTTGACATTTTCTCTGTAGCCCAGCGCAACAATCTCGTCAAAGGCGAAGATAAGGTCAAAACAGTGTTCTGATATTTCACTCTCCTCCAGCACACGACAGTATTCTGGAATCTGAACAAGACATTTGCGTTAGTTGCTTACAAACTAAACATGATTTACAAGGAAATGAACTTTGTGTTTTCTTCTTCTTCCAGATATAATGGGCTCAGGTCTCAGGGGCAGCAGGGAGGTCCAGACTTCCCCTACCCAGCTACATCGTCCAGCTCTTCTTTGGGGACTCAGAGGCCTTCCCAAGCCAGATCAGATACATTAGCATGTCTTTAGTCTCCCCAACTGTTCTCTACTGGCGGGACATGTCCTGAAAATTTTACCAGGGGAGCATCTATGGGACATCCTAATCAAGTCACCTACATTGACGCTAGAGAATGATTGAGATTGGTTGGCATGTTTTTGAGCATCATTAAAAAGAATATTCTTTGTTATGTTGCGTTGCTGCAAAAGTATTAAGTAAATGTCTCGATTACTGTCACATGAAACACCCTTCCTATTAAATATAACAGCCCGTTTTTTGTTGCAATTATAATGCTGTACAATTATCACAAATGTTACTAAAAGTTGACGAACAGTCAAAACAGTGGCAAACTACAACGCCTAAGAGGGGCAAGTTGAGCTGGTGGCTACTTCACATTCTTGGCAATATTTCCATTTAATCACAAAGCAGAGGTTAAGTTGACACAAATTTACAGATTCATCCCAAGTACTTTAGTAAGTTAAAACGACATGTAGGAGTACAAATATTAAAAACAAAGTCAAGGGGACGTCCTCCAGTTACTGTAAAAAAAACAAAAAACAAAACAGTAAAAAGACAAACCCCATCCTACTACCCTTTATAGTTTTTAGAATTTAGAGCTGACGTAATTTTCAGAAATATTATTTAAGGGATTATTTTATGATTACTTTTAAACATCCTTAACCGTAACACTATTAGCACCAAATTCACTTTACTTTTAAAGAACATATTCATGCCCTTACTTCAAAAATGTTTTATTAATTTGTTAAATTTCATAATGTCCAATTACTACTACGTAATAGATTTGCACCAAATTCCTGACGCCTAATAATGACATGTCATTCTGGACTTGGACATTTTTTCCTTTTCCTTCTTACACATTTTCATATATGATATTGCATTGTAAATATGTTATAGTGTGTTATCCTTGTGGCTGGTGGAGGTTGACTCATGATGTAAGGCAGCTGAATGCATCAGCAATAAAAGCTTTCTTGGGCTTCACCTGGGATGAAGTTGCGTCTTCTTTCACACAGCAACACATGAATTTAAGCGTTAAACATGCTGAGACCTACCACACGGGAGAAAAGTCTGAGGGTCTCCAAGTCCTCCAGGATGTTGCTGTTCTTTGTGGTGATGAGGACCATGTAGAGTTTCTCTAGCGGCTGATATACATAGCGAACACTGTCCGTTTCCACAAAGGTGTGCTGCTTGCCAGTGTTCATCAGTTTGGGAAACGCTGCAAGGAGACCCTCGATCCTTGTTCGGGTCATCTCTACGAACTGCCGAGAAACTATGGCCTTTCCGGCCTTGGTGCACACCGCCGCTGCCAACAGCACCTGCAGGAGGTGAAAATCATGTACTGAGACATTGCCTTGTTGTCCGTTTTTAGTTACCGATTCTTGAGAATTAGCTGAATCAAACTATAGTAATCCAAACTCACATAGTGTATGATTATCAGCTCATCAACATTATTAACCAAATAAAGGAATTTACTTAATTTAATCTGTCTTCTTAACGCCAAAACATGAGTTTTAATTGACAGCAGGCAGATCTCATGAACTCTATTAGTACTTCTCCTTATGATAAGGAATTACAATCATTTAAGGTATGAATTTACTCTTCCCACGGTGGGTCAATTTGAGTCAAAGCATTATATTTTCTTTGCAAACAGGATCGTGTGGGGGACAGAGATATTCCTTTCATGCATGCGAAATAGATGATTAACATGGATCCATCGCCAGCTCACCTAGAAGGTGTCGAAGCTAGAGATTATTTAGAATGACAGCAACAAGACAATACACAATAAAACGGTAAGAAGGGAATGTGTAAACAAAAGATTTGCAACAAAACCAATGCATGTGTGCCAGGCAATCTACTTTTATTAAATCGACTTTTTAAAAGAGGCATGACAACAAGTTAATGTTAGCCAAGATCCGGTTATTGAGAAGCTAGCTTGGTAACGTCAGCTACACAACATCTTACAAATGAATTCACGCTGTACAATAACACAGTTTGACTTTGGTGAACAATATGGATAGTCGTAAATGACAATATATTGAGCACGACCTACTGTTCATTCTGAAAAGAGACTTATTTTCCATGGGTAGCATTAGCACATTAGCCGATGTTTGTAATAACTAGGCCTGGTAAAAAGCCTTTAAACTAGTTTCACTTACCATATTCGTCTCCTTACGATTAATGCGATTATCTTCGGCTTGTCGTTTATTTATTTGGTGAGGCTTTAGTAAGGAACGTGATCCAAGTGTAAAGGTAAGGTGATGATGTGTGCTTGTTAGCCAGCAAGCTTTAATATGGCAGCGGGACTGAGCCACGTCTCCACCGGAAGAGCAGCCGAGCAGACTGACGTCAACGCCTGACATGTAAGGCTGCTCGTCATGCATCTGGATCAGGAGCCACGCTGTCTGCATTATTACAAATAAATACACTGTAAAATTAAAATATACATCGTTGTTTGTCTCTTCACCACAGTACTGTTGTATCTGTCTATTTCCAATTGTTTATAAAAAATAAAATCCCTAAATAACAGTTTTCAAGCCAGGCTTCGGATGGGATTGTATCGTATGGCCCTCAAGCAAGACATCATCGAATACTCAAATTTACTGTGATGTAATAAAAATAATTTTATTTAATCTCAAACTCTGGAATTTCAGGACATTCGAGAGTAAAATATTTCTACATATTAGTCCCGCACGGAGTATATCAACAGTTCAACATATCTAGCAAAGCCTTCAAAAAGAGATTATTACTTTAGATATTCACACAGGATGGAAACTGTCAATATGTAATAAGATAGGACTTGACTGGCTAAACTCAGGTGTCAATGGACAAAAGTGGCAATATTGCTGTTGGTAAAACAGTACAGAATACTGAATTTCTTGCTTGTTGCGAGAACTATTGGAATCCAAGCTCTGTAAATATTTTTTTTTTCAATTTATCTTACCTTACTACATCATACTCTACTTTGAAAAAAAAGAATCAAAATACATTACACACTAAACAGGCTAACATTTTAGCAGCAAAATGGAAGCAACACCACATGCCTTGAAAATGCTTCAATACAACACATTTCTTCTACCTTCTACTCCACATCTTTTAAATGCAACTCTCCAAAAATTTCCGGTGTTAATATTATGTGCATGTCAAATGGATATGATAGGAACATGTCATGATTTGTGGTCCTAATTTGTATGTGACCATATTAGGTTGTGAATTTATCTTTTTTGAATTTAAATCCTCAAAGCTATTTTTTCATAATGAGCATTTGTGCACTCCATCTGCTTCTCTGCTCACTGATGACAGTGTTCAGAGGATGACTGTCATCATCCATGATGGACAGTAGTTTGTTCAATGATCTCCTCTCTGCAACTGTCACCAGTGAGTCCAGCTTCATGCCAACCACAGAGCCAGCCCTCCTGATCAACCTGTCCAACCTGTTGACACTCCTCCTGTAACATCCCCAACACACCACAGCATAGAACAGGACACTGGCCACCACAGACTGGTAGAACATGCAGAGGAGCTTCCTGCAGATGTTAAATGATCGAAGCCTCCTCAGAAAGTACAGTCTACTCTGAACTTTCTTATACACATGGACTATGTTGCAGGACCAGTCCAGTTTACTGTCCAGCCACACACCGAGGTACTTATAGTTGTCAACTATCTCCACCTCGTCGCCTCTGATGGACACTGGACGTGGCTTTGTCCTGGACCAATAGGGGTTTTCAAATCCCAAACAAGGTGTTTTTTTTCAACTGCTTGTGGGTAAGGGTCATTCATTTCATTTTCTTATGATGGATATATAAGTTTAGCGCTAGCTTTTGGGTTGAGAAATGAAAATAATGACTGTTTAGGTCTTATTCCAGATCCAGACAATTATACTATGACTTTAAATTAAATAATTATTGTACTATACATTATTTAAAAATAATACTTTTTTACAGTACAATATAATCTGTATAATAAAGAAAGAGGCCAAGAGTAAAAAACAAAACAAAACAAAAACATAGGTGCGACATATTTTGAAAATAAACTTTTGAAGGTCAAATTAAACGACTGGCGGTTTTAATATGTTCTTGTTTAATTATTGTGGTTAAAGCCAGTTGTCAAATATTTTATTTGGATATAAGACTCACTAAAAACGTGTCCAGACGTACAAGTACACGCCTGACAAAATCATATGGTAAAATAGGACGGAACAAGGAAATGCCCTCCAGACGCCCAGTGACGTCACTTCTGTCGTGTGCGGCCTACCAGGCTTGACTGAACGAACAGCCTCTTCTCAAGGATTTGACGTGTCCTTCAGTACTAGGACCCCGGAAAATATACTGAGTGGAGTTGGACGTCAAAATGTCGCATGAAGCAAGTGCTTCATTAAGTTTGGTAAGTTCAGCCAAGTTTATTTATTGTTTAATCGCTGGCATGCAGAAGAGTTTTTAACTTGCTGTAAAGGGCATGCGCCGTTTCTCTAGCGACAGAGAAACGGGCGCTCCGATTAGCTGATTTACCTTTCAGTCTGAGATCGCTCAAATCTGATTGGAGGTTAAAATAAGAGGCGTGTTCTGCCCTTCAGGAACAT